>NC_066892.1:1217974-1538908 GCF_022985175.1 Labeo rohita | reverse complement strand
GGGTTCACAGTGACACAGAAGAGCCCAGAGTAGGTCTGTAAGAGATTCACAGCAGGTTTAGATCTGCTCATATGTGATCAAGTGAACGTGTGAGTGTTTTAAGGTTCCACTCACGTAGATCATCCAGGCTGCGTAACGCTCTTTGAGGTTAAACAGCACAGCGGGCTCGTGCAGGAAGGTGAACATCGCCATGTCCTCAATTTTATCGAACTTTGGCGGGTTCTGAGGGTGAACGTCAACCTCCTTCACAGTTACCGTCTGTGGAAACCAGACAAAAATTGTTTTGACATTCACATCACAAATCTATTCTACCATTACTGCATATAAATAATCCAGAGATTAGACGTTACCTTTCCAAATTCAGTGTCAACAGTGACTTTGTCACCGTCTCTGCTGGTGATGGAGGCTTTGACGTACTCAACCTCAGGATCAGGGACAAAGCATTCCTTCTTCATGTCGAAGGGGCGAGTTTGGGCCTCCAGACGCTCCTTGTCTGACTTACGTAAGAATGGAGCCGCAGCTCCAAACTCCTCCATCAAAGCATCCCCCATCTTTCAATCAGACTGAGGCAAAGATGACTTTAGTTAAAAAACTATACATACAATACAAAATATATCACAAAAAATCTTATATAAATATATAATATTACTGTTTACAAATAAAGATAATATACACCTAATATTTCTAATCAGCTATTGCTCTGTCAGTAAACAAGTGCAAAATGAAAAAAAAATGATGTTCATAAAAGCATTCCTTACCAGACAGAATCCAAAAAAGTCCAAGTCCTTGCAATGAAAAATAATAAATAATTAATAAAGTCATCCTTTTCTATTCTTCGGTCATCATGAACAATTTAATCTAAATGATCTGTGCTTCTATAAAGCAATCTCAATTTTGCAAATACAAACCATCTTACCTTCAGGTGGTACAATGATGTGAGCTTGCAACATTGTGCTGTAATGGATCTCTTTATATAGAGACACAATGACTGTGACGTGCACACTCTCTGTATTTGGTCCGGGTCGCTTGTGTGTGTGGCTCTTTTTGGGTGCATGAAAAAAATCTTTGTGTCAGTCACAGCAGTTTAGCAAGTGGTGTGTGGCGGTAGCATGAAAGATCAGAGGAGATCTAAATCACAATGGTGCTATTTTTGTCCCATATGTGTTATTCACTTATTTTATTTTTATATATATATTTTATTTATATTTATATTTTAGTTTGAAAAAACAGATAACTTTTTTTTTGTTTATTTTTTATTGTTATCACGTTTTTATTGTTAGCTGTATTTTTTTTTTTTTTACTTTATATCAAATTAACCCAACTGCAGTTTGATTGAGATTAATTGGAATGCACAATGAAAAAAAGCATGATTTTTGAAAATTGTTAAAAACTGAGTTACCTGTTTCTGCAAATGAACTCATCATATTTTTTTTGTTGTTAGATAGCTTTTTTTTTCAGTTAGATATCAGATATTTTAATTCAGTTTGCACGCTATGGGGAGGGGGTGGACAGAACATTACAGGTGTGTGTAATTCATCATAGTTAAACCTGCTTCACACAATTTTTTTAAAATCAAATCATAATCATACAAAGCTTTATTAACAAATTCCAGCAACAACTGTCTGCTATGCAGACAATGTTTTGTCTCACATTATGGAGATAGATATTTCTTGCTACGTGCACATGATATGCTTCAGCTGCACTAGGATGCTTTTCTAGAACCGCGTGTTATTTTCTGTCCTCAAAGAGAGAAAGGCATGCACTGGGAATTTCACAGGTTTATCTTTGTGCTCAAGGATAAAGACAAGGTAACAATGCCTCACGAGCAAGATGGCTGTCACAGAACAGTAAAATTGTCAGTAGACAGCTGTAACGCAACAATGGATATTTGCGACCTTTTGTTCTCACCTAATGCAGAGACAGCTGCGCCTCTCTTGCTTGTTCTTGTTTGACCTTTCTTGACTACCCAATGATAAATCCATCACTTGTGTTGTACAGGTTGTACCAAGTTCAAGTTCAGTCATTTAAATGAACAACAGCTTTATTCGTGTGCATACAAGATTTCCCCAAAAAATGCTTGAAAAGGCTTCTATAAGATACAAAATGCAATTTGCATGTTTACTGAAGTGATTATATTCTGAATGCATTACAGCAGTCATGCAGGTACAGTAACATGGAGGTGCTTGTTTGTTATAATTATCCCATCTTAGCAGAAAAAACATGATGAGCAGGTCAAATTAGCCATCTTAGCTTCAGATCTGTTTCTAAATAGCGTTAATGTACAACATTGATTTGTAGCAGAGCCGCGCGATCCATCACTCAACCTTTTGTGAGGCTTCGGGCCTGCCTTGACCTCGTCCCTCAGTTATTCTGCACCCTCTCAACAAGCACCTTACTTAGTCTTAACACTTGGGCAATCTATTCTAGGCTCCTCATCCTTTACAGTGCCTCATTCTCAGCTGTCTACTCACCCTGGTTTATCAGCACTCAAGAGTAAGAATGGAAGAAACGGTGGCACCTTATGGCTGATGAATTTTGTAATCTGAGCCTCCTTTTGTCAGTGGAATAGGATGGTCTTGCATCTGTTGGGTTACATGCATTGTGTCTCGACTTCGTGTCTTGCGTTGCTTCAGACCATGCAGCTAGCTTCGCTACTAATAACTTAATTAAAAGAATTGAAATGCTGACATTTCTTGCCTGAATGAATATAAATATTCTTATTATAGTTCCAGTGAGATATATAGTGGGGTTCAAAACAAGGTTGTTATAAGTTAACTAAAACTAAAACCATAAAAATAATATAAACACTAACTGCCATAAAATATTAAAAAATGTAAACTGATTTTATTTCAACTAATTTTCATGGCAACATTTCTCATTTTCATTGGGTTTAATGATTTAAAAAAGACAAACACACTTAAATAATTGTTAAAACTAGTTACAATTAAAATGAAAACAGAAAATGTAAAAATTAATCATTTAACAATTTAAATATTTTTAAAAAACAATAATTTAAAATAATTTAAATTTAAATTTAAATAATGTTTAAAATTAATAAAAAAATAGTTTCTCAGTGAGTAAAATAACACATGAGACCACATTCGAAATTCAGTTATTGAAAATAAAATTTAAAGATGGAGGGAAAAAAAGCATTTTGAAAAATCTGAAAAAAAGCTAAATAGTAAATATGTCAGACTACCTCTGAGTCACTACAGTAAATGTTATATTGATCATGTGTCTCTCATGCATATGCAGTTTCTGTGTAAATTGAGGTGTAATATGCTTTTTGGAATCATTCTGGATAACAAGATCATCAGGATTTGGGTTTTACTTTAAGTTTGCCGCTTTTGTAATTCTGAAATTTGTTCACAGTTGTTACGCTGATAACAACACCTGCATTTAAAAACAAAATGTTAGAAGAATATGTGAACCTGGACCACAAAACCAGTCATAAAGGGTCTTTTTTTTAAATTGAGATGTATACATCATCTAAAAGCTGAATAAATAAAAAACTAAAAATATCTTCACCTAATATCCCAATGTTTTTTGGCATAAAAGAAAAATTAATAATTTTGACCTAATTAATTAATTAATTAATTAATTATTTTACCCGTGCTACGTAGGACTGTTTTTTTGTTCAGGGTCACACATACACTACTGGTCCCACTTTCTGAAACCATAGTTGATCACCAAATGACACCCTCTGGTGGCTGTAGCTGTACACTGCAATGGCCATGATCATCAGCACATCATCAAAATGGGAGCATCCAAAGTACCAAGCGCACAAGTTCAGTGTGCAGCTGATATTTTAAGTATTAACATTAACTTATACATGTATCCAAAATATACCTTAAATTTAACAGTATAATTGTGATCACAAAAAAGGCACCAGTATACGTCTAAATACATTGTACATCTGTTGCATCATGTGCCCATGCTGAAAACTTGACTGATAGGCCCCATATGCTTCAGAGCACTATCTCACATAGCGTGGTTGATGGCTGTCACTGTCCCTCAGAGAGCTGACCGAGGGGCCATACCCTTCAAGTTGTCTTGTTTACGTTTGCATTGTTTCCTTTACTTTAGCCTTGAGGACAAAGATAACCTGTTAAATTCCTTTGAGTCCGTCTGTGATAGAAGAGATCAGATAGGGTGGTGTCAGGCCTTGAGACATAGTATGTAGGACATGTCTCATGTCTCATCTGTAGATGTCCATTACTGGCATGAACACTTACTACTTAAGTTACATGACCTATTGAGGGAGAACAATGCCTTCTCAGTGCTGTATTTAACATATAGTTTAACCACCTTGACCTTTTAAAATCAAGACTTGTTCTCATTAATGCACACATTGGCTCCAATTTGTCAAGTCTCTGGATGAATGTCATTGTTTAATTCTTTACATCCTTAAAGCTTTTGTACTACCTAAAGATGTTTTACTGTACAGTATGTTTTACAGTGTGCGTCAGAGGCTCCTCTCAGATATAGAATGTGCTAAGCTGTATGGCGGTCTTAATATAGCGCAAATGACAAGTGTTAAAATTGCCACAATTTCTTTAACCTCTCAAGTGTTGAGTAACACCCTCCCTTCTGACTCCTCCTTTATTCAGCACGTCTGTTGGAGTCACTGCATCACCTTGAGTAACAACAGGCACTTGTCACATCCCGCCTACCCACAGAGTAGTTGTGTACCGGACAGTTCACTCATCTGAAACTTTTTGGGACCATTAGAAAAGGTAAGTCAGCTATATGCTGTATGTTATTCACAGATTAGAACTTTTTAAATGTACTGTTTGTAAAAGGGTTTGAACATTTTTAAATACATATGAGTTAATGGTAGTTCAAGTTTTGGGAGATGGATCAGCAGATAATGTAGATTTCATTTTAGACATTTTTTACTTGCTCATGAACCAGAGCACCAAAGTAATGTTGTAGTAGTCAGCTGATGCCTGATCAAAAATGTTTTATAGTATTTGAAACATGCAGAGTTCATACAGTACCGATGGTGATAATGTGACCAGTTTAGTTTAGTTAAAAAAAAAAAACACAATATATCAGAAATTAAATTTGCACATCTTTATTCTATTGACCTAGAGACTAACGGATTCAAAGAGACACACCAGATTTTGAGAGAGGGGAGCGCTTCATTCCTCATCATGTCCTTTCTGTTCAAAGGAGAAAAGATGTAAGATTAATTTTTCTTATTAGTATTTTTTTCCTTGCAAAATGACATTGCTCTAACAGGTTTCTTAAATGAGTTGCTATTAGCGCTGCTTATCAAGGATTTTGTGGCAACAGCATGTTATATTCCATTTGAAAGTTAGTTCTTTTAAATTTTAGTTTGCTTTAAAGTATAGTTTCAGTTATGTACCACATCAGCCAAGTTAATTAACATTTGTATGCAGATAACCAGAGGTGGGACTTTCAAATCACAAATAGGTCTCCCAAGTCTCAGATCCCAAGTCTTCAAAGAGTTAAATTTAATTAGATAATTGAATAATTCAATTATGAGTGTGCATTAGTGATGAACATCTGTCGTTAACAATCAACATCTCTGAAGAAAAAAGAAACACAAGAGCTACAACTGACTTCAGCCATAAATGAAATCAACTGAAATAAAATTAAAAAACACAATGCCACCATAATTGTGGTCAGGGTTTGCTTTAGCTGGCCTCTTGACCTTTTTACTAATACAAAGTAATTTGCTTTTAAGTAATTACAATATTGTTTCACAGCAAACATTTCTGCATTGCTGAATCAAACCTTGAAGAAGCAGATTAACTTACGCTTTATAGTTATAACTCATGATGAATGAACATCACGAAGTGGTCTCTCTCTCTTTGGTTTATTGACTGACATTCAGTTATTACAGAACTGCTTAAAGAAAACGTCCTATAAAACAAATGCCACCATAATGCTTCGATATTGAAAAATAAAACAGAACTGTATTGGCTCAGGCTTTTATACATGAACAGTTATCATACAGTCCTCAACAGTGGTGTCAATAATTATTCATACTGCAGTGCATGATGGGAGTTTTTACTATGTAGTTACCCAGCATGCATTGCAGCATGACGCATTGTGTTGATTGTCACCATTGTTGAGATTCATATGCTGGTCCTTGATGTCTGTGTGTGGCTAAATAGTACTGAGTTCAATTTTTTGTATGCATTACAGTGTTAAAATTCATTCTCTGTAACTATTAGAGCAACCCTTTCTTTGAATGCTATAGTTTCACTGGGTTGATTATGCAAAACCTAAACATATAAAGAAAAAAAAAGTTATTTTGATTGTAATGTAAATCTCATCATATAAAAACAGATAATATCTCCTCACTGTACAACACCACATGCATTGCTACAGAGAGAGATCTAATGCTGGAAGTCATGGATCAAGAGCCAAAAAAACGCCAAAAAAAAACATCAACATCTAATCCTCTGTAATTCTCAATAACAGCAGGCCTTCATCACTAATACACAATCATTGGAATTTGGAATTTGAGACTTGGGAGACTTGCTTGTGACTTGAAAGTCCCACCTCTGTAGATAACAAACACTCACCTTAGAGCCAGTGTCTCTGCTTTTGGCTCTCAGCTTGTTGACCTGAGATTCAGCAATGTCAGCCCTCTCCTCTGCCTCATCCAGCTCATGCTGAAGCTTACGGAACTTGGTCAGATTAGAATTGGCCTGTTCCTCCTGAAAAACACATGGAGATATTTTTTATTTATTTTATCATAATCCAGTTTGATTCAACCCCAAAACAGAAAATCATGGCAATCATGTTCATGCTAAATTTGAATTTTGCTTCTGTTTAAACTTAAATTATCCTGACACAATTTTTTTTCAAACATGATTGGAATGTCTTTAGATTTCAGAAGTGCATACGTTTTTACAGAGATTATCTTAAACATACCGCCTCCTCAGCAGATCTCTTGTAGGACTTGACCTTCAGCTGGAGTTTGTCCACCAAGTCCTGAAGACGTGCCAGATTCTTGCGGTCCTCCTCAGTCTGCATATATAGTCATAAGGCATAAAACGAGTGTGTGTTGTTTCATAAAATTGCATGAATTAAAAAAAAAAAAAAAATACATGTATTCATAGGCCAAAGAAAGTGACCTGGTAGGTGAGCTCCTTGATGCGTCTCTCATATTTACGGATTCCCTTCACAGACTCGCTCGCCTTTCTCTGTTCCAGCTCCACTTCATTTTCCAGCTCTCTCACCTAAGAGATGTGTAAGATGGTTAGCTAATCAAACAACATGAGTATTTTAATTACAGAGTAAAAAAATAAATAAATCTCATCAGCAGCTTACCCTGGCTTCCAGTTTCTGGACCTGCTTCTTGCCTCCCTTCATGGCGATCTGCTCAGCTTCATCCAGACGGTGCTGCAGGTCCTTGATGGTCTGCTCCATGTTCTTCTTCATGCGCTCCAGATGAGCACTGGTGTCCTGCTCCTTCTTCAGCTCCTCTGCCATCATGGCAGCATCAGTGATGGCCTTCTTGGCCTTTTCCTCAGCATTCCTGCACTCCTGCACTGCCTCCTCAACCTCAGTCTGAAGCTGATTATTATCACCCTCCAGCTTCTTCTTCTGATTCAGCAGACTGGTGTTCTAAACATGGACAAGATTGACATTCTAGATGATGCTGTGAGAGTTTGAAGGTTTTGTCTGTGTTTGTCTGGTATAGATGTGTCATACCTGAGAATGCAGGAGCTGAACTCTCTCGCTGACGTCCAGCAGTTCCTGCTCAGCCAGTTTCCTTCCTCTCTCAGTCTGTTCCACCAGGGATCTCAGCTCATCCAGTTCAGCCTGCAGCAGATTGTTGCGTCTCTCCACAATGGCGATGTTCTCTTTGAGATCATCATTACCACGAAGAGCATCATCTAATTGCAGTTGGGCATCCTGTGAAGTACAGGTTTTACAAATGAAAATGCTGTAGAAATTTGTTACATTTTCACTTTTTGGTTTAAAATGTAATCTAGCATACCTTAAGATGCCCATGAAGACCCTTGAGTTGCTTCTGAGCTTCTGCTGCCTGCCTGTTAGCCTGGCTGAGCTGAATCTCCATCTCATTGAGGTCTCCCTCCATCTTCTTCTTCAGTCTGAGAGCTTCATTCCTGCTGCGAGTCTCTGACTCAAGTGAGCTCTGAAGGGTGTCAATCATTCTCTGCTGGTTCCTCTTGGACTGCTCCATCTCTTCATCTTTCTCAGCCAGCTTACGCTCGATGTCAGCTTTGATCTGGCTGAACTCCAGCTGGGCTCTAAGAATCTTTCCTTCTTCATGTTCAAGGGAGCCCTGACAAATCAATTAACATACTGTAGTTATTAAAAGGCATGTTCACTTCTACAGATAATACACACACGCACAAAAAAAAAAAAAAATTGATAGATATTTGGATATACCTCAGCTTCCTCTAGAGCTGTTTGAATTTCAGCTTTCTCCTGCTCCAGTTGTTTGCGAATTTTCTCTAGTTCATGAATGTTCTTTCCAGTCTCACCAATTTGTTCAGTGAGATCAGCAATCTCCTCTGTTTATTAGGAAAGGTAATAATGGATATTACACAAAAAATCTAGATAAATATTCCATTTAAGTGATACGTAAATGCTCAGATGAATAATAAATCAGGGGCACCTTGGAGGTTCTTGTTTTCTCTCTTCATGGTCTCCAAATGATCCAGAGACTCCTCATAGGAGTTCTTCAGTTTGAACAGTTCAGTGCTCAGAGATCTGGCTTCCTTCTGGGAACTTTCCAGCTCGCTCTGAGACTCCTCATATTTCTGCTTCCATTCAGCTAGGACCTGTTTGATAGTTTTGTAGACTTTGATTAGCTACCACAGAAGCTTGATGAAGACTAAAAGATTATATGTAAGTGTGTTTTATTCACCTTGTCAAAGTTTCTTTGCTTCTTGTCCAGAGCAGCAGCAGCAGCATTGGATCTCTCCACATCCACCATGAGATCTTCAATCTCATTCTGCAGCCTGTGTTTTGTCTTCTCCAGTGAGGAGCATTTAGCATTGACAGCTTCCACAGCTTCTTCTGCATCTTGCAAACGCTGAGCCAGCTTCTTCCTAAAAATATTCCAGCATTTACTTAACAGTGATTTTTCAAGCATACATAGTTTTTGTAGGTTTGTAGGCATTTTCTGTTTCATACTTGGCATCCTCCAGCTCCTCAGTCCTCTGGATGGCATCCGTTTCATACTTGGTTCTCCACTGAGCCACCTCAGAGTTTGCCTTGGACAGACTACGCTGCAGCTCAGCTTTGGCTTCTTGCTCCTCCTCATACTGTTCCCTCAGCAGATCAGCATCATGACGAGCAGACTGAACTGCATGGGCCAGGGCATTCTTAGCCTATGAGGATTGAAAATATCCTGTCAATTATATATAGAATTGTAATGGAGAGTTGGTATAAAACCATTTAAAGAGTGAAATATACCTTGACTTCCTCCTCTAGTTGTCTCTTGAGGTCCTCAATCTGTTGGGTGTAGGACTGCTTGCCTCTTGTTAGCTGAGAGACCAAAGAATCCTTCTCTTCCAGCTGTCTAGAAAGTTCCCCTATACAGAAGTACAACAATTAGGGAAGGCAGTGCGAATTGGGAATTTGTCTTACAATACACAGCAGAGTACATACCATTCTCAGTTTGTAGCTTAGCTTTTTGCATGGTAAAGTCATTGATGCTGCGTTGTCCTTCTTCATATTTTGTTCTATATTCTGACATCTGGTCCTCAAGGGTCCTGCACATTTTTTCCAGGTTTGCCTGCGTAGATTTTTTAAATGTAATTAATTAAAGTAAGGAAAAAGCAGTTAAAAATTCTAGCAGAGGAATAAGAATTCATTCATCACCTTGGCCTTGGCAAGCTGCTCCATGTTGGAGACCACATCGTCCAGTTCCAGTCTGAGTTCACTCTTCTCTTTCTCCAGCTTCTGCTTGACTCTCTGAAGGTTGTCAATCTGCTCTCCCAGATCAGCTACGCTGTCGGCATGTTTCTTCCTCAGTGTAGCAGCGGTGGCCTCATGTTGCAGAGTGGCCTCTTCAAGGTCTCTGCGCAGTTTCTGGAGCTCAGCTTCACGCTTCTTGTTCATCTCAATCTGGGCAGCGGTGGCTCCACCAGCCTCCTCCAGCCTCTCGCTGATCTCCTCCAGTTCTCTGGACAGATCAGCTCTCTGTTTCTCAACTTTGGCACGAGCAGCTCTCTCAGCCTCCAGCTCTTCCTCAAGCTCTTCAATACGGGCCTTGTAATGTGAGGAAAACTCAAGTTAAAGGTAGAATTCTTAACTGTCCAACTTTTTAAGAATGATTGTTACCTGCAGCTCCTTCAGTTTCTTCTGGAGTTGGGCTGCCATTACTTGTTCATCTTCAATCCTGCTAGTGAGCTGGCTGATCTCAAAATCTTTCCTGTGTTGCAAAACGTATTTAATTACTAATTTCAATACTGATTCAGACTGTGAGCTGTTTTCTTGAATTATTTCACCCTCTACATAAAACCTACTTTTTAATCCTCTCTTCCAGTTGTTGTTTGTCATTTTCAAGGTCCATCACACTCTCTTGGGTCAACTTTAAGTCTCCCTCGAGCTTTCTCTTTGCCCTCTCCAGATCCATACGAAGTTTCTTTTCCTGTTCCAAGGAACCCTCAAGCTGGAACGACAATAACAGAGTATTTTGTTTAGCAATTTTTCACGGTTCATTTACAACAGAAGTGTCAACAAACTACTCACATCATCCACTTGTTGCTCCAGCTTGGCTTTGGCTTTGGTGAGTGTGTTGACTTTGTCTTCCTCACTCTGAAGGTCATCCAGCGTTTGCTGATGGGCCTCCTGGAGAGCTTTCTTCTCCTTGGTCAGCTTAGCAATGATCTCATCCAAAGCTGCCATCTCTTCTGTCAGGTTTTTAACCTGTAGAAATGTGTCATTGTATTAAGGGACTCTTAACCATCTCTTGCATCTCTAACAGTTTTGAAAACTGACCTTGTTCTCAGTGGCGTGTTTTTCTTTCTCCACTTTGGCCAGAGTGAGCTCAAGATCATCAATGTCCTTCTTGAGCTCAGAACATTCATCCTCCAGCTTTCTTTTCTTGGCAGTCAGCTCAGCATTCATTTCCTCTTCATCCTCCAGCCTCTCAGTCATTTCTTTGACTTTGGCCTCAAGCTGGATCTTGTTCTTGATCAGACCCTCACATCTCTCCTCAGCATCGCAAAGATTATCTTGCTCCTGTTTACAGAGACAGACAATTATTTCTAGTCATATTAATGTCCTTGTAAATATTATTCATTTTATTATTTGATTAATAAAATCATGAACTTACAGCTTGGACTTGGAGTTGCAGGTCATTCTTCTCTTGGAGAAGAGTAACCATCTTTTCTTCAAGCTCTTTTCTACGGGCTTCAGATTTGGCGTAAGCCTCCTTCAACTTCAGGAATTCTTCCTTCATGTTGGCCATCTCTTTCTCTGCTTCAGCAGATCTCAGCAGTGGTTTGATCTTGAAGTAGAGCTTCATCCAGGGCCAATTCTTGACACCCATGAAGGCACGTACGTTCCACTGGATCACAAGCAAGGCATCTCTGCAATGTAACACAAACATTTCATATATTTCATCTATTTCATATTAAGTGTAAAAGTGGCTCTCTTCTGGAAATCAATAGCCTAAAGCTGTACCTGCGCTCAACAATTTTCTGGAACTCAACTCTTGAGAGAAGACCACGAGCTCTAGCCTGAATATTTGTGATGATGAGAGCAAGGCGGTCATCTCGCATCTCTTCAAGAGCACCCAGCAAACCAGCCTTGAAGAACACCTTTGGGAATAAAAAGGGTGTCAATATATTTAGCCGTACATTGTATGTACTCATTCTGTGCATGGCAGTTTCAAATTGCTTCATTCTCATATGTTTTTGTAATTTATGTAAACTAAATAAGTCAGTATATTATGGTACCTTAGTGTGTCCAAACTTGTACTGGTTATGGTCAATATCCAAAGATCCCAATAACTTCTCAGCTCCTTTCCTGCTGTCAATGAACTGACCCTCTGGGATGGCAGCAGGGTTCAGGATACGATATCTGTTGTTGTGTAACAGATAATAATTTTTATTTTTTGCCAAACTGAATGAGAAACAATATTGAATGAGGAATTAGGAAAAAAAAATATTCACAATCGATGGTGAATAAATGTGTCCATTCTGGTTGCATAATATGCAGCTGTATTATAATTCAGTATATTTTGACCCAAATACAACTCAGATGTCTTGTATTTATAAGTGAATGTACCTCTGTTTGAAATCTCCATACAGGATCCTGTTGGGGAAGCCCTTTCTGCAGATCCTGATGCCCTCCAGCACACCGTTACAGCGCAGCTGGTGCATGACCAGAGGATTCTCCATCGCCCCAGGAGTCTTAGTCTCATTGGGGATGATGCAGCGCACAAAGTGAGGGTGAGTTGACCTCAAGTTGGTCATCAGCTTGTTCAGGTTCTCCTGTGGGTAGATTTTAACCATCCACATATATAGTAGATTGTCATGCTTGTTTAAAGTTATTAAGAAACCAAGTTATTCATTATCATTTTAATGTGTAAAACACTCTATACACTATATGTTACCCTGTGAAGAGCAGACACTGTCTGGAAAGAAGAGCCTTTTTTCTTCTTCTCCTTTGTTTTGCCACCACCGCCCTCCACTGTTTAAAGAAAAAATTTATTATTGTTATTACCCTCACATTAAATCCTTATTTGTCTTAACTTTTTCTCCCTTTGGCATCATCAAAACACACCTGAATCAGCACCAGCATAATTAGCAAACAGGACAGACAACAGTTTCATGGTGGACTTCTGATAGAGGCCAACAACAGTCTCATTGAGAGGGTCCTTGTTCTTCACCAGCCAGTTATTGATGTTGTAGTCAACAGTGCCAGCATAGTGAATCAGGGAGAAATGGGCCTCTGGTTTACCCTTGATAATCCTGGGTTTCTGGAAGTTGTTTGATTTCCCCAAGTGGTTGTCATAAAGCTTAGCTTTGAATGTTGCGTCACTGGCTTTGGGGAACATGCACTCCTCTTCAAGGATGGACATGATGCCCATGGGCTAGTAAACAATAGAGCGAGGAGTTTAAATTAGCTGAGTAGTGTTGATCCAATACTAGAGATCTCTTAAAATTTAAAAACTCACCTTTTCAATGAGATCAATACAAGCCTGCAAGTCCATGCCAAAGTCAATAAACTCCCACTCAATACCCTCCTTCTTGTATTCCTCTTGCTCCAGCACAAACATGTGGTGGTTGAAGAACTGCTGCAACTTCTCATTAGTGAAGTTGATGCACAGCTGCTCAAAGGTGTTGAACTAGAAGAGATTCGTAACACATTGTTATTTTTTTTTTTGTTGGTAATGTTGGGAAGTCACACTTTGTGCAAATTTATCTGTATATAATGTTTTTCCATACTCTCCAATTGCCAATGTACTCGTAAAAAATGACTTAATAAACTTTTATCAATCATACACAAATTAAAATTTACAGTTCTAGAATAATAGATCAAAAACGTTCCTGGCATGTTATTTAGACAAGTACACACACATTTTTGACCAATGACACACTTTCTATAAGACCATACCCACTCCTAACTAATACCAGCAGTAGCTAGTTAAAAACTGTGATTTTGCTGACATAAACTACTGGCTTTAAAAATAGACTCTCTGTCCCACAACTTCCTTCAATAGAAGACTTGTGCTAAACCAGCTCATCTATATCTATGAATTAGAGTTATATAATTTATAATTGTACATTTAGTAAATATCGATATCCGTTAATTTTGATGATGTACAATCTTATACAATATTTAGCATCATAAAACAGGGCCCAGTGAAATTTGACTTTCAAGGCATACATAGCCATACATTACAACTGCAATTAAATGATGCCAACTTATGTTACGTTGAGCAATCCCGAAAACACTGGTGACAGCAGAATTGTGTCTAGATCCAGAAGAGTGACTAATAGGAAACAAAATCAAATACTTACATCAAAGATCTCAAACCCAGCAATGTCCAGCACACCAATGAAGTACTGGCGAGGCTGTTTGGTGTCCAGGGATTGGTTGATTCTCACAACCATCCAGAGGAACATCTTCTCGTACACTGACTTTGACAGAGCACCAACGGCATAGGACACCTTTGTGTGGGATGAGTAGATTAAATTAAGGGTAAGTCTCACTGCATAGACATTTGGTTGTTTTGTAAACAGTATGGTTATAAAATCACAAAGTAGTCTCCACCTGCTGGACATTCTGTCCCTTGGTGACCCACTCATTTCCGACTTTGACTCTTGGGTGGCACAGAGCCTTGATGAGATCAGCAGAGTTCAGGCCCATCAGATAAGCTGACTTATCAGCATCTGTAGTTAGTAGAAGAAGATTGATGGTAATGAATCTTCTGTCAGCAAATAACTGTGTGCATCCTGTCAGAGTTTTCTCCTAATACTGACCCTCAGTCCCATCAGCCTCGGCCTGTTCCTCTCGTTGCTTCTGTTTGAACCTCATGTTGCCGTAGTGCATGATGGCCCCAGTCAGCTTGTAGATGCTGTTCTTCTCCTCTTGGGTGAAGCCCAGCACATCAAATGCTTCCTGTAGCAGATTTATCATAATATGATTTGTTTGTATTGTCAGTAAAACTGATCTTAAGAAGATAACGTCAAGATTGGAATGGAATTCATAGCTATTTCAGATAACGCACATCTGTAGCCATCAGCTCTTCAGCATCATCAATAGAGGCCACTTGTGTCTCTCCTTGAGAGATGAAGGCATAATCATAAGGGTTTGCTGTGATCAGCAGCATCTCTGAGAGAAAAGACACAATACATATGATGTTTTAATACATTTTTGTTGTAAAACTTTAATGAATACAGTTATTGTGGCTTTTTGGTTTTAACACATTTTTACCTACCTAATAGCTCTGGTTTCTTCTGAGACAGGATCTGGTAGAAGATGTGGTAGTCTCTCTCAGCCTTGAGCTGGAAAGTCACACGAGACTTCTCCAGAAGATCTGTTCATAGAATTTAGAATGCACAAAATTGACTTATGCAGGTCATCATACATTTCATACAGTTGATTGTGATGAACAAGAAGCAGAGCAACAACACAAGACATGATGCAGGCTATGCAGTGCAGTTAGAATGCCCCTAAAATCGAATGAATGAATGACTCAAAGACTCGTTGAGCCTTTTACCGCTATCCACTGGCAGTTTTAGTGTTTTATTTAGAATACCGTTTCATTAAAAAATAATTTCATATTTCCATATTAATAAAAATAAATAAACAAAAGGATAGTTCACCTAAAAATTATTTCCTCACTGTCAGGTCATTTCAAACCTGCATGACTTGCTTTCTTTTGCAGAACATAAAAGATATTTTGACCAAATTGTTCTGGTTACCATTGACTTCTATTGTATGAACAACAGCAAAAAAAAAAAAAAAAAAAAAATTATATTTTATATTCTTTTATATTCCACAGGTAATTTCTCAGCCAAATTTGATGTGCGTTTAACTTGCCATCAATTAGATTAATTAATCGCCACATTGTTATTAGAATAAAAAAACTGAATCGCTTGACAGACCTAATAAATAAATTAATATATTATTATTACTATTATTTTTATCATTAATATTATTAATCATCTTTCAGCTAAGTCTAACAGAAAACCTTCTGCATTTGTAGAATTAATAAAACAACAACAACTTTATTTATATAGTTACAAATAAAGACATTCCCAGATTACCTATATAACTATAAATTTGTCCCTAAAAAACACACACGTCTCTCAGAGTAGATGAAAGACAAACCAATAAATAACCAAAGATCTTTCTTACAAGTCTCAATATCAGCAGATGCTAGCTTGCCACTGGCAGCAAAGTGGATCCGGATAAACTTGCCCTGTTCGAAAGGGATATTGTGTTTAAATACGGTGGAAACATGAAAATGATTTGTAACTTAAAATGTTGTCCACTCACAAAGCGAGATGAGTTGTCATTTCTGATGGTCTTGGCGTTGCCAAAGGCCTCAAGAGCAGGATTACACTGGATGATTTGATCCTCCAGAGTACCCTAGAAAACACAACATTTGAAATTTGTATATGATGAATGGCAATCATACAAAATGGCAGTACAATAATTTTGAATTCAGATCTCCTTAGTTTACCTTCTTTTCACTACTGGTGTCCTTCTTTGAAGGACTAGCAGCAATGCTGGCGAAGTACTGAATGACTCTCTTGGTGTTCACAGTCTTTCCAGCACCGGATTCTCCACTGTCAACATAAACCAGTCTTAGAAATGTATTAAAGGGGGACATCAGATGCCCATTTTTCACGAGTTGGTATGATTCTTTAGGGTCTTCATGAAAAGTCTATAACATACTTTGATATGTTCTCAATGGTAGTGCAAAACAACACCCTTTTTGCCTTGTCAAAAAAGTGCTTATGATTTTTGGGGATTTTTTATCATAAAGGGTGGCTGTGTACACACATTTAAGTTCAAACACCATGCAAAAGTGAATTTTGCATCTGATGTCCCCTTTAAGAATTCATAAAAATGTAACAAACTCAAAAAGATCATCTAACTAAAACACGTCTTACGTGATAAGAATGGACTGGTTTTCTCTGTCTGTAAAAGCAAAAATTAAAATTATAATTATTAATGTTATATACATAAACATTAAATGATTTTCACTAGTTACTGACATATAGCCTGTGCTGTTTTTGGTTGTATATAAAATGTTTAATCATGTAGACGCACCTGACAGCATGTACTGGTAGGCGTTGTCAGAGATGGAGAAGATGTGAGGAGGAGCTTCACTTCTCTTCTTTCCTCTGTAAGCAAGGACGACTTCCTGATTGTACACTGGCAACCACTTGTAGGGGTTCACAGTGACGCAGAAGAGCCCAGAGTAGGTCTGTAAGAGATTCACAGCAGATTTAGATCTGCTCATATGTGATCAAGTGAACGTGGGAGTGTTTTAAGACTCTACTTACGTAGATCATCCAGGCTGCGTAACGCTCTTTGAGGTTAAACAGCACAGCGGGCTCGTGCAGGAAGGTGAACATCGCCATGTCCTCAATTTTATCGAACTTTGGTGGGTTCTGAGGGTGAATATCAGCCTCCTTCACAGTTACCGTCTGTGGGAACATCAGTTTTTTTGACAGTCAAACCAGTGTAATCAGTGTAATGTTTCATTTAGCAGATATATTTATTCATAGTAACTTATGAGAATAATAGTTACATCATTAGAATTCATTAGATGGTGGGGCAAGACAACTCAAGATAAAGATGATTTAAGAAAATGTGGCATTATTATTGTATCTTTCACAGTATAAGTTAATATATTTATTATTATTATTTTCCCAACTGTATTTATCCAACTACTTATTCCAAACTAAATCAACCCTATATATTAAAATCCATTTGATTACTCACAATACGATTGCTGAAGCTTATTAAAACTTACCTGTCCCTTTGAAGTGTCACAGGTGACTTTATCACCATCTCGACTGACAATAGAAGCTTTAATGTACTCCTCTTCAGGATGAGGAACGAAAACTTCTTTCTTCATGTCAAAGGGGCGAGTTTGGGCCTCCAGACGCTCTATGTCCGACTTCCTGAGGAACGGAGCAGCAGCTCCAAACTCCGCCATCTGGGAATCCCCCATCTTTCACTGATCTGTTGGATTACAATTAAACCTTATTTGACAATCATAATTTTCTAAAATGACATAACCAGCACACATTCAGTTTTCAAAGTATGTAAATGATTTCAAATTATTGACTAAGTAAACATCATCTTTTAAGTATGACTAAAAACTACTTACTTTCACTGTTCTCTTCTTCAGAAACAGATGGTTCAAAGCTCTAGTTCCACACAAAAGAAAGAAAATGTCAACATTGTGTTATTTCTACTTCCGACAACCAAATACTCAAACCCAAATGACTACAAATATGAAACACTAGTACCAGACAATGCAATTCCTCCTTTCTATTGTAAAGTCAGTAATACTCTGACCATCGACTACAACACAGCTCCCCTTAACTTACCGTACAAAAGACTAATAACGATGACACGATTGAAAACGTGTCATGACTCCTTTTATAATGCAATTGTTCCTCTAAATATGGTTGTTGGCATCACACAAAGCATCCAGCTCGCTCAGTTTGGTTAGGAAGGATGGGTTGGGTAGGCTGGGGAAAAGTGGGGGTGATTTTTAATGTGGTATTGTATGTCATTCATGTCAGGCTCAAAGTTAATAATGGTTATTGAGTTTCAAAAATGGATTTTAGAAACATATTCATATGTATCATCACATAAACCAGAAATTATTTCACTCACCCACTGTTTGCCTGTTAAAATTAGTCATTAGTAAATCTGCTAAAATCTAACTAAAACATAAAACATCTTTAGGATCTTTGGTTTTAAGCAGTGAACACTACTTTAGAGTTTACACAACTTTAGAGTTCAACTTAGGTGCAAATGATTCTGTAAAAAGTTTTTACCTTAATACTTAACAGGTAAAACTCAATAAATAGTTTATGAAATGTCCATAACATAATATAAGCAATATATAACATAATATAAGCAAATGGCCAGGAGCAATTATGTATTACATTTATCTAAAATATTTATAGGGAAATCCAAAAAGTATCGGTCTCCAAATGGCGCATTTCATTACTTTCTTTATTTTGTCTTCTTTACAGTTCTATAGACACTGACTGTTCCCTTGGTCTCCACTAGAGGCCTCAGCTGTTAAACAGTTATTGGATGGGCCTGGTCAAGGTCGGTGTCTAGCTGGTGTGAATATTTTAGTTTGTACTGTACCACTGATGGAGCATTTATCTTCTTCCCTGTACACTTGAGCATACACATAACCCTGTGACATTACTATTGAGTGCCTCTCCTTGATTGAGAGGCACAGCTTGCATGATCTACCCGGCTACATCCATTGACAGACAGCAAGTGACCTTTCTGTAGAGATTCTGTTCATATAGCATTCACTGCTTTTTTTATATACATTCAACTCAGTAAATTTCATTTCAGATACAAAGATGTATTCAAGTTTGGGACCTGTAAAATTATCCTTGTTATACAACAGGATCAAATTGCAGAGCAGCTGATGGGCAAGCACTGTTGTCACCTTAAGACCCGCAAGCTGATAAGTCGGGGTCAAGACAGGCTAACAAGGAGGAACAAGAAGTGTGCGATGAGTGTTAATAACTTGCCACCTCACACCTGCTGCCATTGTGTCTAATAGTCTGAAGGGTGTTAATTATAAAACCCACTGAAGGCATTTCTCAAGATCTTCCTGTGAGATTCTTGAAGGATTTACAAATAGTCACACTTGAGTGTACTTATAATGCTTAGGAAAAAGCAGAGGCTGAAAAAAGAGTTCTATTTTTGGTTATTACCTTAAAATGTGTTGTTTTGAAATTTAAAGTGCAAATATCTTTGAGAAAGTATAGAAAATTATTTAGTTTATGTTCATAAAGTGGAGCTGACCTTTGGACAACTGACTGAACCTGTTGGCGCCAATCAAACAACAGCAAGATATACCTTTACCTTGGCTTCTGTGACACTTATTTTTCTTTCCGTTTGCCCTTGAGTACAAAGATAACGGTGTGAAATTCTTCCTGAGTGCTTCTGGCCGATTGAGGACAGCTCGGACCACATGTCGAGATCTGGGGTGAAGCAGGTGCTGTCTTTGTAAAGGGCTCCATGCACATAATTAAGAGCATCTAGTTATAGATGTTGGCACACTTGTTGGCTGCATTGACTTTACTGAAGTTACATGTCCAACAGAGGGAGAACAATGTGCTACTGGTCACAGGGTGGATTTTATTATTAGCTTTCTTTTGTGCAGATTGATAAGCTTTAAAATGTCTTTTTTTTTTTTTTTTTTTTTGGTTCAAATGATGGTGATACAGTTCAAATTGTTAACATATTAACAAACCATTTGTCTTCAAGATCTTGCCTTGTTTTCAGCATCACAATAAAAACTGTCAGCAAGCGATTCAGCCGTTAAACCCTTAAAATATCACATCCTATATGGTATCATTTCAAGAGGTAGAATAGTTGGTGTCCTCCCCTTCACTTCTCCATTCTCAGCTGTTCAGGCTTGACTCCACCTTTAATCATCTGCCTATCATTGACCTGCTCATCACCTTGAATTACTTCTACAATTCTCAGTGCGCACACACACAGTTCTTTTGCCCCAAATTTTCTAGATAAGTAAAGACTAATTTGGTAATTAGTCACTGAGTTTTCTTTTTTTCAGATGCAAGGACTCAAGAAAAAACTCTTCTGTTTAAGGTAAGAAATTAGCTGCATATCATTTAAAGCATTTGTAGTCGTGTGCACACGTCTTGTTTTCATCAGTAAGTGAAAACGGCATTAGATTAGGGTCATTACTGTCCATCAGAGCTTTTTTAACACTTAAAATTTTACCGCACACACATACTGTGAGCAAGGAATCTAAGCTGAGACATTCCAAATGAGGAACATTGTGATGTTCCAATTGAAAGGTAAGTTTTTTCATTTAAATTTTTTGTAATCTTCCATTTATCAGTGCTTTCAATTCAATCAAAGAATGTGGATAGAACAGAACCACCAAATGAACAATATATCTAAATGCAAAAACATCCTCTTTTACCTTGTGTCACACTTGATGGAGTCAGGTTTAATGTTTTAAAAAAGTTGAAATGAAAAGCACAAAAATTCGGGAGAAAAATAAATATATATATTTTTTAATTTAAACATTTTGATTTTCTGTTTCATAACAATGTACAGCATATACTTTTGCATATGCTGTTTGATATGCTTGATTTCATATTTAATGTGCTTGATTTTCAAGCATTTTCTTTAAAAGATAATAAGTTTTGCATAAATGGCTGCTCTAAAGTGGTATGATTTCGCCCAATGTATCGAAGGTGAATGCAATGGCATCATGTTAAAAAAAATAAAAATAATTGCAGAGAAGCAGGGACTTACTTGCACATTCATTTTATTCTACAGAACTACAGAATGAAATCACACTGAGCCACACTGAACAAGTCTTTCAGAAAGATCCATGTGAGAGCTTCACTCTTCATCGTGCCCTTTCTGTGAGAAGAAGAGACATGAAAAGGATATTGGACAGGTAATTTGTTAATTTCTATTTTCAACTGAAAAAAAGTTATTTATTAGAGTGTTTGGTTGAACTCCGTTGATGCAGTAATATCTCCAACTTCGGTGAGGCAAGTGTTAGAGAGTTATCTTTGCAAAAAAAAAAACAAAACCAAAATTAAAATGCGCATGTGCACCACCTCATACACTGGGTTTGCATTAAGTAATAGTGTTGGTAGAGTAGCAAGTCCCTTCAGATTGATTTCAACCATTTAATCAGGCAATTTTTTTATTTTTTTTTTTTTGATTGGTCACAGTAATATCAGAATAAAATAATTCTAAATTTTAATCGAGCACAACTGTAATGACTGCATATTGATTTACAGTACCTTAGATCCTGTGTCGCGGCTCTTGGCTCGTAACTTGTTGACCTGAGATTCAGCAATATCAGCCCTCTCCTCTGCCTCATCCAGCTCATGCTGCAGCTTACGGAACTTGCCCAGGTTAGCATTGGCCTGTTCCTCCTAAACAACAATATATTGTGGTATGTAAGTGTTTTGGCATGTTCTGAAGTCCCAAAAGCAGATGAAGCAATATTTTGTAAATTAACCAAAGTTACATTTGAAAATTTATATTAAGAATGATCTCATACCGCCTCCTCAGCAGTTCTCTTGTAGGACTTGACTTTCAGCTGCAGTTTGTCCACCAGATCCTGCAGACGACTCAGATTCTTACGATCCTCCTCAGTCTGCAAAAAGAAGACATAGTGACTTCATTGTGTGAAAATTATATGAATGCAAAGACATTTATTTATATGTTTTAAAAAAATGTCACCTGGTAGGTGAGCTCCTTGATGCGTCTCTCATATTTACGGACTCCCTTCACAGACTCGCTCGCCTTTCTCTGTTCCAGCTCCACTTCATTTTCCAGCTCTCTCACCTAAGAGATGTGATAGATGGTTAGCTAATCAAATAAAATGAGTATTTTAATTACAGAGAGAAAAAAAATCATCAGTAGCTTACCCTGGCTTCCAGTTTCTGGATCTGCTTCTTGCCTCCCTTCATGGCGATCTGCTCAGCTTCATCCAGACGGTGCTGCAGGTCCTTGATGGTCTGCTCCATGTTCTTCTTCATGCGCTCCAGATGAGCACTGGTGTCCTGCTCCTTCTTCAGCTCCTCTGCCATCATGGCAGCATCAGTGATGGCCTTCTTGGCCTTTTCCTCAGCATTCCTGCACTCCTGCACTGCCTCCTCAACCTCAGTCTGAAGCTGATTATTATCTCCCTCCAGCTTCTTCTTCTGATTCAGCAGACTGGTGTTCTAAACATGGACAAGATTGACATTCTAGATGATGCTGTGAGAGTTTGAAGGTTTTGTCTTTGTTTGTCTAGTGCAGATGTGTCATACCTGAGAATGCAGGAGCTGAACTCTCTCGCTGATGTCCAGCAGTTCCTGCTCAGCCAGTTTCCTTCCTCTCTCAGTCTGTTCCACCAGGGATCTCAGCTCATCCAGTTCAGCCTGCAGCAGATTGTTGCGTCTCTCCACAATGGCGATGTTCTCTTTGAGATCATCATTACCACGCAGAGCGTCATCTAGCTGCAGTTGGGCATCCTGTGAAGTACAAATTGTACATTTGCATTCACATTTTACTGCAGAACTTTAAGATTTCACTCTTTTTCAAATTTTTAGTAAAGCATACTTTGAGATGTCCATGAAGACCCTTGAGTTGCTTCTGGGCTTCTGATGCCTGCCTGTTAGCCTGGCTGAGCTGAATCTCCATCTCATTGAGGTCTCCCTCCATCTTCTTCTTCAGTCTGAGAGCTTCATTCCTGCTACGAGTCTCTGATTCCAGTGAGCTCTGCAGAGTATCAACCACCCTCTGCTGGTTCCTCTTGGCCTGCTCCATCTCTTCATCCTTTCTCAGCCAGCTTACGTTCAATGTCTGCTTTGATCTGATTGAACTCCAGCTGGGCCCTCAAGATCTTACCTTCTTCATGTTCAAGAGAACCCTGCCAGTTAATGAGATGTTTTTAATCAAGATGATTTCTCTTTTCTCCTTTTCTCCATATATGTTTACTATATACAGCTCCTTGAATATTAAGGTATTAATGGTAAAATAGCACAACACACAATCAGAATACCTCAGCCTCTTCCAGAGCTGCTTGAATTTCAGCTTTTTCCTGCTCCAGCTGCTTACGAACTTTCTCTAGTTCATGAATGTTCTTTCCAGTCTCACCAATTTGTTCAGTGAGATCAGCAATCTCCTCTGTTTTTATGCAAGGTAAAAATGGTAATATAGGTTAATACATACCATTTAGGAGAAATATTTCATATTTAGTAAACCAAGGGCACCTTGGAGGTTCTTGTTTTCTCTCTTCATGGTCTCCAAATGATCCAGAGACTCCTCATAAGAGTTCTTCAGTTTGAACAGTTCAGTGCTCAGAGATCTGGCTTCCTTCTGGGAGCTTTCCAGCTCGCTCTGAGACTCCTCATATTTCTGCTTCCATTCAGCTAGGACCTGTTTGATAATTTGAGATATTGATTAACTACTGTTGAGTGAACAAAGATTATTCATCTATAAGTGTGTATTATTTACCTTGTCAAAGTTTCTTTGCTTCTTGTCCAGAGCAGCAGCAGCAGCATTGGATCTCTCCACATCCACCATGAGATCTTCAATCTCATTCTGCAGCCTGTGTTTGGTCTTCTCCAGTGAGGAGCATTTAGCATTGACAGCTTCCACAGCTTCTTCGGCTTCTTGTAGACGCTGGGCAAGTTTCTTCCTTTATGAATAAACAGGAGCAGTTCCAAAACTAGAAGTTAGGCTGTTGTCTTTTAACAAATGTATGCTTTTACATGAATCAAGTTATATGAATACGGTGTTTCCTAGTTCATACTTAGCATCCTCCAGCTCCTCAGTCCTCTGGATGGCATCAGTTTCATACTTGGTTCTCCACTGAGCCACCTCAGAGTTTGCCTTGGACAGACTACGCTGCAGCTCAGCTTTGGCTTCTTGCTCCTCCTCATACTGTTCCCTCAGCAGATCAGCATCATGACGAGCAGATTGAACTGCATGGGCCAGGGCATTCTTAGCCTATAAGATATTTAAAATGAACATTTCTGTAATGGAGAATGGCCCGTAGCTGTAGCATAAGGTTCTAGTCTCTTTGAGGGGTGTGGGTTTGAATCCCACTGCTCCTAGAAGAGCTTATTGGGAGACAAGGCAGTGCAGTGATAAATTAAAGGGTTACTCCACCCCCAAAAAAAAAATTTTATCATTAATCACTTACCCCCATGTTGTGCCAAACCCGCAAAAGTCTTTGGAACACAAATGAAGATATCTTTGATGCATTCTGACAGCTCTCTGACCCTCCCACAGACAGCAATGTAATTAACACAATCAATGTCCAGAAATGTACCAAGGAGATTGGTAAAAAAATCCATGTGTCATCAGGGGTTCAACCTTAATTTTACGAAGCTACGGGAAAACAAAAATAACGACTGAATATTCGTCTTTTTAGCTTTTTCGCTAGTTTGAACACACAGATACGTTGTTTCCGTTCAAATCAAAGCATAAATACATGTAGAAAACGTATCTGCATGGCGCAGCTGACACAAAACAATACTGCGTTCAGCAGATAAGCCCTGATGACACATGGCTTTTAAAATTTTGAACCCGATGACACATGGATTATTTTACTGATTTCCTTGGTACGTTTCTGGACATTGATCGTGTTAATTACATTGCTGTTTATGGGAGGGTCGAAGATGCATCAATCATCAAACATCTTAATTTGTGTTCCGAAGATGA
Organism: Labeo rohita; assembly: GCF_022985175.1. NCBI lineage: Eukaryota > Metazoa > Chordata > Actinopteri > Cypriniformes > Cyprinidae > Labeo > Labeo rohita. Next base: position 1,513,993 of record NC_066892.1, on the reverse strand, counting down.
ACTAAGCTTTTACGGGTTTGGAACAACATGGGGGTAAGTGATTAATGACAAAATTTTTATTTTGGGGTGGAGTAAATCTTTAAGGTGAATGCTACACTGTTTCACACTAACCTTGTGGGTAGTAGTATTTGCAATACCTTGACTTCCTCCTCCAGTTGTCTTTTGAGGTCCTCAATCTGCTGGGTGTAGGACTGCTTGCCTCTTGTTAGCTGAGAGACTAAGGAATCCTTTTCTTCCAGCTGTCTAGAAAGCTCCCCTAGATAGAAGTACAACCATTACAGAAAGCAGTGCATTATCTTTGGAAATTTTCTAACAATATATGATAAAATTATATCTTATCAGAGTACATACCATTCTCAGTTTGTAGCTTAGCTTTTTGCATGGTAAAGTCATTGATGCTGCGTTGACCTTCTTCGTATTTTGTTCTGTATTCTGACATCTGGTCTTCAAGGGACCTGCACATTTTCTCCAGGTTTGCCTGGATAGATTGAATGTGATAAATCAAATTGAAGGGACAAAGTGGATGAATAAAGGTTAAGGAACACCTCAACAAGAATTCATCACCTTGGCCTTGGCAAGCTGCTCCATGTTGGAGACCACATCGTCCAGTTCCAGTCTGAGTTCACTCTTCTCTTTCTCCAGCTTCTGCTTCACTCTCTGAAGGTTGTCAATCTGCTCTCCCAGATCAGCTACGCTGTCTGCGTGTTTCTTCCTCAGTGTAGCAGCGGTGGCCTCATGTTGCAGAGTGGCCTCTTCAAGGTCTCTGCGCAGTTTCTGGAGCTCAGCTTCACGCTTCTTGTTCATCTCAATCTGGGCAGCGGTGGCTCCACCAGCCTCCTCCAGCCTCTCGCTGATCTCCTCCAGTTCTCTGGACAGATCAGCTCTCTGTTTCTCAACTTTGGCACGAGCAGCTCTCTCAGCCTCCAGCTCTTCCTCAAGCTCTTCAATACGGGCCTTGTAATGTGAGGAAAAGCAAAGTTAAAGCTAGAATTTTTAACTGTCCAACTTGTTTAAGAATGATTGTTACCTGCAGCTCCTTCAGTTTCTTCTGGAGTTGGGCTGCCATTGCCTGTTCATCTTCAACCCTGCTAGTGAGCTGGCTGATCTCAAAATCTTTCCTGTGTTGCAAAACATATTTTATTGCTCATTTTATTAACAATTCTGATTGTGATCTGTTTCTTGAATTATTTCACCCTCTACGTTAAACCCACTTTTTAATCCTCTCTTCAAGTTGTTGTTTGTCATTTTCCAGGTCCATCACACTCTCTTGGGTCAACTTTAAATCTCCCTCAAGCTTTCTCTTTGCCCTCTCCAGATCCATACGAAGTTTCTTTTCCTGTTCCAGGGAACCCTCAAGCTGGAAAGGCAATAACAAAGTAGTTTGTTTAGCAATTGTTCATGCTTCATTTACATCAGAAGTGTCAACAAACTACTCACATCATCCACTTGTTGCTCCAGCTTGGCTTTGGCTTTGGTGAGTGTGTTGACTTTGTCTTCCTCACTCTGGAGATCATCCAGCGTTTGCTGATGGGCCTCCTGCAGAGCTTTCTTCTCCTTGGTCAGCTTAGCAATGATTTCATCCAAAGCTGCCATCTCTTCTGTCAGGTTTTTAACCTGTGTAATTGTATCAATGTGTCAAGAAACCCCTAATGCACCATTCTTGCATCTTTAACATGTCCCGTGTTAAAAACTGACCTTGTTCTCAGTAGCATGTTTCTCTTTCTCCACTTTAGCCAGAGTGAGTTCAAGATCATCAATGTCCTTTTTGAGCTCAGAACATTCATCCTCCAGCTTTCTTTTCTTGGCAGTCAGCTCAGCATTCATTTCTTCTTCATCCTCCAGCCTCTCAGTCATTTCTTTGACTTTGGCCTCAAGCTGGATCTTGTTCTTGATCAGACCCTCACATCTCTCCTCAGCATCACAAAGATTATCTTGCTCCTGTTTACAGATAATGTCTTTGTATGATTAAATAAAATTTAGAGTTGCATTTCATTCATGAATTCATAAAATCACAAATTTACAGCTTGGACTTGGAGTTGTAGGTCGTTTTTCTCTTGGAGTAGAGAAACCATCTTTTCTTCAAGCTCCTTTCTGCGGGCTTCAGATTTGGCGTAAGCCTCCTTCAACTTCAGGAATTCTTCCTTCATGTTGGCCATCTCTTTCTCTGCTTCAGCAGATTTCAGCAGTGGTTTGATCTTGAAGTAGAGCTTCATCCAGGGCCAATTCTTGACACCCATGAAGGCACGTACGTTCCACTGAATCACAAGCAATGAATCTCTACAATGTAATAGTACATATTAACATCTTAAAACCAATTAATATTGTTAATCCCAAATTTATTGGGAGTCTGATTTCTAACCTGCGCTCAACAATCTTCTGGAACTCAATTCTTGAGAGAATACCACGAGCCCTTGCTTGTATACCAGTAATGATGAGAGCAAGACGGTCGTCTCGCATCTCTTCAAGGGTACCCAGTAGACCAGCCTTGAAGAATACCTTCAAAGAAAAATTAAAATTCTAGTTTTAGAGATTCAATAAATTGAAAAAAAAGAGAGAGAGAGAGAAAGAAACATGTTTGTTCATACCTTAGTATGGCCAAACTTGTACTGGTTGTGATCAATGTCAAGAGATCCCAGTAGTTTTTCTGCTCCTTTCCTGCTGTCAATAAACTGTCCCTCAGGGATAGCAGCAGGGTTTAGGATGCGGTATCTGTCACAGTCACAGTATTAACTGAACCAAATTAATGCTGTTGATATTTTTTTATTCAATTATCGTTTTAAATAATTATATTTTTACCGACAAAATATATAATGAAAAACATAAAAACTTTGACATTTAACAGAATCTGCAATCAAAATAAAATATACCTCTGCTTGAAATCTCCATACAGGATCCTGTTGGGGAAGCCCTTTCTGCAGATCCTGATGCCCTCCAGCACACCGTTACAGCGCAGCTGGTGCATGACCAGAGGATTCTCCATCGCCCCAGGAGTCTTAGTCTCATTGGGAATCAGGCAACGCACAAAGTGAGGGTGAGTTGACCTCAAGTTGGTCATCAGCTTGTTCAGGTTCTCCTGTTGATATTTATTATCCATCAATCATCCCATATATATTTTAGGTTCTCATGCTGTTTAAAAAAGATTAAGAAGCCAAATATACACAGTATGTTATTCATTTTAGGATGAAAAGCTCTCTATATGTTACCCTGTGAAGAGCAGACACTGTCTGGAAAGAAGAGCCTTTTTTCTTCTTTTCCTTTCCTTTGCCACCACCTCCCTCCGCGGCTGTTACAAAAAATATAGATCATGTTCCAGTGTATTACATATGAAAAATCTCAAAAACTTTCACTTGTTTGTTTCTTAGGATTCTTTTCAAATTTTTCTGCAACACACCTGAATCAGCACCAGCATATCCAGCAAACAGGAGAGACAGCAGTTTCATAGTGGACTTCTGATAGAGGCCAACAACAGTCTCATTGAGAGGGTCCTTGTTCTTCACCAGCCAGTTTGTAATGTTGTAGTCAACAGTGCCAGCGTAGTGCACCAGGGAGAAATGGGCCTCTGGTTTACCCTTGACAATCCTGGGCTTCTGGAAATTGTTTGATTTACCCAAGTGATTGTCATAAAGCTTAGCTTTGAATGTTGCGTCACTGGCTTTGGGGAACATGCACTCCTCTTCAAGGATGGACATGATACCCATGGGCTAAAATGAACAGATGAAATTAATTAATTAACTTAACAGCTTTATTGGTCCAACACCTCAGGTCTCATCTCTCAAATTTAAAAACTCACCTTTTCAATGAGATCAATACAAGCCTGCAAGTCCATGCCGAAGTCAATGAACTCCCACTCAATACCCTCCTTCTTGTATTCCTCTTGCTCCAGCACAAACATGTGGTGGTTGAAGAACTGCTGCAACTTCTCATTAGTGAAGTTGATGCACAGCTGCTCAAAGGTGTTGAACTGCAGGTAGAATATATTGTATGATCACAATGATAAAGTAACAGAGAACTTAAGTTGTTGCATAACAGTAATCAGTAGATGTAATCTTACATCAAAGATCTCAAATCCAGCAATGTCCAGCACACCAATGAAGTACTGGCGAGGCTGTTTGGTGTCCAGGGATTGGTTGATTCTCACAACCATCCACAAGAACATCTTCTCATACACTGATTTGGACAGGGCTCCAATGGCATAGTACACCTGTCCAAGATAATACATTAAAATGTTATAGAAAATGTGTTTTTATAGTTATGTTAATGATGAAGTGATGTAAATCACATAGTAGTCTTAACCTGCTGGACATTCTGTCCCTTGGTGACCCACTCATTTCCGACTTTGACTCTTGGGTGGCACAGAGCCTTGATGAGATCAGCAGAGTTCAGGCCCATCAGATAAGCTGACTTATCAGCATCTATTGTGCCAAAAATAGAATTAGAATAAAATGCACATACACATTCAAGTGCATAGAAACCTCAATGTTTGCCTACGAAATGTCATTAAAATAGCTTTGGGACTGAAAAGCTGCATATTTTACTAATGTCACTGTTTTTGTTCAGAATATCACAGCGTTACTCTTTCTAGAGAGATGCTACACAGACACAGGTGATTCACACATGCAGATCTTTGTGTCTGATTTAGAACAAGTATAATTGCATGTTTATTATATGTGACCCAGAATCACAAAACCAGTCATAAGGGTCATTTTTTTCAAAATTGAGATTTATACATCATATGAAAGCTGAATAAATAAACTTTCCGTTGATGTATTGTTTGTTAGGATAGGACAATATTCGGTCGAGATACAACTATTTAAATATCAGGAATCTGAGGGTGCAAAAAATCAAAATATTGAGAAAATTGCCTCTAAAGTTCTTCAAATAATGTTCTTAACAATGTACATGACTAATCAAAAATTACGTTTTCATACATTTACAGTAGGAATTTTACAAAATATCTTCATGGAACATAATTTTTACTTAATTTCCTAATGATTTTTGCCATAAAAGAAAAATTAATAATTTTGACCCATACAATGTATTTTTGGCTACTGCTACAAATAAACCCCAGTGACTTAAGACTGGTGTTGTGGTCCAGGGTCACATATATGTATCATGTCAGCATTTTCTCCTAATACTGACCCTCAGTCCCATCAGCCTCGGCCTGTTCCTCTCGTTGCTTCTGTTTGAACTTCATGTTGCCATAGTGCATGATGGCCCCAGTCAGCTTGTAGATGCTGTTCTTCTCCTCTTGGGTGAAGCCCAACACATCAAACGCTTCCTGCAGCAAACACACAGCACCTCTAATAATTAACTGCATTGCACTGCATGTTATATGGACTTCAGTTCTAAAGCTTGAGAAATTAATATCAACAGATTTATAGGTGTTTTGGATAACGCACATCTGTAGCCATCAACTCATCAGAATCATCAATAGAGGCCACTTGCGTCTCTCCCTGAGAGATGTAGGCGTAATCGTAAGGGTTTGCTGTGATCAGCAGCATCTCTGGGAGGATAAAACAATGTTTTACAAATTTACATCTAATGACTTGCAGTTTTGTTACCAAAGTTGTGATTTTGCTTACCCAGAAGTTCTGGTTTCTTCTGAGACAGGATCTGGTAGAAGATGTGGTAGTCTCTCTCAGCCTTGAGCTGGAAAGTCACACGGGATTTCTCTAACAGATCTGTTTGTAGAAATGTAGAAGTTAAGCTCTTACCACAGGCATCTTACCATCGTCTTTAAAGTGAAAAAGTTACAAAGCATTTAGAAAGGAAAAAGGTTTTCTTACAAGTCTCAATATCAGCAGAAGCGAGCTTTCCACTGGCAGCAAAGTGAATGCGAATGAACTTGCCCTGTGTAAGAACAACAGCTCAATGTCATTTCATCTCAGTCAAATCAGCATATTTTACAGTGGTCAAAAGAGCTCAATGTGCTGCAAATAGAAAAACACCAGCAAATTAAGAAAACATCTTCATCAGTTTGACATGTGCTGCAAATACTCACAACAAAACCAAATGCAGATGCGACCAAATACAAAAAAACACGCTGTAAATACTCACAATGCAGCCAAATACAGAAATGCGCTGTAAATACTCACAATGCGTGTACATCTGTAGAACCATTGCATTGCTATAATAAATAATGTGCAACTAAACCATTGATCAGACTGAATGAAATCAGATAACTTCAGTTTGTTTTGCTATAACAAACATAGTTACAGCAGCTAAAGAAAAACATCCAAATTGCCCAACTAAATCAAATGCAAACGCTTCTCACCATAATGGTGACATCAACATCTAAACCTCAGTTAATCTCAATAAGACATTTTGTAAATGTATGACAGAAATAAAGTCAATCTGGTTTATAATAAGTCTTGCTTGTAACGCTGTTTTTCGAGTTGGCACTTCATAAAACAAAGGTTGAGCTTTTACTTTCAGCCAAAATTTAAGCAACATTAGAATCCACACCCAATGTCCAATGGGAAACTTCCTGATTAAATCTTTATTAGAATGTTAAAGGATAATGTTCTAACAGTATTACCAGTAAACATTTGTATAATGTTTTTAGAGAATGTTATCCTACCTTTTAGGAGAATATTCTGGGAACTAAAATAAAACTTGCCAGAACATAGCATAATATTCTCAGAACATTCTGCCCACTGCTTTGTGTGTGTTCAGTGTCTCTGTGTGTGTGTTTGCGATATTGCAATGCTCTTTTAGCAGGTCTTCCAGCCAGTTCTATTAAACTTTTACAATTAATCCAGAATGCGGCTGCAAGATCAATTTTTTATGAGCCGAAAAGAACGCATGTCACACCTCTCTTCATCATTTTGCACTGGCTACCAATAGCTGTTTGCATAAAATTCAAGGCATTAATGTTTGCCTACAAATCCACCACTAGCTCTGCACCCCTTTACCTAAATACAGTACATTACTTCAAACTTACATGCCCTCTAAAAGCTTGCATTCTGCAAGTAAACAGCGCATTATTGTGCCATCCCAAAGAGGCACAAAATCACTTTTACAGACTTTTTCATTAAATGTACCCTCCTGGTGGAATGACCTGCCCAACTCAATCAGAACAGTCCTTAGCCATCTTCAAGTATCGGCTAAAACACGTCTCTTCTATCTTTATTTGACCCTCTGACTCTCTAGCACTCTCTATTCTAATTCTATTCTTTATAAAACAAATCCCTTTAGACATATACTCTATTCATTTACTTGCTTGTTTTCTTAAAAAAAAATAATAATAATTACACTAGCACACTAACAAAAAGACAAAAAAAAAAACTAACACTAGCTTGCTTTTTCTTTTATATTCTGTTTTCTTTTTTTATTTATTATATAATTATATAAAAAAAAGCCTTGCTACATGTACTGCGTTAGGCTAAGTAAGACTTGTAATAACACTTGCATGTTATTGCTCTGTTGTTAATTTTGAAGTCGCTTTGGATAAAAGCGTCTGCTAAATGTCTAAATGTAAATGTAAATGTGTGTGTGTTCATTACTCACTGCTGTGTGTGTGAACTTGGATGGGTTAAATGCAGAGCACAAATTCACGTCACGTCACTTTTTCTATTTGCATGTTTTCTTAAGTTGCAGCGCATTGAGCTGTAATATTTTGAAACTTGAGGCAGATCAAACTTACAAAGCGAGATGAGTTGTCATTTCTGATGGTCTTCGCATTTCCAAAAGCCTCCAGAGCAGGATTACACTGGATGATTTGATCCTCCAGAGTACCCTAGAAAACAGACAGATAGTAAAGAAAAGAATGGAGAATGTTGTATTTTAGCTGATTATGTTGTAGTAAAATGTGTTTGTTTGTTTTTTTGGACAAATGACTATTATTTTCAGACAAATATTGAATCAGATCTCCTTAATTTACCTTCTTTTCACTAGTGGCGTCCTTCTTTGAAGGACTAGCAGCGATGCTGGCGAAGTACTGAATGACTCTCTTGGTGTTCACAGTCTTTCCAGCACCAGATTCTCCACTGTCAACATAAACAGTTTTAGAAATCTATCAGGAATTCATTCCTAAAAATATAACAAATAAACTCAAAAAAGTCTCACGTGATAAGAATGGACTGGTTTTCTCTGTCTGTAAAAGCAAAAATTAAAATGATAATTATTAATGTTATATGCATGAACATTAAATGATTTCCACTAGTTACTGGCATATAGCCTGTGCTGTTTTTGGTTATAAATAAAATATTCAGCTGTCACATAGACGCACCTGACAGCATGTACTGGTAGGCGTTGTCAGAGATGGAGAAGATGTGAGGAGGAGCTTCACTTCTCTTCTTTCCTCTATAGGCAATGACGACTTCCTTGTTGTACACTGGCAACCACTTGTAGGGGTTCACAGTGACACAGAAGAGCCCAGAGTAGGTCTGTAAGAGATTCACAGCAGATTTAGATCTGCTCATATGTGATCAAGTGAACGTGTGAGTGTTTTAAGACTCCACTTACGTAGATCATCCAGGCTGCGTAACGCTCTTTGAGGTTAAACAGCACAGCGGGCTCGTGCAGGAAGGTGAACATCGCCATGTCCTCAATTTTATCGAACTTTGGCGGGTTCTGAGGGTGAACGTCAACCTCCTTCACAGTTACCGTCTGTGAACATGAAATTTTTGACAGTGAAAACAGTGAAATCAGTGTCTGTGTATATTTTTTTGTCCATGTAAATAAAATTCTGTTAATTCATTTTATGGAGAGGCTAATGTTAGCATTTTGAATAGTTAAAGTATATATATTAATGTAATCATCCAGTCTTTATTCTAAACACATCACTGAGTTCATTATAGCAGGTCTTTGAGCAATTGTGTCTCTGTTTCTTTATTTGAAATCTTAAACTTACCTGTCCCTTTGAAGTGTCACAGGTGACTTTATCACCATCTCGACTGACAATAGAAGCTTTAACATACTCCTCTTCAGGATTAGGAACAAAACATTCCTTTTTCATGTCAAAGGGGCGAGTTTGGGCCTCCAGACGCTCTATGTCCGACTTCCTGAGGTACGGAGCAGCAGGTCCAAACTCTGCCATCTGGGCATCCCCCATCTTTTAGCCTGCTTACAAGTGCATACAAACAGATTATTAAATGAGAAATTATCTATAGGAGCCTATTTGGACACTTAAAACATAAAAGAACAAATGTTAAAGAAACATAAAACATTGAGTAAAAATAAAATTTGTTCTGTTTGAAATGTTAAAATTAGACTGTCAGTAATGGGTTTGTTTGTAGTTTAAGAAACATGTTGATAGTTAAAGTGATTCTCTACACCTGTGTGAAGAGAAAACTCTTCAAACATCTGCAGCATTAGTTGTATGCCAGAGACAAACATGTGATCTAATGCAATATTCAGACATGTATAAGTCTGTCCTAATAATGTGGGACCACAGTATATGATAATGTATGGTAGTAAGACTTTGTACTTCACCTCTCCAGACACTGATGGTGTACTGTCCTGAGGACACACACACACACACACACAAAAAAACAAATATAAAGCAGAATTACTTATTTAACATCAAACATTTGTTTAAAATCATAGTAAATAATGAGCAAAAGTGCATCCTGAAAAAAATCTCTCTGCCTTAAAGCTAATAAACACCAAAGGAAACGTTAATAAGTTCAGGCTGCCATAAAGTCTGAGACGTCTCTGATGGCTTACCGTTTGATGATACAATAGAAAACCTGTCTGAAGCCATTGACTCTCCACCCCTTTTTATAATGCTAGAGGTCCTCTAAATATGGTTGCAAGAATTTTCTGAAGCATGTTAGTGTCTCAGTTTGGTTAGGATATGGATGGGTTGGGTGTCTGCTGGAGGCAGGGTCACCTTTATTTTGTATAGGGAGTAATTCAGTGCCAGGAAGGAACAATACACTTTGTCATTGGTTTCATTCAACTCATTTACCCTTTAAATGAGTCTAAAATGCAATGTCTTATCTGTTAGGTGAGTTTCTTCTAAGGACAGTAAGCTCAGGAGGATATTTTGGCACAAATGATGGAATGTGAAATACATTTGTGCTCACTGCAAATTAAAAAAAATTTTTTGTCTTGTTTTCCATTGCAAATATTTAAACATATTCTTAATATACATCTACTTGAGATGCATAATGAAAAAAGTTAGGAATTAGGAATTAGGAAGGTTTTTACTTAAAATGAGAAAAAAATATATTCCAATGGGGCAGGAGAAAAAATTAAGATTATTTTTCTTATCCTATTCGCAGACTTTTCAACAATTCAACAATTTTTTGTTGTTGTAACAAATTGATATTTTTTTCTTGATTCAAGAATGATTAGATATTTGCACTGGAAAACAAGACAAAAATATGTATGTACCATTTTTTCAGTGCTGTATTTTGCACCTATGAATAACCGCTAATGTGAATTCTTTAGATTAAAATGTCTGCTAAACTGAAAAAAAGAGTGTTTTTTACATCAGTTAGCAGGTGTTTGTTAAAAAAAGAATGCATGTCATTGTATAAACTGATCTGTACCTTGCTCAAGGACAAGCCAAGTGTCATTTCAGTCTGTCCATCATAGATGCTTTTTATCCACTCGAGCAGCCGCAGCTGAATCTATAAGGCCAAGGTCAGTTTTCAGCTGGTGCGATCGCTTCATTCGGGCCTCATCGCTGACACGCCATTGTTCCTTTGCCTTCACACTTGAGGACAAAGATAACCTGTGAAATTCTTGCCAGGGGCTTCTAAATGATTGAGAAGAACAGCTTGCGTGATCTCTGCTACCAGCATCCATTTATGTACTTATACAGCTGGCCGATGTCACTGCCTGAGTGTATTAATGTATACACAGCATCTCCTCAATGTGAACTACTACTGTTCATCATATCCTTTGACAGGAAAAGTGATTAATTTGTCCAGTTTGGCAGACAGTTAGCTTTTTTGATATCAGCAGCATCAGGTACTAGTGCACAGGTGATTCAACTAGACACCATCAACCAACAATACAGGTGCGTGATTTTCACGTCACAGTTTTTGGCCGTTCGGTTGCACAATGTTGACCACTGAGTTCGCATGCAAAGACCTAAAAGTGTAAAAACTCAGTCAAATTTCACTTACCCTCTTGTCGTTCCAAAACCTGAATGCATTTTGTCCCTCTGTGGAAACCGAAAGAACATGTTTAGAAAAACAACAATGGATTCCATTGACTTTTATTGTATAAAACAGAATTTCATTCAAGTTTGAACCACACAAGTGTGAGTTAATGCTGGAACAGTGATCATTGTCTTGTGAATTTGAGGTACCGATATTCTAATATGCCATCACTTTCATGCTCATGGTGTTACTTTTCATTTACGTTGTATTTATTTATTCATTTGAACTTAAAACTACTGAACTCTGCTCTTTGAAGTACAGTTTGCAGCAGCTATGTGCACTATGCACTTGCACTGTCTGCACTGAAACATATGGAGGTCTGTGGCAGACTGTCAGTCATCCTCTTGCCACTGTCTTGTTTGTCCCACATTGTTTCCTTCCCATTGTCCTTGAGTACAAAGATAACCCTGTGAAATTCCTACTGAGCCTCTGACGGAATGGCAGCAACTGATGGGGGACATTGAGAACACATAAAGCGGATGCCGCCTTAGCAAAGCACATAAATAAACATCAAGTGGTACATGTTGGCACCCTTGCGATCCATATACATACTACTTAAGTTACATGGCCAACTGAGGCAAAACGATGCTGGTCACAAGACGAGTGTTTATTATTAACCGACGTGCAGCATTGTGAACGACCATTTTTGTAAATGGTTTCATAATGGCAAATTGGTAGCACTTTATTTTACAGTCCTGCTCTTTATGTACTTACTATGTATTTCTTGTAGTAAATTATAGTAACTTGGTAATAACTAGGAATGTAAGTTAATTTTAAATTGTACATGTAGTTCATTAACCATTTAAATGTATTTTACAGTTCTACAAATACATTCTAATCTAATCATGAAAAACTCTAAGACTTCTAAATAGATATTTTACCGCTGTTTTGTGTTATACAAATGATGTAGGAAAAGTAATAGATAGAGACAAGAGCGCACCTCAAAAATCTACATCGTAACAGGAGTTCTGACCTTTGTCACAAAAATACTTTCTTCGTTGCCACACAATAGAAATCTTAAGAAATTATATATCAACTGAAAGCTTAAAATCTCAAAATTCATCCTTTGAAACCCATTTTAAAATCAGACATTGCATTACCATGGAAATTGTACATCAGAATCATATTACAAAATGTTTTCGTTCAAGAATTATAAAACTGTAACTTTGGATAGTGCATTTTAATGTCAATGTTCAAGATGACAGTTAAAGGGTTAAGCAAATGAACACAGATCAGTTCATTTAAAACCAATGTTCATCTGTTATTCTTGTTATGCACTTGTTACTGGATGTATGAAGGAGTCAAGTGGCTGTTAAGATCATTTGTTATCCTAAAGGATGAAAGGTTGAAGTTTAAGATGCTGCTAGATTTCTTTTAAATCACAAAGGTCTTCTCACAGTCTTGAGATGTCAAGCCAGTTATTATATATATAATATATCTTAATATATCTCAAACACATTCAGCTGTGGTTTAAGGTTGCAGGATGGTTGGTTCCTATGTGAACCTTTGAGGAGCTCCTCCCTAAATTCAGACTCCACCTCCAGCTCTGTTCTTCACCTTCAACACTAAGGTTTACTAGCATAGGCATTCAGTGTTCAGCCTGGCAAGCAGAGCTGTGCATCAAAGATCCACTGTTTAATTTACAAGTTTATCTTTTGGAATTGTTGAATATATTAATTGTTTATTTTGTTTTGCAGGTCTCAAGTCTTATGTGCGCAAAAGAAAATAAAAAGATTGATGCAGGTGAGACAGATGAAATAAAGAAATTCTGTAATGTTGTTATTAAAAAACTTTTAGGTATTTTTTATTTTAAACATGCACTGTAGATGGTTTGAACTTGATCTAGCAATTTTTCCTGCTCTTTTATTTTCAGTGTGGAGGACATTTAGAGGACACAGAGATGCACACTTCATATTGTAGGGCGTGCACACGGGGAAGACACCATGGCTATGCAATGGTCTACCAAAGTAAGCAAGTCTTATGTTTAATCAATGCTTGAAAGAATAAATAATGCAAATATAGCAAATGTTAAACTGTATTCTGTAAGATACTATACATTATGATGTCAGTCAGGTAAAGCAGCATTTGTCATTTGTTTATGCAAGTAACTTTTCTAATTAAAATGCAGTGCCTGCAATGCATTTACCTATACCACCATATTGAGTATGGTGTTACTTTGGTAAATTCATCATATGCATTGAATTTAAAGTTCATGAGTTCATTGAGTTTAAAGTTCATGCACTACAAATATTCTTTTTCTTACAATTTTTCAAATGTGTACATAATTTATATTTACATTTATATAACGTTATTTAGATTTTAACAATGACCAACTGTTCAGATTTAATTAGATTCTATGGATCTCTGTGCACATTTATACTAATAGTGATTAAAACACTGAGACCTGGAGCCAGTTGCATAAACTTATCCTCTGTGTTATATTAGTCTTATATTTGACTAATATGTGACCCTGGACCACAAAACCAGTCATAAGTCCCTGGTGTATATTTGTAGCAAAAATACATTGTATAGGTCAAAATTATTGATTTTTCTTTTATGCCAAAAATCATTAGGAAATTCAATAAAGATCATTTTCCATGAAGATAGTTTGTAAAATTCCTAATGTAAACATATCAAAACTTAAATTTTGATTAGTAATATGCATTATTAAGAACTTAATTTGGACAACTTTAAAGGTGATTTTCTCAATATTTTTTTGCACCCTCAGATTCCACATATTCAAATATTGTCCTATCCTAACAAACCATACATCAGTGAAAAGCTTATTCAGCTTGCAGATAGTGTATAAATCTCAAATTTGAATTTTGAATCAATTGATTTTGAATCAATTGAAATTGAGCCTTATGACTGGTTTTGTGGTCCAGGGTCACACAAAAGTTTTTATGTAACCGAAATTTAAACATTTTAACCAGTCTTAAAGCAAAATAAATTAGGTGAATAACTTGTAAGACTCGTCTAAACCTTTTATGCAACCAGCCCCTGCTGGTTTCACAGACAGGGCTTAGTCTGATGTAACCCACATTAAAATGTGGTTTCGATGACCATAGTTATAGTACACAATTATATTGATCCATAATATAATAATATGAAGATGATAAACATGATACTCTATAGTTAATACATAAATACACTGAATGTATATAATTCCTCAAGAGCCTATAGACCAATTATCTGTTTGTAAACATTCGGGATGCGTGCGCAGCTTGGTTGCAGAAAACGCGGAGAGCTCGCCTTTACAGCTAGAGAATTACAAGGATACGGCACAAAATACTTGGATTTAAAAAGAGTATAGATTATATTGATTAGATGTCATTTTTAAAATGTTATTCGCATATCACAACAGCTTGTCACCCAGCCATAAGCACTGTTATTCAATGAAACTGACATTAGATAGTGGGTTAGTCTTATAGATCCGATACAGGGATGACGTTTTTCATTGGCGGTTCTATGGAGCCATGGAATAAAAAGAATAAAAAAAAGTAAATGCGATTTTATATTTCAAAATTCTGACTTTATTTTCGCAATTCCGAGATTATATCCCACAACTCTAGAGGAAAAACAACTTGTAATTCTCTCTTTTCCCCTCGGCTCAGAGTTTATATCCCACACTACAGCTTTTTTTTCCCTCAGAATGAACAAACTCACTAGTTAAATTGAGCTATAAAGTCCGAACTAGAAGATATAAGCTTGCATTTGTGAGAAACAAAAATCTGAATTGTGAGATAACATAAAAAAATGTTATATTAAAAAGTTAATAGTAATAGGTTTAAATAATATTTCGTGCTGTAGCTGTACGGCTAATACAGTACGTCCCCTATGAACAGCATATGTGAATAGACCTATAAATCAAATTTATGCTTTAAAAGTAGAGTAATCGTAGCAGTTTTCATCCATAGTATGTCTGTTTAAACGTCTGTGTTTAGCTTCAAATGGCGTCTTTGACTACAGTATTATATAAAAATGATTTGCATTTCGATTTTGACATCAAAAGGCACAAAAATATTTTTTTTCTCTTCCATGGAGTTTAATCGTTTGCCTCCACTTGCTACCAGTGTTTTTCTGCAACCACTGTGCGCGCGCAGCTGCAAATGACGTCACTGTGACGTCTACTCGAAATTGGTCTATAGGGAATTTGAATGAAAACATGCCAGTTAGGAACATAGTGCTGCTTCCCCTTTAAGAGAACCGCTCGCGCACGTAAAACCGGAGAGCAACGGCAGAGCGAGAGAAAGCGGAAAGATCAAAGATATTAATGGGTGAAATAATTCATTAACAAGTTGATTTTAAGAAACCAGGAGAGAAGAAAGACAATACTTACCTGATCGCGAACCTGAAGGAAACATATTTGAATTAGAAAACAGCGGTTTTGGTGAGTTTGACACATTATATGTTGAATCTGGATCGGTCGTCAACAACGTTTCATAATAACTACGAGGAAAAGCTAACGGTTAAACATCAAAAACTGTAAAGGATACATTGTTTAATGGTTTATTTGAACATTATATGGGTATTTATTGTGAACTGTGTGAACTGTTGAATGTTATTGTTTGAGTACAAAGTAACAGTTGAGTTAATTGAACGATGTAACATTGACGCCGCGGGTTGTACGTTAGCGTTTGTAAATCTTTATTGTTATAATTTCTATTGATACAATAACAAGATTCCTTTGTGACCTATTGTGTAGGTCAGGTTTTTTATTTAAGCACAAAAAAAAACTCCTGTGTGACGAACAATGAGAGGACTTACGATACCGAGAGTTTAGATGGCGAGCCAACCCAGACCGGAGCTTTGATCTTCATTCGACGACGTTTCATCTGCAAAGAGACCGATTACACGCGCTGGATTGTCGGTAAACTCACTGGATCACGGATTGAGCAGGACAACAACCTTTCACCTATTTCTTCCATTTTTTTTTCTTCCCGGGAACATTTTTTTCCTTCCACAACTATTTTTTTCTTCATTTTTGAATTGAACTGAACTGAACTACATCACACAACTGAACCGAGTTGAACTAAAATACATTACACAGCATTTGAACTGAACTCAACTACATCACACAACTGAATTGAATATAAGTGTTATAGATATATGTATTGTATTTTTTGTGTTTGTGTGTTATGACATAATATGTGATTGTTTATTTAGTTTATTTTGAGTTTTTTTTACTTGTTCTTTCACCTGTAAAAAACAAAAAGAAAAGTTAAATCAGACAAATTATAGCTTTAATAGGACATCAAATACAAGTGGATCCACTGTATAAAAATAATTTACTTATTATTTATTAGTTTATTATTTATAACTATTTATAATTATTAAAAAAAAAAAAAAAAAAAGAAAACTAATAGAAAAAGATTTCTTTTTTATAACATTTACAAGATTTTTCTTAAATAACTTGTCTGTATAATATTGATTGCCTTTTAGTAAAGTACCGGCTTTTATACTAAAGACCACGATATTACAGAAGCTACTGCCCAAGTTAGTCCTCCGTGCAGTACAGTTCGAGAGCCATTTGTTCAGCCAGAACGTAACTGGTCTCCACCACTGGTTTCTTCTGAAAGGAAAACACAGCCTGCATTGAAACTTTCTGACGTCAATCCACCTGAAGTACAGAGAGTGATTGTTGAACACATAGTTAGAAACTAAGAAGAAAAATTGCTCATCTTATGCACACTCCCACAGTAAGGGAGAACTAGTGACCCTACCGAAAGGTTTAATTGGGGCCAAATGCACTGCACAAGTGACTGTGGGGAGGAGACGTTGTAACTGTTTGTTAGATACAGGCTCTCAATTGACAATAATTCCCAATTCTTTCTATCAAGAGAACCTGTCTCATCTGCCAATTGAATCGTTAAACAACTTGCTTGAAATAGAAGGAGCTAATGGTCAAGAAGTCCCTTACATTGGGTATGTTGAGACGACGATCAAGTTCCCTAGGAGTTTGTTGGGAAAAGACATTGAAGTTCCCACATTAGCCCTGATTGTGCCTGATATGCGTTCCACTCTGTCATCAGTTCAAATAGGTACCAACACTCTGGATGCCCTTTATGAACAATATGCAGACACTGCGCCTCAAGACAGTGATTTATTACCTTATGGCTGCAAAGTTGTCTTGAAGACTCTTGAAGTCAGGAAAAGATGGTCTGTCGAGCAGTGGGTCTGAGACAATTGCAGCTGGTCAGACCCAAGTCCTTAAAGGAACAGTGAATTACAGGACACCCAATGCAGGAAGATGGGTGATGGTAGAATCACCAAAATCAGCTCCCTTGCCAGGTGGCATGCTGGTAACAGATATCATAGCAAGTCTACCTACTAAGCTGTTGCGCTGCATACCAGTCATTCTGAAAAATGAGTCAGACCACGACATTACCTTGTCTCCAAAGGCAGTGATTGGAGAGATTCATGCCATAAAGAGTGTTCAGTCCATCGAATCTTCCACATCAGACTCCCAAACAAAACCTGATCACAAACCAAACCTCAGTTTTGACTTTGGAAACTCTCCAGTACCCAGTGAGTGGAAAGAGAGAATAATTAAAAGATTGAACTCCATGCCAGAAGTGTTTGCGCAGCATGAGCTTGATTTTGGTCGTACTGACAAAGTTAAACATCGTATAAACCTCAACGATAAAACACCCTTCAAGCATAGAGCGAGGCCTGTACACCCTCAAGACATAGAAGCTGTGCGTAACCATCTTCATCAACTTCTTGATGCAGAAATCATCCGTGAATCTGAATCCCCTTCACCGATTGTAGTCATCAGGAAAAAGAATGGTGATGTCAGACTGTGCATTGACTACAGAAAACTGAATCTTCAAACAGTCAAAGACTCCTATGCTCTGCCCAATTTAGAAGAATCTTCCTCTGCACTGACTGGATCCAAATGGTTCTCAGTGATGGATCTGAAATCTGGGTTTTATCAAATTGAAATGGAGGAAGCAGACAAACACAAAACAGCCTTTGTTTGCCCGCTAGGGTTCTTTGAGTTCAACAGGATGCCTCAAGGGATAACAAATGCCCCAAGTACATTCCAGAGGCTCATGGAACGCTGCATAGGAGAGTTGAACCTGAAACAAGCACTAGTTTTCCTGGACGATCTCATTGTTTTCTCCTCAACGCTTAAAGAGCATGAAGAGCGGTTGCTGCGAGTGCTAAACAGACTAAAAGAGTATGGCCTTAAGCTCTCACCAGAAAAATGCAAGTTCTTTCAGACATCTGTAAAGTACGTAGGCCACATTGTGTCTACAAAGGGCATTGAAACAGACCCGGAGAAGATAGCAGCTTTAAAAACCTGGCCAAAACCAAACAATTTGAAAGAGTTAAGAACATTCCTGGGATTCTGTGGCTACTATCGCCGATTCATCAAGGGCTATTCAAAGATGGTGAAGCCACTCAATGAACTTACTGCAGGATATCCACCTCTTAGAAAACGTATTAGTACTGCAGTTAAAGCTAAGAGATACCACAACCCTAAGGACCTCTTTGGCGACCGATGGACCCCTACGTGCCAAGCAGCATTTGACACGCTGATTGAGAAGCTGACGGATGCTCCCATCCTTGGATTTGCTGACCCCAAGTTACCCTACATCTTGCACACAGATGCAAGCACCTCAGGCCTCGGAGCAGCTCTCTACCAGGAACAACAAGGTCAGAAAAGGGTCATTGCTTATGCAAGCCGAGGATTGTCAAAGTGTGAAAGCAAATACCCTGCCCATAAATTAGAGTTCCTCGCTCTTAAATGGGCCATAACAGAAAAATTCCAGGATTACCTGTATGGGAGCTCATTCCTTGTTGTCACAGACAGTAATCCATTAACATATATCCTTACCTCTGCTAAGCTTGATGCCACATAAAGGCACGATACGAGAGTTTAGATGGCGAGCCAACCCAGACCGGAGCTTTGATCTTCATTCGACGACGTTTCATCTGCAAAGAGACTCATTACACGCGCTGGATTGTCGGTAAACTCACTGGATCACGGATTGAGCAGGACAACAACCTTTCACCTATTTCTTCTATATTTTTTTTCTTCCCGGGAACATTTTTTTCCTTCCACAACTATTTTTTTTCTTCATTTTTGAATTGAACTGAACTGAACTACATCACACAACTGAACCGAGTTGAACTAAAATACATTACACAGCATTTGAACTGAACTCAACTACATCACACAACTGAATTGAATTTAAGTATTACAGATATTTTTATTGTATTTGTATGTTATGACATAATATGTGATTGTTTATTTAGTTTATTTTGAGTTTTTTTTTACTTGTTCTTTCACCTGTAAAAAACAAAAAGAAAAGTTAAATCAGACAAATTATCAGCTTTAATAGGACATCAAATACAAGTGGATCCACTGTATAAAAATAATTTACTTATTATTTATTAGTTTATTATTTATAACTATTTATAATTATTAAAAAAAAGAAAAAAAAGAAAACTAATAGAAAAAGATTTCTCTTTTATTAACATTTTCAAGACTTTTCTTAAATAACTTGTCTGTATAATATTGATTGCCTTTTAGTAAAGTACTGGCTTTTATACTAAAGATCTGGTCTCCAGTCTGATTTTATGTTTGTTCCCCCACTCCTTGAGATCCTAGATCTGGTCCAGTAGTAAAAGTGACGCGTTTGAGTACACGGGTGCTACACTAAGCCAGGATTAGACCATAGTTAAATTAGGAGATTTATTTTTTATAAACGTGCCTTATAAAACAAGACACTGATCGATCAGTCAGGATCAGTCAGTGCAAGATTCTTTCAGTTGAAACATATCAGACTTACATTTTAGTCTGGGTCTGGGGTTAAGCTTTGTCTGTGAAACTGGGCGTTGCTAGCATTTCTACACTACTGCAGTATTTAATATGTTCCAGGAGGTGGAGCATATGAATAGATCTGTCTGTATTCCCATTGGTAATCACTACAGCGTCAGCATCGTCATTGTACTTTTCCATAAAGATGAACTTAAACAGGTTGACAATCAGTGATCTCTCATACTCATGTTGCATCAAATTGCATATTCCTATTAATACATGATGGAAAAATTTGTAAATGTGACCCTGGACCACAAAAGTAGTCATAAGGGTAAATTTTCTGAAATTGAGATTTATACATTTACGGAAAGCTGAACAGATAATCTTTAGGATAGAACAATATTTGGCTGAGATACAACTGTTTGAAAATGTGAAATCTGTGGGGGCAAAAAAACCTTTAAAGTTGACCAAATCAAGTTCTTAGCAATGCATATTACTAACCAAAAATTAAGTTTTGATATATTTATGGTAGGAAGTTTTACAAAATATCTTAATGGAACATGATCTTTACTTAATATCCTAATAATTTTTGGCATAAAAGAAAAATCTATCATTTTGACCCATACAGTGTATTGTTGGCTATTGTTACAAATGTACCCCTGCTGCTTATGACTGGTTTTGTGGTCCAGGGTCACAAACTCATTTAAATCATAATTTTAAATCTGAGTTTGAAATGAAGGGACTAATGCAAAATCAGTAAATGTGAATATATACACACGTGTGGTTTACGCTAGGAAGATGTTCCTAGAAATAGGAAAGTGCCTGCCAAATATCAAATAACTTTTTAAATGATTGTTTTCAAATATGACAGACCACAAGAAAAGTTTCATTTGCATACTTTATTCTACAGAACTACAGGTAATGAACTCAAGAAGCACAGAGTCAAAGAGTCAAACCAAACAAGCGTTTGAGAAAGATGCAAGTGAGAGCTTCACTCTTCATCGTGCCCTTTCTGTGAGAGAAAGAAAGAAGAGAAAGAAAAATGTTTGAAAGGTATATTTATTATTTGTTGTAGCTTTTGCAATAAATCAAATCTTAGACTCACTACACTGAAGGAGACACATAATAGACCAAAATGCTTTAGGTCTGAAAGGTAAACACTTTGAATGGTAAAAACGTTAAATATTGTCCATAGCTCCACTGAGCCGTTTTAAGATAATTTACCTTAGTTCCTGTGTCCCGACTCTTTGCTCTCAGCTTGTTGACCTGAGATTCAGCAATATCAGCCCTCTCCTCTGCCTCATCCAGCTCATGCTGCAGCTTACGGAACTTGGTCAGATTAGAATTGGCCTGTTCCTCCTAATTAAAAACAAACGGTTGTTGGCAAAAACAATACACAGAACAGTATATACAGTAAAGGTTTGACCCATCCAGAAATGAACTCACCGCCTCCTCAGCAGATCTCTTGTAGGACTTGACCTTCAGCTGGAGTTTGTCCACAAGGTCTTGAAGGCGAGCCAGATTTTTGCGGTCCTCCTCAGTCTGTTAATAGACCTTTGATTATTTTTGGTCTGGGTGGTTTGAGGATGGGGATATATTGTACTGAATAGAGAAAGTAACCTGGTAGGTGAGCTCCTTGATGCGTCTCTCATATTTACGGATTCCTTTCACAGACTCGCTTGCCTTTCTCTGTTCTATCTCCACCTCACTTTCCAGCTCTCTCACCTACCCAAACCAAAAATTTATCAATTCTTTAGAAAGCTATTGATCTCTGAAACCAAATTCTCATAAATAATAATACTAATCTACACAAAAGTAAGGCATTTTGAATGGAAAACAAGTTTGAAAAACTAACCCTGGCTTCCAGTTTCTGGATCTGCTTTTTGCCTCCCTTCATGGCGATCTGCTCAGCTTCATCCAGACGGTGCTGCAGGTCCTTGATGGTCTGCTCCATGTTCTTCTTCATGCGCTCCAGATGAGCACTGGTGTCCTGCTCCTTCTTCAGCTCCTCTGCCATCATGGCAGCATCAGTGATGGCCTTCTTGGCCTTTTCCTCAGCATTCCTGCACTCCTGCACTGCCTCCTCAACCTCACTCTGAAGCTGATTATTATCTCCCTCCAGCTTCTTCTTCTGATTCAGCAGACTGGTGTTCTAAACATGGTCAAGATTGACATTCTAGATGATGCTGTGCAAGTTTGATGGTTTTGTCTGTGTTTGTCTGGTACAGATGTGTCATACCTGAGAATGCAGGAGCTGAACTCTCTCGCTGATGTCCAGCAGTTCCTGCTCAGCCAGTTTCCTTCCTCTCTCAGTCTGTTCCACCAGGGATCTCAGCTCATCCAGTTCAGCCTGCAGCAGATTGTTGCGTCTCTCCACAATGGCGATGTTCTCTTTGAGATCATCATTACCACGAAGTGCATCATCTAGTTGCAGTTGGGCATCCTGTGAAGTACAAGTTTTACAAATGAAAAAATGCTGTAGAACTTTGTTAAATTTTCACTTTTTGGTTTAAAACGTTATCTAGCATACCTTGAGATGTCCGTGAAGACCCTTGAGTTGCTTCTGGGCTTCTGCTGCCTGCCTGTTAGCCTGGCTGAGCTGAATCTCCATCTCATTGAGGTCTCCCTCCATCTTCTTCTTCAGTCTGAGAGCTTCATTTCTGCTGCGAGTCTCTGACTCAAGTGAGCTCTGAAGGGTGTCAATCATTCTCTGCTGGTTCCTCTTGGACTGCTCCATCTCTTCATCTTTCTCAGCCAGCTTACGTTCAATGTCAGCTTTGATCTGGCTGAACTCCAGCTGGGCTCTAAGAATCTTTCCTTCTTCATGTTCAAGGGAGCCCTAACAAATCAGTTAACATACTGTAGTTATTAAAAATGTTTCACTTCTACAGATAACACGCACACATGCACAAAAAAAAAAAAAAAAAAGATAGACATTTGGATATACCTCAGCTTCCTCTAGAGCTGTTTGAATTTCAGCTTTCTCCTGCTCCAGTTGTTTGCGAATTTTCTCTAGTTCATGAATGTTCTTTCCAGTCTCACCAATTTGTTCAGTGAGATCAGCAATCTCCTCTGTTTATTAGGAAAGTAATAATGGTTATTACACAAAAATCCAGCTAAATATTCCATTTATATTTATGTAAATGCTCAGATGAACAATAAACCAAGGGCACCTTGGAGGTTCTTGTTTTCTCTCTTCATGGTCTCCAAATGATCCAGAGACTCCTCATAGGAGTTCTTCAGTTTGAACAGTTCAGTGCTCAGAGATCTGGCTTCCTTCTGGGAACTTTCCAACTCGCTCTGAGACTCCTCATATTTCTGCTTCCATTCAGCTAGGACCTATTTGATAATTTCAGAGATTTTGAGCAGCTGCCACAGAAAATGATGTAGACTAAAAGATTAAATATTTATGTTTTATTTACCTTGTCAAAGTTTCTTTGCTTCTTGTCCAGAGCAGCAGCAGCAGCATTGGATCTCTCCACATCCACCATGAGATCTTCAATCTCATTCTGCAGCCTGTGTTTGGTCTTCTCCAATGAGGAGCATTTAGCATTAACAGCTTCCACAGCTTCTTCTGCATCTTGCAAACGCTGAGCCAGTTTCTTCCTAAAAATAAACAGATTCAATTCAGATGATTTGTATGGTAAGAAGTTTTTGGAAAACCAAAAATATTTTCTGTTTCATACTTAGCATCCTCCAGCTCCTCAGTCCTCTGGATGGCATCCGTTTCATACTTGGTTCTCCACTGAGCCACCTCAGAGTTTGCCTTGGACAGACTACGCTGCAGCTCAGCTTTGGCTTCTTGCTCCTCCTCAAACTGTTCCCTCAGCAGATCAGCATCATGACGAGCAGACTGAACTGCATGGGCCAGGGCATTCTTAGCCTATAAGGAGAAAATGGAGAATGGCCCAAAGCTGTAGCACAATGCTGTAGCCTCTTTGAGGGGTGTGGGTTTGAATCCCACTACTGTTCTTATACCATGGCATTATGTTCTATTCTATAACACTGAATTTGTGGTAGTTGCAATACCTTGACTTCCTCCTCTAGTTGTCTCTTGAGGTCCTCAATCTGTTGGGTGTAGGACTGCTTGCCTCTTGTTAGCTGAGAGACCAAAGAATCTTTCTCTTCCAGCTGTCTAGAAAGTTCCCCTAGATAGAAGTACAACCATTACATTATAGAAAGTAGTGTGTGATCTTGGGAATTTGTCTGAAAAACAAATAGTATATCAGAGTGCATACCATTCTCAGTTTGTAGCTTAGCTTTTTGCATGGTGAAGTCATTGATGCTGCGTTGACCTTCTTCATATTTTGTTCTGTATTCTGACATCTGGTCCTCAAGGGTCCTGCACATTTTCTCCAAGTTTGCCTGGAGACATATAGAATTGAGTATCAAGTAAAACAGAACAAGTACATGATAATGAAGACAAACAATCAAAATTTTAACATGGGAACAAGAATTCATCACCTTGGCCTTTGCAAGCTGCTCCATGTTGGAGACCACATCGTCCAGTTCCAGTCTGAGTTCACTCTTCTCTTTCTCCAGCTTCTGCTTGACTCTCTGAAGGTTGTCAATCTGCTCTCCCAGATCAGCTACGCTGTCGGCATGTTTCTTCCTCAGTGTAGCAGCGGTGGCCTCATGTTGCAGAGTGGCCTCTTCAAGGTCTCTACGCAATTTCTGGAACTCAGCTTCACGCTTCTTGTTCATTTCAATCTGGGCAGCGGTGGCTCCACCAGCCTCCTCCAGCCTCTCGCTGATCTCCTCCAGTTCTCTGGACAGATCAGCTCTCTGTTTCTCAACTTTGGCACGAGCAGCTCTCTCAGCCTCCAGCTCTTCCTCAAGCTCTTCAATTCGAGCCTTGTAATGTGAGGAAAACTCAAGTTAAAGCTAGAATTCTTAACTGTCCAACTTGTTTAAGAATGATTGTTACCTGCAGCTCCTTCAGTTTCTTCTGGAGTTGGGCTGCCATTGCTTGTTCATCTTCAATCCTGCTAGTGAGCTGGCTGATCTCAAAATCTTTCCTGTGTTGCAAAACGTATTTTATTACTTATTTTAATAACAATTCTGATTGTGATCTGTTTTCTTAAATTATTTCACCCTCTACATTAAACCCACTTTTTAATCCTCTCTTCAAGTTGTTGTTTGTCATTTTCAAGGTCCATCACGCACTCTTGGGTCAACTTTAAGTCTCCCTCAAGCTTCCTTTTTACCCTCTCCAGATCCATACGAAGTTTCTTTTCCTGTTCCAGGGAAC
This sequence comes from Labeo rohita, assembly GCF_022985175.1. NCBI lineage: Eukaryota > Metazoa > Chordata > Actinopteri > Cypriniformes > Cyprinidae > Labeo > Labeo rohita. Next base: position 1,488,855 of record NC_066892.1, on the reverse strand, counting down.
CCTCAAGCTGGAAGGACAATAACAAAGTATTTTATTAAGCCATTTTTTAATGGTTCATTTACAACAGAAGTGTCAACAAACTACTCACATCATCCACTTGTTGCTCCAGCTTGGCTTTGGCTTTGGTGAGTGTGTTGACTTTGTCTTCCTCACTCTGAAGATCATCCAGCGTTTGCTGATGGGCCTCCTGGAGAGCTTTCTTCTCCTTGGTCAGCTTAGCGATAATCTCATCCAAAGCTGCCATCTCTTCTGTCAGGTTTTTAACCTGTTGAATTTTGTAAATGCATTAAGGAGTTGTTAACCATTCTTGCATCTCTAACGTGTTCAGTGTTAAGAACTAACCTTGTTCTCAGTGGCGTGTTTCTCTTTCTCCACTTTAGCCAGAGTGAGCTCAAGATCATCAATGTCCTTCTTGAGCTCAGAACATTCATCCTCCAGCTTTCGTTTCTTGGCAGTCAGCTCAGCATTCATTTCCTCTTCATCCTCCAGCCTCTCAGTCATTTCTTTAACTTTGGCCTCAAGCTGGATCTTGTTCTTGATCAGACCCTCACATCTCTCCTCAGCATCACAAAGATTATCTTGTTCCTGTTTACAGATAATGTCTCAGTATAATTAACTAAAATTTAGAGTTGCATTTTATTCATGAATTCATGAAATCATGAACTTACAGACTGCACTGCAAGCTGCAGGTCATTCTTCTCTTGGAGAAGAGAAACCATCTTTTCCTCAAGCTCCTTTTTGCGGGCTTCAGATTTGGCGTAAGCCTCCTTCAACTTTAGTGAATTCTTCCTTCATGTTGGCCATTTCTTTCTCAGTCTCAGCAGATTTCAGCAGAGGCTTGATCTTGAAGTAGAGCTTCATCCAGGGCCAATTCTTGACACCCATGAAGGCACGTACGTTCCACTGGATCACAAGCAACGAATCTCTGCAAAATAAAACAGTAGCTGTTCCATTCGTCTGTTTTTATTACATATTGAAAGATTTAGATGCCCCCACACGGTTACCTCCGCTCAACAAGCTTCTGGAACTCAATTCTTGAAAGAAGACCACGTGATCTAGCTTGAAGATTGGTGATGATGAGAGCAAGACGATCGTCTCTCATTTCTTCAAGGGTACCCAGCAGACCAGCCTTGAAGAACACCTTTAAAAAGATGATATTTCACTGACATATGATCAACACGTAGACATCGTAAACAGAGCAATGCTGAGCCATTGTACATTTTTCAGGAATGTCAACCTTTTAGTAGCTTACGTATATAGTATACATGAAACTGGGATAGTTTAAAAAAAAAAAAAAAAAACTACATGGAGAGATACACAAAATCTAGAAAGCAATTACTACTACCTTAGTGTGTCCAAACTTGTACTGGTTATGGTCAATATCCAAAGAACCCAATAGCTTTTCAGCTCCTTTCCTGCTGTCAATGAATTGACCCTCTGGGATGGCAGCAGGGTTCAGGATACGATATCTGTTGTTGCATATTTAAAAAAAAAAAAAACTTGAAAATGTCAATTCTTGTTGCACAGTTTTTGCACAGCATCATGTTTTTGACCCAAGTGTGACCCAGATGATTCATAAGCACCTCTGCTTGAAATCTCCATACAGGATCCTGTTGGGGAAGCCCTTTCTGCAGATCCTGATCCCCTCCAGCACACCGTTACAGCGCAGCTGGTGCATGACCAGAGGATTCTCCATCGCCCCAGGAGTCTTAGTCTCATTGGGGATGATGCAGCGCACAAAGTGAGGGTGAGTTGACCTCAAGTTGGTCATCAGCTTGTTCAAGTTCTCCTGTGGGTAGATTTTAACCAACATATATTGTAGATTGTCAATGTTTAAAATTAAGAAACCAAGTTATTCATTATCATTTTAATATTTTGTTTTCTATATGTTACCCTGTGAAGGGCAGACACTGTCTGGAAAGAAGAACCCTTTTTTTTTTTCTCTTTTTTGCCACTTCCTTCCGCCATGACTGTTGCAAGAAACAAACGCTTTTGTTTTTTTGTTTTTAAACCCTTGAATCAAATTGTTTTTTGTCTCACAAATTGTTCCCCCTTTGACATAAACAAAAAACACACCTGAATCAGCACCAGCATAATTAGCAAACAGGTGAGCCAGCAGCTTCACAGTTGACTTCTGGAAGAGCCCTACAACAGTCTCATTGAGAGGGTCCTTGTTCTTCACCAGCCAGTTTGAAATGTTGTAGTCAACAGTGCCAGCGTAGTGAACCAGGGCGAAATGGGCCTCTGGTCTACCCTTGACAATCCTGGGCTTCTGGAAGTTGCTTTTTTGCCCAAATGGTTGTCATAAAGCTTAGCTTTGAATGTTTGATCACTGGCTTTGGGGAACATGCACTCCTCTTCAAGGATGGACATGATACCCATGGGCTATAAAGAAGACAGGTTTATATATTACTACGAATGTAGTAATGTAATTTAAAGCAAAAAAAGCTTAAAGATAAGTTGCTCCGAAAAATTAATTATAAACACCCACCTTTCAATTAGCTCAATACAAGCCTGCAAGTCCATGCCGAAGTCAATGAACTCCCACTCAATACCCTCCTTCTTGTATTCCTCTTGCTCCAGCACAAACATGTGGTGGTTGAAGAACTGCTGCAACTTCTCATTAGTGAAGTTGATGCACAGCTGCTCAAAGGTGTTGAACTGCAGGTGGGATATATTGTATGATCACAATGACAAAGTAGCAAAAACTGAAAGTCTTAACAAAATCAGTAGATGTAATCTTACATCAAAGATCTCAAATCCAGCAATGTCCAGCACACCAATGAAGTACTGGCGAGGCTGTTTGGTGTCCAGGGATTGGTTGATTCTCACAACCATCCACAAGAACATCTTCTCATACACTGACTTGGCCAGAGCACCAATAGAGTAGTACACCTAAAAAGAGTGGAGGGACATTAAAAAATGATGAAAATATTGCTTTTTTTCTTTAACAGTGATTTCCAAGCACTACATTTTACATTATATAAAGTTTCTTCACCTGCTGGACATTCTGTCCCTTGGTCACCCACTCATTTCCTACTTTGACTCTTGGGTGGCACAAACCCTTGATGAGATCAGCAGAGTTCAGGCCCATCAGATATGCGACTTTGTCAGCATCTTTGAAGAAAAAAGATTTGTTTAAATTTAGTTTATCTAAAAACAACCGATAACTGTATGCATCCTGTCAGCAACTTCTCCTTCTACTGACCCTCAGTCCCATCAGCCTCGGCTTGTTCTTCTCGTTGCTTCTGTTTGAACTTCATGTTGCCGTAGTGCATGATGGCCCCAGTCAGCTTGTAGATGCTGTTCTTCTCCTCTTGGGTGAAGCCCAACACATCAAACGCTTCCTGTCATTTAAAACAGCATATTATATTCTATTAATAATTAATTGAATTTTACTTTTGTTATATTACTTTATTATAAAGCTTTGTATAAGTTAACATCAAGAGAACAATGGATGTTTTGTATAACTGTCTACATCTGTAGCCATCAGCTCTTCAGCATCATCAATAGATGCCACTTGTGTCTCTCCTTGGGAGATGTAGGCATAGTCATAGGGGTTGTTGGTGATGAGCAGCATCTCTAAGAGAGAAATGGGAACATTGATCAGAAACCACTCTTCAAATTAGAAACAGTAATGTAATCGATGTGACCGGTAATTTTACCCAGCAGTTCTGGTTTTCTCTGGGACAGGATCTGGTAGAAGATGTGGTAGTCTCTCTCAGCCTTGAGCTGATAAGTGACACGAGACTTCTCCAGCAGATCTAAAAGGAGAACATTTACATTCATTAACACAACGCTTTCATTTTATGATTTTCAGTTGGAACCAAGCATGAGTTTTCTTACAAGTCTCAATATCTGCAGAAGCCAGTTTTCCATTTACACCAAAGTGAATTCGGATAAATTTACCCTGTTTGAAAAGAAAAATGACTTAAAGTTTGTAAAACTTCAGTTTTCACTGCAATTTAATTCACTTACAAATCTGGAGGAGTTGTCATTTCTGATGGTCTTGGCATTGCCAAAGGCCTCAAAGCAGGATTACACTGGATGATTTGATCCTCCAGAGTACCCTGAAAACACAACATTTTTGAAATTCGTGTATGATGAATGGCAGTCATACAAAATGGCATTACAATAATTTAATTTTTAATTCAGAACTCCTCAATTAACCTTCTTTTCACTACCGGTGTCCTTCTTGCCAGGACTAGCAGCAATGCTGGCAAAGTACTGAATGACTCTTTTGGTGTTCACAGTCTTTCCAGCACCGGATTCTCCACTGTAGGTTTAAGAACATGTTAAGAACTGCACTCTTTTTTTATAGCTGTTATGGAATGTGATAAACAGAAGCAGGCTTACGTGATAAGAATAGACTGGTTTTCTCTGTCTGAAAAGGGAGATAAAAATACGAAACATTAGTTACATTTTAACCAAAGTGTACCACAGCTTGTAGCCTGTTCTTGTTATGAATGCTGGAAAAAATGTCTGAAATATGACGTCAATCGTAGTATATCAAACTATTTTTCTGTTAATTATCTGTCACTTGACTGGAACTAGTCAAATTAGGCAGATGTCAACATGGACAAGTTGTATGACAGTCTCAAAACCACAAACAAAACTATGCAAAGTAGAAATATATTGCATACGAGAACATCCAATACAAGTTGCAGCATAAATTTCAAATTTCTAGTGTCAAGTAGACGCACCTGACAGCATGTACTGGTAGGCGTTGTCAGAGATGGAGAAGATGTGGGGAGGAGCTTCAGTTCTCTTCTTTCCTCTGTAGGCAATGACGACTTCCTGATTGTACACTGGCAACCACTTGTAGGGGTTCACAGTGACGCAGAAGAGCCCAGAGTAGGTCTGTAAGAGATTCACAGCAGATTTAGATCTGCTCATATGTGAACATATGAGTATCTTAAGACTCCACTCACGTAGATCATCCAGGCTGCGTAACGCTCTTTGAGGTTATACAGCACGGCGGGCTCGTGCAGGAAGGTGAACATCGCCATGTCCTCAATTTTATCGAACTTTGGCGGGTTCTGAGGGTGAACGTCAGCTTCTTTCACAGTTACGGTCTATGAAAAGCAAACATTCCAACAATTATTACTCGAAACGATAAGTTCATCTAATGTAGTGAAGTAATAAACAAGGGTTCAACTTTAACTTACTTTGCCTCTTTCAGTCTCACAGGTGACTTTATCACCGTCCCGACTCAAAATGGTTCCTTTCACGAACTCTTCATCAACATCAGGAACGAAACATTCTTTCTTCATGTCAAAGGGGCGAGTTTGGGCCTCCAGACGCTATTGTATATTTAAGTCTATTTGGATGCTTGAGACACACATAAGATAAAATAATCACCTTTTAAAGAAACAAAACAAAAAGTGTCTCCCATATTTCTCTAAACCCAACAAAAAGCTTAAAAAGCAAAACATTTAAATATATATAAAATATAAAATAAAATGTATTAGAATGTCTACACTGTTTCAACCTAAAAACTTAAGTTTATGCTAAATCAACTTAAAACTACAAGTCATTTTCACGTCAACTCATTACAATAAAAACGTGTGAGTTGAAATGACTGTACTTTTAAGTTGATTTAACTTAGAATTTTAAGGCAGCGGCTAAACTTAAGTTTAAGTTGTATCTGGTGAAAACTTTTTACAGTGTATTAAAATATACAGTATATACTGTTTAGTTACTTTTTTCCTTACAGATATGATGCCAAAAAAAAACTTCTTTTATACATGTACAACCAAATGTACAAATTTCATTATCAAACATACATTACAACATGAGATGCATTACCTCTAACAGCTGCCAACCCAGAAAATACAACCGCAAACGCTCCCCTACAACCAATGCGATCAGAGATAATGCTTCAAAATCCATCACCATGAATTACAAAGATATTATAAGCTCAAAGCAGTTTAAAAACATTGATCAAAGCCTTCAGCTTGCTTGGTGACTTAAATAGTTGCATATTACCTGTTCACAAGTTGCAGGCTTGAGAGAAAGTTGAATGGCCGAAGCTGAGGATCCTCTCAATGGTGTGTCCTTTCACTCTTTTATAAAGCCACTATCCATCTAAATAAGGGAGTTGGCACAATGTTATGCCAAACTGCTATTGTGTTGGGTTCAGCTGAGGTAGGGAGGGATAAGCACGGTTTTTCATAAGCACAGGCACCAGTCGTTCCACCGCTGCCAGCAACAACCCATAACGGAAAATAATTACAGGGAGACAATTAAAACCACCTAAGACAAAGCTTTCACCCTTAAGCCCTGTTTGTATTCACAATATGCTAAATCATATTTAAGGGCAATCTGAAACATGAAAACAAAACATTTTTACCTTGTGTTGTGTCATAAGTAAGTGTAAATGTATATACCTTCATTTTTGGCCTTAAAGTAGCTTTGTGATCGTGTAATAAAAGCCACGGGCTAATAATCAAACAGGTAAGTAATCCTAATAAAGTAACAGTTGAGATTCAACCATGGTGTTTGCTTTCTTTCATTTTCTCCTAACCAACACATCAGCAAACAAAATCACATCCAGATTTTGCTATTCATAGAATGATTTTTCAGTCACACGCAATTCCTGAGAACGACAATGTCAACTATATGTCAAACAATGGGTTCAGATGGGTTGAAGGTCAGTGGGCGACAGATGAAATGATTCCTTGCCTCACTGGCACAGGATCATCTCCTCATTTGTCCTTGGGTACAAAGATAACCCTGTGAAATTCCTGGAAAGTGACGCCCATTGATTGAGAATCACAGGTTGGGCCGCAGACAGTAGCACTTCCATTTATGTCACGCTGTGGAACGTTTCACTGGAAGACAAATATAAACAAAAGAAGAGTGATGGACCATTTTGGTTTATTGCAGTGGTGAAACTAAAGCAGTGATGGCCTTGCTGTGACATGCAGTGCATGCATCCGCCATCACAAGACAACACATGAGGTATCGTCTTTCTGTCGGGTCAAGCGTTTGGTAGCCTGCCCAGTCCTGCTGCATATATGTGCCCCTGTCATAGTGTAAATTATCTTAGAGGTTAAACTAATAAAACGGTTGGCTTTCTTATTCTGATCTACTTCGTTGTCATTTTTTGATTGTAGAAACCTTCAACATTTGAAATCACTAATTAGGGGAGAAGTGCTTATATAAAGGCTATTATTATAACTCATTGTTTGCCAACAGACAAGTATGGTTTGACAATGAAGAGGAGCTAAAATTAGATGTTCGGCCAAGTGAAGACAACTAGCCAGCAAATGTCAGACGCTAACAAGGTGCAAGTGTTCAACAAGTGAGTTTGTTTTCGCATGCCTATGGACAAACCCTCAGAGACTTGAAAACTCCACGTAAGACTCTCAGAAGGACAATTAGCCACTTAATCTACAGGATTTATGGTTTGAGAGAGGACGCAAGCGGCCAGCTGTCTCAGAACCATAATGGTAATTCAATAAAGCTATGTTGCTAAATTAGTCTGTTGTCTCTAAGAGACTATAGTTGACATTGTCTAATGTACTGAAATACATTTGTATTCAGGGTTTCCACACGTTTCAACCAATGATTTAGGGCTTTTTCCCCAAGGTAACATTTAGCAATTCCTATCACCTTGTCAAGACACCAATTACCCAGGATTTTTTTTTCACGTATTTCCAAGTTGGCAACGGCTATGGAAACCCTGTTCAGAAGTGTGTTTTACAGTTCTTAATTTGATATGCATTTGATTGTTACTCATGTAAACATTAGGGGGCGCTGTAGTGAAGCGCTGCAGGACAAACATAGACTGACCTTTGTGACCATTACAGAATGAGGAGCGCCGGTCTGAAGTGTTTTATGGTGAATCACTGGCCTTGCCTGAAATAAGCTCAACCTACTAAAATACGCAAACCAGCAAAATACTGAAGGACCAGAGGAACAGCAGAACATTCAACAACACTAGAGTCTGAATGCAGACTTTCAAAGAACATACATTCATGACAAACATGTGATTTTACCAGATTTTATTTATAATTAGACTTGGTTAAAGATAATTACAGCATTGTTTAGTAAGTGTTGCGCAATCATCAGACTTATTACTATTATCCGTTATTATTCAAGTAGTAGTAATAATAATATTTAAAATTATTACTAACAATTCAGAACTATTAAGTGCATTTTAAAGAATCTAACACAAAGAGGCGTTTACAAGTGAAAGCTACATGTTTCCAATGTTCATTATTTCAGAATCAGACTGAAAATGCAATAGGCAAAGACAGAGAGAAAGACATCAGACACAAATAAATCCCAACAGTGTCAACATTTAAATGAACCTGTGCGTTCCTTTTCCCTGCTGTCGTACTCCTTAGCCTTGATCTTCAAGGTAAGTAACAGAAATAAGGGACGCTATGAGCAGTGCCATTTCAATCAGCCTTATTAAAGGAATATTAGAGGTTTACTGCAACTTAAGCTGTCAAATTGACAAAATTGATTTTATTTAAAACAGGATGAAGCAGAAATATTAAGGATATATATTTTTGATCGGTTCTGTGCAATAGAGACGTGTCAAAATAAAATCTGGAGTAACTGTCAACACATCCCAGCTGCACATACAACTCAAGTTGCATTCCTATAATATTCCTTTAACAAAGAGTGACATGTAACATACAATAATAAGTGTTTCTTGTATCATGCCTCAGTGCATTTGGAGTGCACATAAACAATCCTCAGCGTTTTTCGCCCAACGTGTCGATCAGTCTTTCAGCGAACGTCTGGGCGTGCCATTCTTAGCAGCAATGAGAACTAAGAGAACCAATTCCATCCACTTTCTGGAGTGAGAACTTAAGCCTGTTTTCAAAAGGATAAATATATTATGTCATTTTGAGCCCTTGTCTCATATTGGTCTAATATTTTACTAATAAGTCACCAAATGCTACATGGGTCAGACTTCAGTGTTTAATTACGCCACTGTGCGTTGACGAGTGTTTGGCATACTCTGTGGACGCATTTCGGTATCCTTCACCCCTCACACTTCATGATGGAGTCCATGTGCGACGACTCCACCGGCACGTGTTAGGAATGACTACAAATACAGGATTATTAGGACGGGACTCCGAGGTCAGTCCCTTAATATTTGCGGTTGAAGAACGAAGGCCTAGGTCTCCGGGTTGGGCGTAGCCAGAAGAGGAACGTTATCCCTACGTCTTCGGACCAGTGGAGGACGCCGGTACTGTTCTCCATCCGCCAGCGTCTGTGGAAGGGGTTTGCGTTTGCTTTCTGGGAGAAGCAGGATGGAGAGAACCGCCAGCAGGGCTAGAGACGAGTAGACCACGTGGTGGAGAAAATAGCCGTAGTGATTACGCAGATCCATTAGAGGAGAACTGAGGCGGCCCACACATCCCAGCGCCATGACCGCTCCCACCCCACTTCCTCTGTGAACACAACAATGGGATGTTAAAACCACACAATAATGTGCTTCTATGAAATCTACTGTCTGAATGGAAATATTTCCCAACTATTGGTTGAAGAAAAGTAGAAGCATGATGGAACTTTTTAAGTTGCCTTCACATGATATTGGAGTTATCAAGTACAATTTCTGTAGTTGGAAATTGGAGATTATCCTGATACAGTCGAGGTCAAAAGTTTACATCCTCCTTGCAGAATATGCTAAATGTTAATTATTGACCAAAATAAAAGGGATCATACAAAATGCATGTTATTGTTTAATTAGTACTGATCTGAATAAGATATTTCACATAAAACATTTATAAACAGTCCACAAAAGAAAATAATACTTGAATTTATAAAAATTATCCTGTTCAAAAGTTTACACCCCCTTTCAGAATCTACAAAATGTTAAATTATTTTACCAAAATAAGCGGGATCATACACAATGCATGTTATTTTTTTATTTAGAACTGACCTGAATAAGATATTTTACAAAAAAGATGTTTACATATAGTCCACAAAAGAAAATAATAGTTGAATTTATAAAAATGACCCCGTTCAAAAGTTTCCATATGCTTGATTTTTAATACTGTGTTGTTACCTGAATGATCCACAGCAGTGTTTTTTGTTTAGTGATAGTTGTTCATGAGTCCCTTGTTTGTCCTAAACAGTTAAACTCCTGCTGTTCTTCAGAAAAATACTTAAGTTCCCACAAATTCTTTGGCTTTCCAGCATGTTTTGTGTATTTGAACCCTTACCAACAATGATTTTGGTTGGTTATGATTTTGAAATCTATCTTTTCACACAACTGACAACTGAGGGACTCATATACAACTATTACAGAAGGTTCAAACACTCACTGATGCTCCAGAAGGAAAAACTATGCATTAATAGCTGGGGCGTGAAAACTTTTGAACATAATGGAGATGTGTACTTTTTTTTTTTTTGCCTACATTTCATATTTTTTTCCCATTTGGTACTGCCCTTCAAGGCTACAGAAGATAGTTACATTTTTCCCAGAAGACAAAATAAGTTAAATTTACCCTGATCTTGAAATTCAAAAAGTTTTCACCCCCCTCAAAATCATACAGTAATTGTTGGAAAGGATTCAAATACACAAAAATGATGAAAACCAAAGAATCTGTGGAATCTAAAGGATTTTTCTATAGAACAGCAGCAGACAAGGGACTGATGAACAACTATCACTAAACAAAAAAACCCAGCTGTGGATCATTCAAATAACAACATAGTATTAAGAATCAAGCTTATGTAAATGTTTAAACGCTCATTTTTATAAATTCAACTATTATTTTCTCTTGTGGACTATATGTAAACATATTTTTTTTGTAAAATATCTTATTCAGGTCAGTTCTAAATAAAAAATAACATGCATTGTGTATGATCCCTCTTATTTTGGTGAAACAATTTAACGTTTTGTAGATTCTGAAAGGGGGATGTAAACTTTTGACCTCAACTGCACCTGAGTTTCAGAGTTGGGTGAGCCATAAATTTGGCAGCGAAAAGAACTATTGCTGTACTGACTGATAATTTACTCACCCCCATGTCATCCAAGACACTCATCAAGGTTTTTGAGGAAAACAAATGCTTGTCTTGCACTAGCTTGACTTCACGCATTACGTAGTCACGTTAGAAAGGTCACACGACATAGGCGTGTCGTGTGTACAAAGCGAATGTGCAAAGAAAGTAGAACGCCCTTTACAAAAGTAGGTAAAACAACGATGTTGGACATTTTGGAGAAAATGAGATGTAATATTTTGCTTTACCTTATCTTTGTGAACCAAACTGAATGCTTGACGTTGCAGATGCGCATTGCAGAACTAGTGCAAGATGAGCATTTGTGGGGTTTTTTTTGAGAAAATTACTGATGGTTTTGCTAGATAAGACTCTTATTCTTCGGCTGGGATCATGTAGAGCTCTTTGAAGCTACACTGAATCTGCAGTTTGGACCTTCAACCCCATTGGCCACCATTGAAGTCCGCTATATGGAGAAAAATCCTGGAATGTTTTACTCAAAAACCTTCATTCCTTTTCGACTGACGAAAGACATGAACATCTTGGATGACATGGGGATAAGTAAATTATCAGGAAATTTTTATTCTGGAAGTGAACTAATCTTTTAAGTTCTATTACCACATCTACATTGCTTTCTTTTGCCCTTATTGTATATTTATGTTTAGAAAACATGTATTTATTTTACACTGTGAAAATTTATCTGACTTAAATTCCAGTGTTTTTATGCTTGTCAACAAATGTGACACTACATTTTATTCATCTGTTGGATATTCAGCTAAACATCTTCAGCACGTTTTGTCTTTACTAAGATTTCCCCAAGAAACAGACAAGTATGGACCAGGTTTCCTGCATGATTTCTGTTTCTTCCCACCAAAGAAGCACTTAAACGTGACAAACTCATAATTGCAACTTCAGAAGTAGGAAATTTCCAATAGCATGTGAAGGCTTGACGAGTGGCGTCTCCAAATATTACAATTAAGCATTATAATTAAATATAATAACGTTGACAACAAAGGTATTTGGCAAATGCATTTATCCAGTGCGTTTCATTACTTCATGCCATGACCTTGCGGTCTGCTGGCGTCATGCTCTACCAGCTCTAGTATGTGAAAACTCTTAATAAGTGAACAACAAGAACAACTGGTGCAAACTCTTCCCTCCGTTACGTCCCAGGAGAAACACTCTTGGCGGGAATCCAGAACAACACAGAAGACAAGCATAAATTACATCCCGAACCGGCTCTCTGGAGTCCAATAGGGATTATGCTGTTTTCTTGACTGTTTCGATGCCCATACATTACCTGCATTCTGCTGCTTCAGGAGCTAAAATAACCATGAGGTTATGAGGGTGTGCTAGTAACCAGCCCCGCGGGAGTGTGTGTGTTTACCTGATGATGGTGGGCATGACTTCAGCGGTGAAAAGAATAGAGAGGGAGGCGGCCGCTTGGGACGAGAACAGGCCCATTATGGAGAACACAGTCATGGCTGACTCACTCAGATCTGCAGGGACACATTCAGCTCAACGTTACACACTGTAAAGCAAAATACCTTGAAGAATTAATTGGACAGTGTTTGAAACTTTGTATGGCTTGCACTTTTTGCGTTCTATGCTATTGTGCTCCTCGTTTTAAAGTTGCATTGGATAAAAGCGAGACATTTCACAGGAATGTGTCAAGACGCATAAAAGAAAGACTATTTTTAGATTTTAGGCTGAAATATCGCCCAGAAATACTGAGCGAAAAAACACTTACAGTCCATTAATCCGAGCAGAATTAGGGAGGCCAATCCGGTCAAGGTCATGGCGAGAAGTAGAATTCCACGACGACCAAACCTGTCCACTGTTGCCCAGAGCAACAGCCAGGCCCCGCCCCCCTGCACACACAGACAGCAGGTACGTCCAATAGAAACTGGGGGTGAATCCTCTGACGTCGCCTCTGAAGGAGCTGTAGCAGTGACTGATGCCGTGAGAGATGAACCTGAACACAAGTCAAAAGTAATCGAAAAGACACTTCAGGATACAAGTTCACCTAATAATCATACAAGACACATAAATGTAAGAGTAAATGCAAAAATAAATTTAAAAGTTAAATGAAATAAATGATGCAATATTTAAAAAAAAAAACTATAAATATATACACTACCAGTCAAAGGTTTTTGAACAGTAAGATTTTTTTTAATGATTTTTAAAAAAGTCTCTTCTGCTCACCAAGCCTGTATTAATTTAATCTAAAGTACAGCAAAAACACTAAAATTTTGAAATATTTTTACTATTTAAAATAACTGTTTTCTATTTGAATATATTTTAAATTGTAATTTATTCTTGTGATTTCAAAGCTGAATTTTCAGCATCGTTACTCCCGTCTTCAGTGTCACATGATCCTTCAGAAATCATTCTAATATGAAAAAACACCATTTATTTTTATGTTTAAAACAAACAAAATGATTTCTGAAGGATCATGTGACACTGAAGACTAGAGTAATGATGCTGAAAATTCAGCTTTGATCACAGAAATAAATTACATTTTAACAGATATTCACCTAGAAAATGGTTATTTTAAATAGTAAAAATATTTCTAAATTTTATATCTATATTTAAAAAAAAAACATTAAAAATCAATCAACATTAAACATTAAAGAAGTCTCTTATGCTCATCAAGGCTGCATTTATTTGATTAAAAATATAGAAAAAAAACAGTAATATTGCTAAATGTTTTTACAATATAAAATAATGTTTTTTATTTTAACATACTTTAAAATAGAATTTATTCCTGTGATGAAAAGCTGAATTTTTATCAGCTGTTACTCCAGTCTTAAGTGTCACATGATCCTTCAGAAATCATTCTAATATGCGGATTTATTATTAGAATGATCAATGTTGGATAATATCAACAGTTGTGCTGCCAAATATTTTTTGGAACCTGTGATTTTTTTTTTCAGGATTCTTTCATGAATAACAAGTTTAAAAAATACAGTGTTTATTCAAAACACAAATATTTTATAACAATGTAAATTATTTATTATTAACTTTTAATAAACTTTTAATTATTAACTTAATACATCCTTGGTGAATAAAAGTATTAATTTCTTAAAAAAAAAAAAAAAACAATAAAAATAAAACTGACCCCAAACTTTAGAAGCTGAAGTGTATATATATATATATATATATATATATATATTTATATAGAAGCTATATACATTATATTTATATATATTTATATTTATTTTATACATATCTTTATTTTATTTATTTTTCTCTTTATTTTACACATATACATATATATATATATATATATATATATATATATATATGAATATATAATTAAAATAAAGGGGAAAATAAATAAAAAAGAAATAAACTTTAATTCTGATTATTTTTATGTGTTTTCTTGCAAGAGTTGTCTGACTGAAATTTGAGCACTTCAGCACATAAGGCAAAAAGCTTATTAGCAGGAATCACTTACGAAGTGAATCCCAGCACACACAGGTTTTTCCAGATGTTTCTGCTATGCAGCAGCTCCGGGAAGGACAGACGAGGACGTCCAGGAGACGAGGACGAATCTGTGTCCAACTCTGCATCAGACAACAATGCACAGTTTGTTCCTTCCGAAAACGTACAGCAGAAACTGCGTTTGAATGTGGAAACATTTTCCTGACTGAGATATTTTTAAACCGACCCGTGAAGCTGTCGTCATCTCTCTGCCTCTCGCTCCGCTCAGTGAAGGAATTCATGTCCCCCGTCCTCTCGGAGAGAAGAAGCCAGCGTGGCGATTCGGGAAACACTCCCGGGATCCTGAAGACAGACAAACAAACGTCTCTTTAAATGGCAGCTAGAAGTGCAGCTTCATGCATTAATAGGATGATCTGCTCAACAAACAGCACAACTGGGAGAAGCGACAATGCGGCACTGGCGGGACGGTCTGGTAGTCATAGAAACCAAGGTGATTCATCTTTACTAACAAGCGCTAATGCGCGCTGGCTGCACTCGAAGCTCTGAAGCTTCACTGGGAATTTCAGATCAATATTTCTGAATGATGCCAAAGGAGCAGTCGCTTTGCATTTAGGCTGATGAAGTGTTGAGAAGCTTCCGGCTCCCAGATGCTACACTGTTGATGCTCAGCCAGTTTAATAAGGGAAGAAATACTATCCACAGCGCTGGCGGCCTGACCTGCACGAAACTCTGTTTATGTTATGGATCAAATGAATCACCTGCATGTGTGTTTTTCACAAAGCAGCTCATAGAACTGGTTTCAGGCATCAACATTAACATTAAAGAGCAGGTCATATGTGTTTGTAACATAGCTATCCTTCAAAGTAAACAGTTTGCAAAGTTGTTATTCAAAAAAGTGCATTATAAAGATAAGTTTGTTTTGTTTTCATTGCTGATTAATGTAGACTGTCGTTGTTCTAAATACTTTGTTTAATAAAAAAAGAATGTAACTTAGACATATTTTGGTTTACAAACCATTATCCGCCATCATTGTTTTGTTTTGTGTTTACGGTTTAGCAGCTAAACTTTAGCTGTAGGTATGATTTGCTTGCATAAGTGTTACACAAAATGTTATTATGTCATTATTTTAAGAATGGATTGGAGCACTATATTATTGTTTTATGTAAAGGTGCATCAGGGTTGCCAGGTTTTCGCAAAAAACCCACTTAATTGCTACTCAGAACTAGCCACTAGGCTAGGGGGGTCAACCATTAAAAATCGTGTTCCCACGTGTAAAACAAACACTTTTTGTCAGGGTTCCCCTGGTAAATTTGCATTCCAGGGCCTAAATATGACGTTATTGGGGTCGCTTCAACCCGCAGACATCAAAAACAACCGCAGACTTGGCAACACAGATGGTAGCCCTCGCTAACTTGTTTGAGCACTCCTTTCTGCATCAATCAAAACAGGCTTGACCAGCTGACAAGTCAGAGCAGAGTAGGCTTAGACATATTTTGGTTTACAAACTCTGTTGTTTCATCAGTTAGTCACGTTAGCACTCAGCTAACGTGTCCACCATTATTGTTTTGTTTTGTTTTTATAGTTTAGCTGGTAAACTTTAGCTTGTGGGCATGATTCGCTTACATAAGTGTTAAAATGTTTTTATGTTTTTATTTTAAGAACGGATTGGAGCACTTTATTATTGTTTTATGTACAGGTGCATCAGGGTTGCCAGGTTTTCACAAAAAAACCCCACAAAACTATCCCACTCACATTTCGAGGTGTAAAATACACACTTTTTGTCAGGGTTCCCTTGGTAAATTTGCATTCTGGGGCTAAATATGATGTTATTTGGGTTGCTTCAACCCGCAGGCAACAAAAACATCCGCATACTTGGCAACACAGATGGTAGCACTCGCTAACTTGCTCTGTGCCAATCACAACAGGCTTGGCCAGCTGACCAGTCAGAGCAGAGCTTACAGACATTATGCTCAAAGCTGGTTCGAACGAACCGTTTCGAAATCTTTGACAAATGATCACAATATTAATGTCTTAACTGTGTTGTTTCATCAGTTAGTCACGTTAGCGCTCGGCTAACATATCCATCATTGTTTTGTTTTGTGTTTACAGCTTAGCAAGTACACTTTAGCTTATGGGCATGATTTGCTTGCATAAAATGTTTTTATGTCATTATTTTATGAACGGACTGGAGCACTATATTATTGTTTTATGTACAGGTGCATCAGGGTTGCCAGGTTTTCACAACAAAACCCACCCAGTTGGTACTCAAAAGCCCAATTGCACTTCAGGGTGTAAAATACACACTTTTTGCCAGGGTTCCCCTGGTAAGTTTGCATTCCAGGGACTAAACATGATGTCACTGGGGTCGCTTTAACCCGCGGACATCAAAAACAACCGCGGACTTGGCAACACAGATGTACTCCTCTCTGTGCCAATCACAACAGGCTTGGCCAGCTGACCAATCAGAACAGAGTAGGCTTATGGAAGAGAGGGTTTACAGACATTACGCTCAAAGCTGGTTCAAACTGTTTCGAAATCACTTTACAAATTACTGTGTAAATGTATATTCTCAAAAAAATTACAATGCTCTTTAAGCATCAGCGTTGCCAGTTTTTCACAAAAAAAAAAAAACAATCGTGTTGGGGCCCCCATTAAAAATGGCATTCCACAGTGTAAAATACATGCTTTTTGTCAGGGTTCTCCTGGTAAATTTGCATTCCAGGGGCTAAATATGATGTCATTGGGGTCACTTTAAAAAACAACCGCAGACTTGGCAACACAGATGTACTGTAAATAACATAGTTATTTACGTTAGCACTCGGCCAAAATATCCACCATTAACTTTAGCTTGTGGGCAAGATTTGCTTGCATAAAATGTTTTTATGTCATTATTTTAAGAACAGACTGGAGCACTTTATTATTGTTTTATGTAAAGGTGCATCAGGGTTGCCAGGTTTTCAAAACAAAACCCAGCCAATTGCAAGTCGCGTTTTGAGGGGATCAACCGTTAAAAAAAATCGCATTCCGGAGTGTAAAATACACACTTTTTGTCAGGGGTCCCCTGGTAAATTCGCATTCAAGGGGCTAAATATTATTATTAGGGTCGCTTCAACCCGCAGACATCAAAAACAACCGCGGACTTGGCAACACAGATGTACTCCTCTCTGTGCCAATCACAACAGGCTAGGCCAGCTGACCAATCAGAACACAGTAGGCTTATGGAAGAAAGGGGTTTACAGACATTATGCCCAAAGCTGGTTCGAATTAATCGTTTTGAAATCTTTGACAAATGATCACGATATTACTGTCTTACTGAAATAGTTCTATTAATTTGCTGTGAACCCACTATTTCCTAAAAATGTGTTGATTTATATAGACTGACGTTGTTTTAATTACTTCGTTTAATAATAAAGAATGTAACTTAGACATATTTTGCTTTACAAACTGTGTTGAATGGATTGAAGCACTATATTATTGTTTCATGTACAGGTGCATCAGGGTTGCCAGATTTTCACAACAACACCAGTTGCGTTTCGAGGGGTTCCCCCATTAAAAGTCACGTGCTGGCGTGTAAAATACACACTTTTTGTCAAGGTTCCCCTGGTAAATTCACATATGAGGGGCTAAACAGGGGCTAAAACAACCGCAGACTTGCTCGAGTACTCCTCTCTGTGCCAATCACAACAGGCTTGGCCAGCTGACCAATCAGAACAGAGCAGGCTTATGGAAGGAAGGGGTTTACAGACACTACGCTCAAAGCTGGTTTGAACAAACTGTTTTGAAATCATTTTATAAATGAGTGTGTGTAAATGTATATTCTGGGAAAATTACAATGTTTTTTGACCTTGGAAACATTTACCAATATTAGGACACTCGTTAAGGATCGCTGAGAGAGAGTGTGTTTGAGGCCATAGAAATGAATTGCTGTGATGCTCTGAATATTGTCTTGTGAATTCCTGGAGCTCAAATAGTTGAGCATGATGTTTGCAGCGGCAAGGTCATGGGTTCATTTCCAAGTCAATGCAAAGCAGACTTAACTATCTCCCTCAAACGTTCTAACCAGTGCACCTTTAATAGTGACACATCAAGTATACAAACCAAAAACCACATGATTTTCATGGACTAACCCGTAGCACAGGAACAAGGACAGAGGAGCAGCTCCGGTTCCTAACAGGCCCCTCCAGGAGCCACAGCCGAGGGCCACGGCCAGGAGCAGGAGCTCGCCCGCAAACACGGTCAGACCGGACATCATCGTCGCCAGCAGCCGCAGGGACGGGTCACACAGTTCCAGACCTACCAAACGAGAAACGTGAATGAAAAATGTCTGCGAATGGAGTCAGAAGACATCTGAAGACGTCTTGGTTTAAGAATGTTTCTACTGTAAACAAGGCGAAAACACTGAGACCATAACATCATCACTCTGTGCTGATGTTTATCTGTGTGGTGTTTGACTTACGTGTGACGTACAGCGTGAGGTAGACGCCGGCGCTCGCCGCGGCCAGACAGAAGCGCATGGTGATGAAGACGGGCGGTGAGGGCGAGACACACACCAGAACTCCGAACACCACCGCCAACATCAGAGAGACCATCAGAGACTTGTGCCTGCCCAGCCTGAAACACACCAGACAGCTCGATAAACTCTGAAATGATGGAAATAAATAAAAACTAAAAAAAGACGAATGGACGGTTTCTCACCGGTCAGCCATGTAGCCCAAACCCAGACAGCCCGTCAGCGTCCCCAGAATGAAGCACACCTCCTCTACTGGAACCAGCCAGTACCGCGAACATACTAGATCCCACTGGGTACAACAGGAAGTCAGGACAGAACAGACAGGAAGACAGCAGGCAAACACAATTAGCCATTTTAAAAAGACTTCCTGTTCTTAAGAAAGAACACTGTGAATTTTAAAGAAGCATGAGTTTCTTCTTTCTTCCATGCTAAAGCAGCAAACGCAAACAAGCTTCAGTTTCACTTCATGTTTGGTCATTCTGAACATTTGTGAACAGTGAGTGAACTAAAACTATTACAAATTGTTATTAATCTTAAACAAAAACTAGAAAAAAAAAACAAAAACTAAATTAGTTTAATTTGAAGTATCATATTGAATAAAACTGAAATAAAATAAAGCAATAACCCTCAAGAAGCTGTGGTTTACAGTGAATTTATAACAGCTAAGGGGCGTTGTTAGGCGTAACGCGAAGCTGTTATAAATTCACTGTAAACCATGGCTTCTTGGGGGTTATTGCTTTTAGAAAACGGTTATTTCATATATGTAAAAAGGTTTCACAAAATAAAACAGCAAATAAAATGTAACAGTACTAAAAACATTATTCTTCCACCAAAACAATGTAGCTCCTCAGAAACAAAGTGGTTGCCGAGCAACACACAAACGTAAACAAAGGTGTATGTTTGTAGAGTAATTTGCAACAGCCTCGAACGCGGCTCAACCAATCAGAATCAAGAATCGGAACTATGCCATTTTATAATAATAACTATTTAATATTAATATTAAAAAATAAATAAATAAAATAAACAAATCACTTTACATTATAAAAATGCATTTAAATAAAATTAAATATTAATATTGGATTAAAAACATTAAGCAACTAAATGAAATCATTCAAGTACTTAAGTACTAAATCTGAAACTAAAATATAAATTAAAGCTATATAGAAAAACGGAAATTATTTTAGTAACTGTAGTACTGAAATATTTTTAAAATAAAATTAAATATTAGATAAAAAAACTTAAATAGAAAAACAGAAATGTTGCCTTGTTAGCTATCTGAAATAAAAATACATAAATAAATAAATAAATAAATAAATGAAAACAATGTTGCACAGGTATATTTGTAGCAATAGCCAATAATACATTGTATGGGTCAAAATTATTGATATTTCTTTTATGCCAAAAATCATCAGGATATTAAGTAAAGATCATGCTCCATGAAGATATTTCGTAAATATCCTACCATACATATATCAAAATAAAAGAACTTAATTTGGACAACATTAAAGGCGATTTTCTCAATATTAAGACTGTTTTGCACCCTCAGATTCCAGATGTTCTAATAGTTGTATCTCGGCCAAATATTGTCCTATTCTAACAAATCCATACATCAGTGGAAAGTTTATTTATTCAGCTTTCAAATAATGTATAAATCTCAGTTTCAAAAAATTGACCCTTATGACTGGTTTTGTGGTCTGGGTCACAAATAGTAGATTTTCACAAATGTACAAATAACACTAATATCACATGCATTTTAAAATTACACATGAATGAGTCAGATGTCATGTGACCAAACAGTTGCAAAATAATGACAGAAGCACATGGTACACACAAAAGAGTTAGTCAGCTGAAATGTGACCAAACCAGTTCTACTGTACACACGACTAGTCTTCAGGGTGGAGAACGTCAGCCCACACTAACAGCATGAACAAATGAAAGTGTGAACTAACTTTCATTCACTAAAACTTTAATTACGAACACATTAGTTAAAAAGCGTCACAGAGAGGAATCTGATGAGTGCAGAAGTCACAGAGCTTGACAGACATGAAGAGACACGCTGACACGCGTCACGCTCAGATGAACATATAACAAACAATAAATCTATTTCAAGCAAATCTGAGATTGACTACCCATGATAAGCAACAAGACATTCTGTCAGTCAGACTAAAACCTCATTAGCACAAACTCACACTCAACATACAAGTACAGCGTGAACATTCTGCTAAATATCTTCAGTCTGAACATTAAAATGGTAGCAGAAAGTATTTAAACTTCAAAAATATCTGGAAAATATTCTGGATGTATTAATAAACTCATTCGTTCAAATGTGTCGCCCCACCTCTCTGACGATATTATTGGCCAGCCCTTCGGTGACGTTGTAGTCGTATCCCGCGTCACAGTCCTTCACACCCGACGACGTGCCGTTGATGTACTGCTTGCACTGGGGCAGCTCTTGGTCTCCTTTCTCCGCTCTCAAGGAGGCGTTGGCCACCTGAGGAGTGGGCGAGGGTCCCGGGAGATGACAGTGGAAGGGTAAGTCCAGGGTCAGGAGCGGGTCAGAGGACAGCAGGAACGCCAGGAAGAGGCTGGGCAGAATGGAGAGAGCGATGAGGAGCCGCTGCTTCTTACGGCCCAGAGCCAGAATCATGACCTCTCCGGTGGGCGGCAGAGCGGGCGGCAGGGGGAGCGAGGACGGGGCGGGAGAGGAGGGCGTGGGGGAGGATGGGAGAGAGGGAGGGGGAGGTGGGCACGGGGACGGGGAGGCCAGTGGCGATGGGGGTGACGTCATTGTTTGGACAGAAGCTGCGCCAGAGAAAGCAGAGCAGAGCCTTACTGAGACGCTGCTGATGCGGCCGCAGGTGAAGAGGGAGAAAGAGAGAGAGAGAGAAAGATAGACGACTGTCTGTGTCTCTCCCTCTCTCTCTTCCTCTGCTCACCCTGAGACAGACGAGCAGAAATTACCTGCAAAAGACAACAGTACAGGAAATCAGATAGATAGATATTGATAGGTCTATGTATAACATCAGAAAGATAGTTAGATAGATAGATAGATAGATAGATATTGATAGGTATATATAACATCAGATAGATATATAACAATAGATAGATGGATAGATATAATGCTAGAACAATGGAACGATGGAATGATAGATAGAAAGATAGATAGATAGACAGATAGATAGACAAATAAGTATATATAATATTAGAACGATAGGTAGATAGACATCAATAGGTATATATAACATCAGATAGATGGATAGATAATGTTAGATAGATATAGATAGATGATAGATATTGATAGGTATATATAACATCAGATAGATAGATAGATAGATAGAGATATATAATGCTAGAAAAATGGAACGATAGATAAGGATATATAATGTTAGAATAATATAACGATGGGTAGATAGACACTGATAGGTATATATATATATAATGACAGATAGATAGAATGATAGAACAATAGATAGATATAATGCTAGAACGATGGAACGATAGATAGATAGATAGATAGATAGATAGATAGATAGATAGATAGATAGATAGATAGATAGATAGTATATATAATATTAGAACGATAGGCAGATAGACATTAATAGGTATATATAACATCAGATAGATGGATAGATAACGTTAGATAGATATAGATAGATGATAGATATTGATAGGTATATATAACATCAGATAGATAGATAGATAGATAGATAGATAGAGATATATAATGCTAGAACAATGGAATGATAGATAAGGATATATGATGTTAGAATAATATAACGATGGGTAGACAGACATTGATAGGTATATATATATATATATATATATAATGACAGATAGATAGAATGATAGAACAATAGATAGACAGATATAATGCTAGAATGATGAAACGACAGATAGATAGATAGCTAGATAGCTAGATAAGGATATATAATATAAGAAAGATGGGTAGATTGACATATATAGGCATATATAACGACAGAATGATAAAACGATAGACAGATAGATAGGGATATATAATGCTAGAACGATGGAACGATAGATAAGGATATATAATGTTAAAATGATAGGTAGATAGACATTAATAGGTATATATAATGACAGATAGAACAAGATAGATAGATATATAGATAGATAGATAATGCTATAACGACAGAACGATAGATAAGGATGTTTGAACGATAGAACGATAGGTAGATATGTATAGGTATATATAATGACAGATAGATAGATAAGGATATATAATGTTAGAATGAAAGAACGATAGGTAGATAGATACTGATAGGTATATAGAATGATAGATAGAACGATAGATAGGGATATATTATGATAGAACAGTATAATAGATAAAACGACAGAACAACAGATAGAGATGGGTGTATATAAAATGATAGACAGATTGATAGACAGATAGAAAAAGATATGGATAGGTATATATAATGTGATAGAACCATAGATAAATATGTATTATATATATATAACGTTTGATAGATATGATGGCTATACAGTATAGAACAACAAATATTACGAAAGAGAGAGAAACACAGAGAGATTTGATTTCAGCTTCGGCTTACACCTCCACATGAAAGAATGAAATGAAAGACCGAACAGATGAAAGTATCTCATGAAAGAGCGAAATTAAAGAACAAAGATGAAAGTGGGGGGGAAAAAAGATGAAAGAGTAGAAAGGAGGAGTGAAATGAAGGAATGAACAGAATGGAAGAACTGGAGGAATGTGAGTGTTATGTAAGTGGAATTATAGAGCTGCATTAAAGAAACCAAGAATATAATAATAAAACACGATTATGACCATGTAAATAAGCGGAGCTTCTGCACATCATTAATGTCCGATATTAAAAATGACTTAGTTTCTAAAACCTGCTGAATCCTCACCTGCTTCTGCTGCTGTTTCCAGATGAGCCGCTGATCACATCAGCTGAACTCCAGCACATCCACACTGATGATGATGATGGAGATGATGATGGCTCGGTCTGGTCTGATGTGGTTCTGATGCGTTCTGGACTCGTCCGGCCCGTTCAGTCCAGCGCAGTAAGCGTCTCTCCGCAGAAACAAAAGCTCGCCGCTTCACTCCGGCCGATCTGACGCCTTTGATTCGCCGCGAGTGACACCAAACAAACGCCTTCAAGGATGGTAAATAAAGCCTCGATGCCGCTGCTTCAAAGATGACGGCCATGGACGGAAGCAGATCCCCGGCTCCGAGACGCGGACAGGGCGGAAAAACTGGCACGACTGGCGGCGAGTGTCGGAAACCGTCGGGAACATTCGGACAGCATCGGAAACTCTGAACAAAGACGCAGCTGCAGTACAACCATACAGCCACACGAGGGCGCCATTTATCACATGGTTTAAAACGTTACAAAGTAAACGTTATAAACGTTTTAAACGTTATAATGCAGCGTATTCTATGCAGTATACATACTATTTAAAAAAAAAAAAGCCAGTATGTGAAATATGAAGTATAAAATATGCACAGTATGTACATTTTCTGTATGCATGGATGGTTTAAACCATTGCATAGGAATGCTAGTGTACTACATACTATGCATTATACAATAAATAATGCTTACCATTAAAAAAAAAAAAAAAACAGTCCAGGATTACAGCAATAAAGTATAAAGTTTGAAATCTGCATAGTATGTGAATGTCAGTATGCATGATGAAATGCAAGGATGACCTACAATGTTTGTCAAAAAAGTGAAGTGTGCAATACTCCTGAATAAATCCAGTTTTGTGTAAAATAGGTTCATCACAATGTAAGGTCAAGTCAGAGACTTGCACTGTGGGAAACAGTATCTCACACAATGTGTTCTGGATGCATGCTCCATATTTTGAATCATAATAGGTCACCTGGGAAATTTATGCATACATACAATTAAAATACTTGACACAAAGGAATGCGTTACTACTTTTTTAAATTTTTTTTATGAGAAATGCAAAATGCTGTTAAAAACTTTTATATTTATTATAGCATGTCACACCATGTTTTTACACATGCATCATGGTAATTCCATGCTATTCTGTGAAATATCACGGTACTATCTGATGCTATTATATTTTGTAAGTGTAACTTTTGCAGCTGTGTCTTGAATGTCCCCATGTATAAAAATGAACTAAAAACTAAGCCTACAATTAAATATTAATTTTTATTTATTTGTTTTTTGCATGCAAGATGATAGTACCATGCTATTCTATGAAGTACCATGGTACTATCATCTGATGTCACTATTATTTTGTAAAGCTAAACTTTGCAACTATTGAATTTGGAAATTCAGTTGAATTTCAAGTATTCTATAATTTTAACACATTATATTATATTAAAAGAAATTTTATATTAATTAAAAAAACATTTATTTATAATTACAATTACATATAATATTATATGATATGCAATTATATTGAATTCTGGCACTGTGTATTACATTTGTTATATATTATATTATTTTTTGTATCTTATGTAGTAATTTAAAATAAACAGGCATGCAATTAAGTTTTTTGCACATGTACAGAATGTGTTGTATATTCTATTGTATTTTACTTTATTAAAAGTTGTACATTAATTTAAAACAAAACTTTAGGCCTACAATGAAATATTAATATTTGTAATTTTATGAAATGTTATATTTTGATCTAAAATATTACATACGATTACGGTTTATGGCGATCAGGTGTTGTGAGTTTGGATCTCTGCCTGTTCTCTTGCGCTGTGTTGAGTAACCGAGCCTCGGTTGAAACACGCTCTTTCCTAACCCTGTGGCCAGATTTCAGGTCTGGGACCGCAGATTGCCCCACCGCCATACTGAATCCAGTTACAACACACAAACATCAACAGTTGTGTGAATTAATGAGTGTCAGTGTTTGCTCTAGTGGACGTGTAACGCAGGTTCAGCGTTATCAGCCGCAGTCATCTGCTGGTACGTGAAGCCCTAACTAGACAACTCGGTGCCAAACCAGCAGGCGAGATAAAGCCATGCGGCTTCATCCACTTCCCGCGCGCTATCAGTGTGTCCTCTGCCTGCAGTGGAAGCCACAGGAAGACCCGAGCGCCCCTGCGTGTCCCACATGGTGTTGAAATCTCACCCGTCCCGCTGCCCCTCGGCCTGAGCTCTTCCAGTCAAACGCGCGTGTCATCGTGTCCGTTTGAAGGGAGGAAAGATGACACTCTGCTATTGTGTTGTGCAATTCACAATCAATGCAGATCATCTGAATTAACTCAAAGAATGATCACTTGAACCATTTTAGTGCAGGTGCATCAGCAAAGTTGCTTGATTTAGTGTGATTTAAAGAATGGATAAGGTCATTCATTCAGATTCTGAAGCATGTTTACTGGGAAAAATCACACTGTATTTTAGTTTTGAAACCATATAAGGGCTAGTTATTATTCGAGACTAGTTTTCACAAAGTCTGTATTTCAGAAACTAATAATTTGGGTCAAAGGTTCAAAAGTTCAATTGCACAAATCAGTTTTATCTAGCAGTGGTTTTCTATGTTGGTTAAAAAAAAAAAAAAAGCAAACAAAAAAAATTATACACATACAAATTTATTTAAAATATATTGGTGTATGGCTTCGTTAAAAAAATAAAATAAAATCTGAAGCAGCAAAATTACACAAAAACTGCTTATGAAAATATAATTTGTGTACAATTATGTACAATTATAAATGCATATAAAACACACATGACAATGTCTGGGACGAGTTCAAATGTGTTTTGTATGTTTTTGTAATTTTATAACATTCATTACAATTTACTTTAGCAAATTAATTATATTTTTTAAAAATACAGACTTTTTTTCACCCCATTTTTTAAAATTTAATATTTTAGTCAAAATTAAGGTTTGTCTATATAAACTGTATGTATATGTATATAGAAAAAATATGTACAGAAAAATTACTGAAAAGCTCAAAAATTAACCTGAGTTATGAGTTTATTTAAACTGAAACAGAAAATCTCAAACTACAAAACTTTAAAAATGTGTTGTGTTTTTATCTGAATGACTTCTTCATTTCTGTAACAACTGACATCAATTTATCATCTCAAATTACATGTTTTATGTGGTTCCAAACAGTCATACATTACTTCTGCCATAGAATCAAAAACATTTGGTAATAAACTAAACTAAGAATTGCAACAAATAAACTCAACATTTATATATAAATTTGCAATTCAGAGAAAAAAGTCAGAATTGCAAGAAAAACTCAGAAATGAAATTTAAATGTGCAATTCCAAGAAACAAATTCAGAATTGCAAGAAATAAACTCAGAAATTAGATTTAAACTTTAAGTTGCAAGACAAACTCAACATTTATATATAAATTTGCCATTCAGAGAAAAAAGTCAGAATTGTGAGATAAAAACAGTGAACTGTGAGACATAACCTTGTTATTCAAAGAGAAAAAGTCAGAATTTTGAGATATAAACTCAGAATTCTAAGAAAAAAAAAGTCAGAATTGCAAGACATAAACTCAGAAATGAGATTTAAATTTGCCATTCAGAGAAAAAAGTCAGAATTGTGAGATGAAAACAGTGAATTGTGAGACATAAACTTGCTATTCTAAGAAAAAAAGTCAGAATTGTGAGATATAAACTCAGAACTCCAAGAAAAATGTCAGAATTGAAAAAAAAAAAAAAAAAAATCAGAAATGAGATTTAAACTTAAAATTCAGAGGAAAAAAGCAGAATCGCAAGAAATAAACTCAAGAAATGAGATTTAAATTTGCCATTCAGAGAAAAAAAGTCAGAATTGTGAGATTTAAACTTAAAATTTAGAGAAAAAAATATTCAGAATTGCAAGACATAAACTCAGAAATTAGATTTAAATGCGTAATTCAGAGAAAAAAGTCAGAATTGTGAGATTAAAAACTCAGAATACCATGAAATAAACTCAATTTTGCAATTTACAGAAAAAAAAGGTCAGAATTAGAAGAAATAAACTCAGAAATCAGATTTAAATTTGCAATTCAGAGGAAAAAAATCAGAATAGTGAGATAAAAGCAGTGAATTGTGAAACATAAACTTGCTATTCTAAGAAAAAAAGTCAGAATTCCAAGAAAAACTCAGAAATGAGATTTAAATTTGTAATTCAGAGAAAAAAAAGGTCAGAATTACAAGAAATAAACTCAGAAATTAGATTTAAATTTGCAATTCAGAAGAAAAAAAAATCTGAATTGTGAGATAAAAGCGGTGAATTGTAAAACATCAACTTACTCTTCTAAGATAAAAGCCCGAATTGTAGGAACTAAACTCAGAAATGAGGTTGGAATTTGCAATTCAGAGAAAACAAAAGTCAGAATTGTGAGATAAATAGTTGCAATTACCTTTTCCATTTTTATTCCGAGATGAAAATAGGCTTCTATGCTCATGTAAGTTGAGATGTGACTCAAATGTGATTTAGTTCACAGTGAATTATTTCCCATTTTCCCCACTTTAAGAAATGATATTCACCCACCCCATCCACTGAAATGATATGAAAAATCACAAAGCCAATCCAAAATGATTTGATCACGATCAACAGGACCTTCAGTCTCAGCAGTTGTCGTCTCCGGCGGCGTCCTGCTCTTTGGTCTGTAGGTGGCGCTGTGACAGGTAGTGTCTGAGCGCGTCCACCTCGTGCGACAGGCGCTGGATGTGCAGCTGCAGTCTGTGATTCTCGTCCTGGAGCTGCAGCGCCCTCTGCTGGGTCAGCTGGATCCGCCGGCGGGCTTTATCGCGACTCTTCCTCACCGCGATGTTGTTGCGTTCTCTGCGCAGACGGTATTCCACGCTGTCTTTGCTCAGGCCGCGCTTCTGTCCCGCCGGCCGCAGGGTGGACGCCGGGGGCGGCAGAAGAAACTGCGAAAAATCCTTCTCGAAGATTTGTGGCGTTACCAAAAGAGGGGAAAAAAATAAAAATATGTTGAGTGAAAGCAATGCATACAGAGATTTTTCAAGAAATGTAACACATTGGAACATTATAAAAATTAAACAATCCATACAGCTAGTGCTCCTCAATAAAATCTAAAACAAGAAAATAACATGAAATAAAATTAAACAAATATAAAATAAAATAACATAAATGTTAACTTAAATAAAATATTACAAAAAATGCTAACATTTTATTTGAGGTAGTTAGCATTTCACATTTTAGTTTAGTTTAACCTGAAAGTAACTACAATAAAATAGAATAAAAACTATAATGACAAAAATATATAACTAACTAAATGAATAAATGAATAATAATAATAATAATAATAATGACGACTACAACAACAAAACCACTAAAACTGAAACTAAAATTAAAATGAGTCATTTTCTCTACTAGGGTGAATTTCATGAATACTTTCATTTTACAAAAGAAAAAGACAACTCAAATTTAAAAGAAGCTAATGTTAACACTTCAAAAACACAACATTAAACCTAAAACATTAAAAACTAAAATTAACACACACAAAAAATGAAATAAAAAAATATATATATTTCTGAAAAAAAAAAAAAAAAAAAAAAATTTACTGGGGGAACAAAAACTTCATGTCCTTAAATACTAATTATTATTGTGGTCATCTAACTTAATGTTATTATAAAAAACATTAAATATATAATTAGTAAGATTAAAGATTTACCACATTATCTACTGAAACAATTTACCTGCAATATTTATTTATTTATTTATTTTTATAGTCATTTAACTTAATGTTTTTAAAAAACATTAAATATATAATTAATTAGACATTTACTATATTTACTAATTTTACCTATATTATTTATTTATTTATTGCAGTCATCTAAATTAACATTATTATACAAATATTAAATACATAATTACTAATATTAAATATTTACCATATTTTTTTTTACTAATTAATTTTACCTGCCATATTTATTTACTTATTTATTGTGGCCATTTAACTTAATGCTATTATAAAAACATTAAATATATAATTAATTAACCATTTACTATATTGTTTACTGATTAATTTTACCTGTATTTATTTATTTATTGTGGTCATCTAACTTGATGTTATACAAACATTAAATATATAATTACTATTAAATTAATATTAAATATTTACCATATTATTCTCATTTATTTATTTATGTGATCTAACGTAGTGTTATTATATAAACATATAAATTATAAATATATAATTACTAATATTAACTATTTATCATCCATAAAATTATTATTTTATTCATGATTTTACTTGTAATCTCAGACAATCAATAAACATGTTTTTAGAAATTGCACAGCAAAAGGCATAAATGTCTGTCTAAACTCAAATTTACTTTGACATTTTATGCGCTTTTTTGAGATTTGGACAAAATTGGTATACTGTTTAATGCTAAATTTCACAAAGACTTTCATTTTACACTTACATTTAATAACTTATCATACGTTATCATCCAAAGTGACTTGAACAAATGAGGAACATCACAATCAGTTTGTCATTAGAGCCATGATATTCAAAGTACGCAATGGCAGAAACTTCTTCTGAACACGTTTATTCATCATGCATTACCTGCTGATTCTGCTGCGCTGCTCGTTCGTTGCTGCCGGAGGTCAGACAGGAGGAATACGGCACGAACCCCATCATTTGCTCCATGCTCCGGCTGTCTGTCATCTTGGGAAAGGCCATGGGCTGTCCGTACAGACCCGCGTCCATCTGAGGCATCTGAGCGCTCATGACGCCGGAGTCGGGGTTCAGGGAGCCGACCGGAGAGCCGGAGGACTGATGATGGAGCGCAAACATACAGATGGAGGACGGAGGACTGTCGGAGATGGACATCTGTGAATAAAGACGCAATTCTGAGGCTGAAATACTCCATAATCCAACTACAAGAACGTTAATGCGCAAAGTGACGAACGCTTTGCGAGTTGTGAGATGTTTCTGTACTCACGGCTTGTAAACGCGGCTCAGGGCGGCTGAAGGTTCTCCTCTCTTCTCAAGCACAATCTTGATGTGTTCTTCCACAGAATCCGTTATGATACAGGTACTTCAGCGCCTGTCAATGACACCATCATTTCCTCTGTCACAACCAGCCCTCCTTCCCCCTCTAATTATTTTAATGTTGCATCATAGATTGACTTCTTTTTTCCTCTTCATTTCCCCTGTTTTATAAGCACTTTCTACAATCTTTACATCCACAAACAACATTTCTCTGTTAACTCTTGAAGTGGTTTATTACAATTATTTCAGTGCCTCAAGTCATTTCCTGCATGCATATCGAAACATGACTTTCATTCATGAAATGTTGAAATAAACTTATTAATGTGATTTAATATTAAACAGTTTAAAATACTGATTTATTTCAAATGATTAACATTAAATGCTTGTTTAATACAGTATTTAGTTCTAACAATTATTAACTCACTATATAATTTTAAAAATATAGTTACTAATATTTAATATTTACAACTAGAAAAGGTTTTTCAAAAACATTTTTTTCTAATTAACATTTTATTTCTAATATTTATTTCCATCCAACTTATATAAATGTTAAATATATTTTTCTAAAACTCAGAAATGAGATTTAAATGTGCAATTCAGAGGAAAAACATCAGAATTGTGAGATAAAAACAGTGAATTGTGAAAAACTTGGTATTCTTAAAAAAAAAAAAAAAAAAAAAAGATTTTTTTTTTAAAGGTTTTTGAAAAACATTTTTTTTCTAGTTAACATTTATTTTTATTTCTAATATTTATTTCCGTCCAACTTATTATATAAATGCTAAATATATTTTCTACTGGAATTTTATTTTTAAATTCTAACTTATTATTAAATTATTAATCTTTTTTTTTTTTTTTTTTTTTTTTTTTACTATTATCATGCAACTTTTTATGGTATCACTTTACAATAAGGTTCATTAGTTAACAGTTAACTATATTAGTTACCATGAACTAAGAATGAACAACTTCTACAGCATTTAACAATCTTAATGTTAATTTCAGCATTTACTAACCTATCAAAAATCACAAGTTGTGTTTGTTAACATTAGTTAATGCACTGTGAACTAACATGAACAAACAATGTATGACTGTATTTGTATTAACTAACATTAACAAAGATTTAAAAATATTGTAATAAATGCATTGTTCATTCATGTTAGTTAATACATTAACTAATGTTAACAAATGACATCTAATTGTAAAAGGTTACCCTTTTTATTATATCATTTTTAAATATGTAATTAGAATAATTAGTTACACTATATTTCACCTGTCCTTGTTATTTAAATTTTAAAATAAGTCATATTAATTAACTACATGTACTTTCTATTATGGTTAGGGTTAGGATGAGAATTTGGTTTAGGGTTAGTTGAATGTAATTATGTGCAATTTATTGTATTTACCATAGTAAATATACGTAATGTGTAACAAAGACGTAACAAAGTGTTACCGAATTATTACTTACTTTATTCTCATGTATAATAAATAAACACAAAGATATTACACAGTTACATGTCTGTCTAAATTTTACCAAAAACAGTACCTGGGAAATGTTTCACTGTTTCCCCATCCAGAATGCCTCATGGTTCACTGGCCAATCAGAGGAGACTCACTGGCGCCTCCTGCAGCAGGACTGAGAAACTGACACAGAATTACAAAAAAAAAAAAAAAAAAAAAAAAAAGTATAGAGGGGAGAGAATGGTTCAGATAGACTGGGTTAGTTTTTGCCATTTATAGTGAGACAAGTTTTAGTGACATAACATTTCTAAAATGAGTTTAATGAAGAGCAGCATTCCCTACCTTATTTTCAAAGTCCAGCTATCATAAAATAAAATAATTCACCTTTAAATATTAACACAACAACCGTAACAAAGGCAAAATGAAAACAGACACTCACCTGTAGCTCTGTGTTCATATGAATGATATATATGAGGTCTTTGGGAATCTCATTTTTGATGGAACAAGTGATGTACTGTTTTGGATCTTCAGAAAATCATTTTATTTAACAGTGGCGCAAGTGTAAAATAAGTGCTTTCTGGTATAGTTTAAAATATAGATTTTAAACATATAAATATATTTAGTAATGCAAAGTCAGCAATCAGCTATTTAATCATTTATAATTTATCTCCTTTTTAATAGACAGGGTTCCTTCAAATTCAAGGACCTTTCAAGGACCTTCCAGGCCCAGTACCATCAAATTCAAGGACTTAATGTGGGGATACATTTAAAGCGAAAACAAGGTCACGTCATGTTTCCTTGTAAGATACATTGTTACAGTTTTCATATGTCAAACACAACTATGCATGATTACATCAGATGAGATTTGTTTGCATCCATTTTTAGTAATGCAGTCATCAATTCACTATTCAATTAGTTATAATTTATCTCCTTTTTTTTAAATGAAGCTGCAATAAATAAATCAAAAACAATCTAACAGCATTTATAAATGAAATTTGTTTGCATCCACACATATCACTACATTCACCAGTAAATGATTTGGTTCACAAAACGTAAGTGAAGTTTAGACCCAACATGAGAAAATTAGATTTTTTGTCTCATGAACCTTTAAAGTGACAAAAGATCTGTGCACTGGATATTATTAAAGTTTTTACAGTACATAAACATAACTAATAAATGCTAAAACATTTTATATATTTGTATATTAGTGCACACATGCTGAGCTGTCATGTTTTTTGGGTTCATTCCATAGGCGCAATATTTTTTTTCTACTGTCCAAACTGTATTTTCTATCCCTAAACCCTAAACCCTACATCTAAAGGTAACTCTTATAGGAAGTATTTCTTAGATTTTCATTTTTAGATTTTCAAAAATTAATGTTGTATGGTTTATAAGCTTGTTTACTCATGGGGACCCAAAAAATGTCCCCACAAGGACAAGGATTTTAGATATAGCCATCTTTGTGGGGATATTTTTGCCTCGTAAAGTGGGATAAACCTGAACCACACACACGTGGTCACAGACGGAGAGAGAGCTGAGCTCGTGTCAGAACCTCATCTTGAATCTGTGGGTAATCTGGACGACGCTGCAGCACCTACAACCAAACATGAGTCAATGAGACTGATTTGAGATCTCCAATCACTTAGATTTGATATTGAGACACTTTTCACTAATATTTCTAATCAGTTTCAATACAGAGAAAAGTCAAAAAAGCAAATGCAGTTTAATAACAAACCATTACAGAAAGAGTCTTACAAACCTGACGACACACATCAACGGCCAGAGTGTAATTTTTACACTTCAGGTAGTTAAAGGCAAGACGAAATCCTGCAAGGAGATTCATTTGAAAGCTGATGGAAATGAACATGTATGCTTATGTTTTTAGTTTGATAGGAATGATGATAAAATCGCACCGATTGCAGGATGGGCTCTGTTGCTGTATTTCCAGGCCAGTTCATACTGCAGCGCTGCGTCGCTGTTTCTCTGCTCGTTCTCCATCATCAAACCCTGATACTCGTACGCTTTACTACACGACTGATGTTCACAACAGAAGGAAAATAAGGAGATAAAATGTTATTTTACCCCATATATACACACTAGTCAACATTTGAAGTGGATCAAAACTTTTCAAAGATCTCCTAAAACCAAAACAATAGCTGTTCTTGTCTTAATGATTATATTTACTTCTATTTTATATTGCATTGGCATCTTTTTTTTTAGTAAAAGTAAAAATGCTTTTAGAAACTGCAAATATTAAGATGAACAAATGTACTTCTATTTCTAAATTTAATTCACCTTCACATTTTGTGTTTAAAAACTTTCCTTTACTAACAAACTTTATTTCTGGTTTATTTCTGGTTTAAGTAAAACATGTCAACAAATCTAAAAATGAGTAGAAACAGACCTTATTGTTTCGTATGCAGCTGTCCAGCAGTTTGTCCACTTGTGTGTATTTTCCCATCTTGATGTACATGTCAGCCAAGAGCAGAGAGGCGTTCTCCAAGTCATCCGCGTTTGCGTCGCTCCACTCCATCCTGGTTAGGCGTTTGAGGAAGTTTCTGGCTCTGGGAATCTGCTTTAGCTGAACGAAACCTTGAGCCATCATCAGCAAAGACGCCTCCAATGTCACCTGCAGACAAAAAGTCGGTGCCGAGACATATATGTCTGTTTAGTAAAATAATATTTTACTAATTAATAAATAAACAAAAATAAATAGATAATAAAAAAAAAAAGAGAGATAGATAGATAGATAGACAGATAGACAGACAGACAGGTAGATAGATAGATAGATAGATAGATAGATGATAGTTTTTTTTCCTGAATACTGCAGAAATGTGACCTTTAAATGTGTATTTTCAGGTATTTTAGAGGCAGTATTATTACCATTTCATCAAGATACTTTTATTATTTTTTTTTCTGTTTTTATTTTAACATTTTATCGTTATTATTATTATTATTATTATTATTATTAATATTATTGTTATTATTATCATTTTTGTCCACATAATTTTTCATTATTTTTTTTATTGGAAAGGCAAATAATAGAAACGGTTTAACCACTAAATAATATTTAATACAGTTAATTTATATGTGTGTGTGTGTGTGTGTGTGTGTGTACCTGGTATTTATCACGTTATGGGGACCAAAAATTTGAGGTCCCCATGAGGAAACAGGCTTATAAATCATGCAGAATGAGTTTTTTTGAGAAAGTAAAAGTGTGCACAGTCTCCTGTGAGGGCTAGGTTTAGGTGTAGGGTGATAGAAAATAGGGTTTGTACAGTATAAAAACCATTACGCCTATGGAATGTCCCCATAAAACATGTAAACACAACGTGTGTGTGTGTGTGTGTGTGTGCGTTTTCTTGAATATTAAAGCATTTTCAAGTATTTTAAAGGCCGCATTATTATTGCATTACTGAGATAATTTTATACTTTTTAGTTTTTTGTATTTTCAGTTTTTATTTTAATATAATATTGCTATATAATATTGCTAACATTACAGAATTTCATTTTTTTTATTACTATCATAATTTTATTTTATTATTATTGTTTTTTATTTTATTTTATTTTTCATTCATTTACTTTTTTCATTATTTTTTTTATTGGAAAGGTGAATAATAGAAACAGTTTAATAACAAACCATTAAAATAATGTTTCAAACATTATCAATCCACATTGAATTTTTTTTTCTTGAATATTGCAGAAATGTGATCTTTAGTATTATCAGGTTTTTAGTCAGTATTATTATTGTGTTATTGAGATTTTTTTTTTTTTTTTTTTGCATTTTCTGTTTTCATTTTACTAGTAAAAGTTTACATTTGTGTTTTTGTAATTGTTATTACTATTATTATTATCTGTCCACATAGTGTTTCATTGGTTTAATTTCATTTTTAGTTTTACTATAAAGAGCGTGACATTTTAGCCTCATATCATATATACAGTGTAAACATAATTACAACAGTGGTGAAATTTTGCAACCTTGAAAATCCTGTATTGCAACATCTGTACCAAATTCATCCTTAAATACAATATGCATAAAGATCATGGTTTTACAGACAACCACAAACTTCCTAAAAACACTTTCAAGAGCAGAAGAAAATGCATTACTATCATAACTTTAGTCTCCAAGGGTTACAGACTAAATAACACAGTAAATGAAAGTGCCCATTAACAACTGGGGAAAAAAAGCAAAAGTAGTTCACAAAAAGCAATGAAATCACGTGTCTTACGTTCTTAGCCTGCATGTCTGTGAGCTCCAGCACGGCTCTCTCCACCTCTTTGGGCTCTTTGCTGTAGATCCGACACAGATTCGAGAGCAGCGCGAGTTTGTCCTGCTCAGATCTAGATCGCGGGCGAAACCTTGCGAGGAGTTTGTGAGCTGTGCTTATTCTCATCTCGTTCTCAGACTCACTGCTGGAGAAACAATCACAGACAAACCGAATGAAATTATTTTAGTATTGGAGCAGATTTAGTGTCATTTGTTCTCACCTCATGTCCTTTTGTTCTTTATCTAAAACCTCTCCTCCGAAGACATCCTTGTCAGGGTTCAGGTAGATCTGGACCATCAGTTCCAGTGCTGGTTCTCCCCAGTCCACGTCTCCTCTGGCCTTGTTCAGGTGGGTCAGAGCTTCAGTCACCTGGCATGAATGCCTGAGGTCAGCAAGAATATAGAAAACCTCTTACTATCTGATAAAACACATTAGGAATAAGACTACTTTCAGGACACTTAAAAAATAATAAATTCTCCTCTATTAATTAGCCCAGAACACCATTAAACTACTTTTAAGTTTACCAAATGACTCAAACAAATAAGATTTTCTCCTTAAAAATAAATAAATAAATACATAAAAAATATAATAATAATAATAATAATAATAATTATATATATATATATATATATATATATATATATATAATATATATTTTTTTATTTATTAGCTTAAGTTTGAATTTTTAAAAATTGAATTAAATCATTTATTATATTTTTGTTTTGCATTAGAAATATATTACAACTACACCAGTTATGACACAAATTATGATATTGTCTGATGGACACTGACCAGAAGAAGAGACCCTTGCAGTAATTATAACCCGGTTCTCTCACTGACAGTGGACTGAACTTTTCACACATTATCAAAACAGACTGAACGTCTTCGAGTTTCCCCATCCGGCGCAGAACGTGCAGAAACCTGGCCATTGCATGGAAGTTGTCTATTGAAAATAGAAACAGAAAAGAAATATTAAAGTGCAATAAATTATGGGCTTCCATCAACTAAAACCATTAAAATATGACTTGAAATAAAACAAAAGTTACTTAAAAAACTGTAATAAAGTGAATCTTTACTGAGATGAATGAATGCTTTCCTATTGAATTGTCACAAACTGCACTGGTGCTCAAACTATTTCAAATATAGTTAATTAAGATTTATTTGGAAAACATCATAGTACTGACTGTGTCGTGTAAACATGGCTGAACATGCGAAAAGCGGAGGAACGGACAAGACGATTCAAATGAGTGAGTCAATTAGATTCTAGATTCTAGATTCGAACTCGTGACTTCGATCATTCAGTCCAAGCGATTCACTAGCAAAAACCAGATCAAGCTATTCATCATCGAATTTCGACGTCGCTTGTAATGATTTTAAAAAGCGTAGTGATGGGTAAAATGCAGCTTAACTCTAAATCAGTTAAACCCTTGCGTCACAAAATGATTCATTGTTTCGAAGCACTTCAGAAAAGCACTTGCAGAAAGTGCACCCTGTTTGTTTTCTTTATTTTACAAAAGGGTTTTGTAACATCTTGTTGTTATTGTTGTTATCTCACTCATAGATACTCGTATGACCAGCTCTTTTTGCTGTTAAATAGGTTCCATAATTGAAAAACAAATATTAAAGCATAATCTAATATGCATGCACAAAAAAAAAAAGCTTAATTTTTTTAAAAAAATGAATCAAACCATTCTTCATTAATACTTTTTGAAGTAGAAAAATCAAATGATGAGAACATACACAGCTCAGCTAGCTGCCAATGCCATGATGTCCTGTAATAATTAAAATAAAAACTAAAATAAAAATTAAAAATAAAAACTAAATATACATAATTAAAAAAAATAATAATAAATGTAAAACAAATAACATTAAACAACAACAACAAAAAAAAACTACAAAAAAAAAAAAAATCAAATAAAAAAAAGAGATCTTAATGTTACTGAAATAATGGTTTGTGTCAGGAAATTATATTCCATCCCACCTGGGTTTCGCTCCATAATACTGGCATAAATCTTGACTGCTTCCTCTTTTTGGTTTTTCCAAAATAATGAATCAGCCAACAGCTGAGGATGAAATCAAACACACAGACGTGGATGAATTTCTGCAATCAACTGCTGATCATCTCATTTGGGATATTAGAAGACTAAATACCATGGAGGCTGCAGTGTGGTTTTGACGAAGCTGCAGGATCTTCAGACAAAGCTCCTCACAATAATCCAGCTTCTGATGCTCATAGTATAACTGAGCCAGACGAAAGATGATCTGCACAAAATAAAGGAGATGCAACATAAACAGTTCTCTCTAAACATTCACGGAGAAATCAGTCCAGGCTGACTGACCTCCTCATTGTCCGGACTGTGATTTAAAGCGTCTGTATAATGTTGTTTGGCCATTTCCAGGTCATGTTTGAGGTGAAACTCATGAGCCCAGTCACAACAGATCGCCGCTAACAACTTCCTCTGTTCCTCCAATTCTTCCGGATGTTCATTTGTAACTCGGAAAACAACTTTTTGCTGGAGATCATGCAACTGACGGAAGAGCATTTTTATATTTGTTTGCAAAAGGTCACATAGTTGTTTAGCGATTGCATTAGAGTTCACCTTAGTCTTAGACAACGCCACTAACTTCAATCAATAGTTCACTCAAAAACAAAAATCTGCAAAAATGCACTCACCCTCAAGCCATCCAAGATTAGGATGAGTTTGTTTTTTCATCAGATCTGGAGAAATGTGAATGGGTGCCATCAGACTGAGGGTCCAAACAGCTGATAGAAACATCACAATAATCCAAAAGCTGTGTGTTTCTAAGAAATAAATCC
Source organism: Labeo rohita (assembly GCF_022985175.1). Lineage (NCBI taxonomy): Eukaryota > Metazoa > Chordata > Actinopteri > Cypriniformes > Cyprinidae > Labeo > Labeo rohita. Next base: position 1,449,455 of record NC_066892.1, on the reverse strand, counting down.
AGCATTATGGCTTTTTTAACTAATACCCAAAATATGAGTCCATAATCCATAATATTGCTTCTCCCAGTGAAACTGTAGTCTGGTGTGAATCAGGAGAGAAATCTGCACAGATCAAGCACCGTTTACAAGCCAAAACAGCTCTAAACAAATATGTGGCTGGATTTTGAAGTGAGAGAGGACAGGAAATGTTTTTTTTTACTGGTGGAAGCATCATTATGGATTATGGACTTATTTTAGTTAAAAAAAAATGTAATAATGGTGGATTTGTTTCTTACAAACACACAGCTTTTGGCCTCTCAAGATGTTCATTGATGTACTGGAGTGGTGTGGATTACTGGTGATGTTTTTATCAGCTGTTTGGACTCTCATTCTGACGGCACCCATTCACTGCAGAGGATCTATCGGCGAGCAAGTGATGTAATGCTAAATTTCTCCAAATCTGACGAAGAAACAAACTCATCCACATCATGGATGGCCTGAGGGTGACTACATTTTTGCAAATTTTCATTTTTAGATAAACTACTTCTTTAATGTTTGATTTAACTTTGAAAACAAACCTTTTGCATGACGTCCAGAGCAGACTCGTTTTTCATGCGTAGCACTTTTACTAACACGTGTAAAACTTTTACATCATTCATCATGGTAGTCAACATAGTAGCTGAAAAAGCAGAAAAAAACATAATGAGAACAGTAATTCCTGTCTGTCGTGGCATTCAGTCGTGTTTGTTTGAATGTTATTCTGTACTGGGTTTATGTTCCAAGGCCTTTTCCAGGACTTGCTGAGCTTTCTCAAATCGTTTTAGTTTAAGCAGTAGTTCGGACAGCTCTACACTCAACAGACAGTCCAGCGCGTCCGTCTTCAAAGCTGTTTCATAATAGCCCACAGCCTGAAACACAAGCAGTTACACATGAGAAACAAACGGTTTCTTTAACATTTATCCTCTGTAAACCTGTAGAAGCCACTTGCCGTGTCATATTCATGAGCTTTCACTAAAGCCTGGCCTATTTTCTTGGCTAACGTCTCTTTTGGAGTCGTCTTCTCTACTTCTTGGTAGATCTTGACTGCTTCCTCTGGCTTTAAGAATGAGATATTTGTATGGTTTATAAAGATTTTGTGAGGGGTTTGGTACTGAGAAGCCAAATGAAAACCTCAAAACATCAAATACCTGGTGTATCTTCATGAAGGCATCAGCCAGCATAATGCTAGTATGTGCACCTGGAAGCTGCTCACTTATTTCTCTGAAACATTTTATATTAAGATGCCAATTAAATTCCCACAATTGCATGCTGTACTAAAAATGTTCTTACAGCTTCTGTGTACCATACACAGAGAGCATCTCATATTCCACCCATAAATCAAAATATTTTTTTTTTCTTTTCTTTTAGACTGTGAAATATTTTTAATAAGCCTATTGATTTTATTTTACCACACATTTTTATTACTGTTTTTGTTGTTGTTGTCGTCGTTGTTTTTTGGTCAATAATGCGAAAACGTTTTAGTGCCACATTTAAAAAAAAAAGAAAAAAAAAAAGAAAAAAATTAAAAGATTGCGAGATTATGTCGTAATATTTTGAGAATAAATTTGAAATAACGAGCATAAAGTCAAAATAATACGAGAATAAAGTCAAAATAATATGAGAATAAAGTCGTAATATTTTGAGAATAAAAGTATAAAAGTCGAAAATGACGTTGAAATATTTTGACAATGAATATGAGAAAATCGAAATGTTTCAAGAATAGTCAAAATTAGAATAAAGTTGTAATATTTCGAGAATAAAGTCGCAATTACGAGAATAAAAATGATATTACGAAAATAATGTTGAAATATTTAGAAAAAGTCACAATTATGAGAAACTAAATGTTTCGAGAATAAAGTCAAAATTACGACAATAAAGTTCAAATATGAGAATAAAGTTGTAATTTTCCAGGAATAAAGTCAAAATTACGACAATAAAGTCAAAATATTTAGACAATAATGTCAAAATTATGAGAAAGCTGAAATGGTGAGAAAGTCAAAATTATGACAAAGTCAAAATATTTAGAGAATAAAGTCGAAATTGAGAATAAAGTCAAAATTAAGTTGAAAAATTTAGAAAATAAAGTCAAAATATGAGAAAGTTGAAATGTTTTAGTCAAAATTACAATACATTCGAAACATTACAAGAATAAAGTCATCATATTTTGAGAATAAAGCCAAAATTACCAGAATAAAGTCTAAATATTTAGACAATAATGTCAAATTTGAGAAAGATGAAATGTTTAGAGAAAGTCAAAATTATGAGAACAAAGTCAAAATATTACAAGAATAAAGTTGAAATATTTTGAGAATAAAGTCAAAATTACGAGAACAAAGTAGAAATTACCTGAATAAAGTCTAAATATTTAGACAATAAAGTCAAAATTATGAGAATAAAGTTAAAATTATGAGAATAACGTCGAAATTCTGACAATAAAGATGAAATATTTAGACAATAAAGTCAAAATTATGAGAAAGTCAAAATGTTTTGAGAATAAAGTCAAAATTACGAGAATAAAGTTGAAATATTTAGACAATAAAGTTGAAATTATGATATTTATAGTATTTTTTTTCCTTCTAAATACACCTTCTTATTCTCAAAATAATGACAGTTTTAATCTGTGAAAATTACTATAATCAGCATAAAACACAAAATAATATTAATATTCACATATAAATATTTATTTGCAGCAGGACAACAAATATTACCATGACTATCATTTCAATAGACACACATACACACATCCCTGTCACTCATAAATGATCACCTGTAACATGCGACGTAAAGCTTCTTATTGTTTTTCCTCTCCAAGTAAATATGTGCCATCTTCTCTCGGGCTTGGATGTATGTTGACTCTGTAGGCAGGATGTTTTGCAGCATGATTACAGCGGCGTCCACGTCATCTCTCGCTAAAGCCAGATCCACATTAGCAAGCATGAGACGCGTCTCCTCTGGTGTGCCTTTGAAACTCACAATGGCGTCCTGCAGAACTTTAGTGGCCTCATGCTGATGACAGAAAATGTTTTACAACATTACAAGACACGAACTCAAATGTTGGCCGAATCATTGTGTATTTCTTTGAAAACCTGAATGTGAACAAAAGCAGACTGGACCTGTTGTCCATTGAGTCTGAGGGCCTCTGTGAGCTCCAGATACACAGAAACTCGCTCGCTGGTGGAGACGGAGGATTGCGGCCCCTCTGTGGGCCTGCGGACCCCGGGCATGTTCATGGTGATCTTCAGACACTGCATGACGTTCTTCAGGTCTCCAGACCTCAGCAGAGCACGAGATTTGAGCAGACTGAACTGGAGTCGATTGCGAATCTAATAAATCACAGATACCGATTAGACATATTGGAGATGTGTATTTCATAAGTTTGAGTAAATTAATACTTTTAATCATCACACATGCATTAAACCGGTCAAAAGTGACAGTAAAGACATTTATAATGTTACAAAAATGTTGTTCTTTTGAAGTTTCAAGAGTACTGAAAAATAAAATATCACAGTTATATTGGGCAGCACAAATGTTTTCAACATTAATTAGTAATAATAATAATCAGCATATTAGAATGATTTCTGAAGGATCATGTGACACTGAAGACTGGAGTAATGATGCTAAAAATCCATCTTTGATGACACAAATTAAATACATTTGAACGTATATTCACATATAAAACACATTTTAAATTGTAATAATATTTCACTGTTTTACTGTATTTTTGAATAAAAATAAAAGCAGCCTTGGTGAGCATCTGATCATGCCTATAAAAATAATGTCAATGCATATACGTACTTGCATATAGTATCACAAATTGTGTGTATATATATATATATATATGTGTGTGTGTGTGTGTGTGTGTGTGTGTGTGCGTGTGTGTGCGTGTTTTTAAATTAACAATATACTTTATTATAGATATTTATTATTTATGCATAAATTACAAAATAAATAAATTCAGAATAACAAATACATTGATACAATTGGAAATGTTTCTTGAGCAGCAAATCAGCCAGATTTGCCAACTACTGAACTATATCTATTTTTGCTGTAGATGATCCTGTTTAATAAACTTAATAAATAAACTTTCACATTTTCTGAATAAAGATAGATTTTAAGACAATGTAATCCCTGTAATTAAATTACTACATAATGACTTGCGTTATTTTTTACAGATTTTTTAAAATAATTTATGCATAAACAACAATTGTGCCTATATTTTTGTGGGGAGTTTTTTAATTAACAATATATAATTTATTTATTATAGATATTTACTATTTATGCATAAATTATAAAAAAAATGCAGTACAAAAAAATACATTGATAATGTATCTTGAGCAGCAAATCAGCCTAAAATTTGCTAAAAATTCAGCTTTGATTACAGAAATAAATTGCATTTAAACATATTCACATAGAAAACATCTAGTTTAAACTGTAATAATATTTCACTGTTTCGCTGTATTTTTGATCAAATAAATGCAGCCTTGGTGAGCAGACATCTTTCAAAAACATTTAAAAGTTTTACTAAACCCAAACTTCTGAATGGCAACTCAAAACTTCCTCCACAGTGAAAAATATAAATCATTGAAACTACAAAAATGGCTCATTGTAAATTTCTGCCATCAGACTGTCTATATTTTCCTGTTCAGACCTCAAAGTTGACGCTGACGGCAGACTCCAGGCAGCTCAGACACCTGTTGTGTTCTCCAGCGTTCAGATGCAGTCGGGCCTGCAGAAGGTGTATCTCCGGCACGGATGGATCTTTCTCCATGCACAGGTTCAAAAAGTGCTGGGCTGTTTTGTGCTCACCTGCAGAGGCATTCTGGGAAAGTTATCCGAGTTTCACAGCAATGGTTAACATCAACTCAGGTGAAGTATTTAACTCTAAAACTCACCTAGAAGGAACTTGACGTAGGCCATATAATAACAGCTCACTGACATGCCAGGAGCGGCTTTGACGACTATTTCCAAGATCATATTTGAGTGTTTCAGCCAAAATGGTGGAGTTTGTCCAGGAACGAGGGCAAAATCCTGGAAAAGGGTAAACAAATACTCTTCAAAAAAGACTTGGAATGAGAAAAATCCATGGAAAAAGTGTTACTGTACCTGCTTGGACTCCAGGTGCATGCACACTATCTGCAGGAGGAAATTGAGGTTCATCATCTGCAGGTACTCCACACCATAATTTAACCTACGAAGGCCAGAGAAATGGAGCTCTGTGGCATCTTTCAGCAGCTGCATCACAGTCTCTTCACCTGTGCTCTGCTTCCTGGCCAATATGGCCTTCAGCAGAGAAACTTCCTGTTAAATCAAACACATTTACATCACTACTAAGCAAAATAAAACAGAGGCTTAATAAAGGCTATTAGTTGAATTCTGCCCATTTAAACATGCAATAAAGATGCTCTAACGGGTGGCAATAAGACAAATGAGTCTGGCCATTGGAAATTATAATTTTTCAGCTTTTTACCGCTGTATTTCCAAGAGACTCTTGCACTTCACAGAAGAACACGAGCTGTTGGGAGGCTTCCTCAAGATGATCGCACATCAGCTGGCATCTGATCACACCTATAAAGATGATATGTCAATGCATACATGTGTGTGTATATACTATAGGAACTACTGGCATTTAACAAAGACTTTTCAAGAAAATCAAGCTTATTTTTAGGACTATTAAGGTTTTTTTTGCATTGCAACATTATTTTCATGACTGTTAAGAGCATGTTCTTACACATTACAGTAATGCAAAAAACTCTATTCTTATTACTGTAAATAATCTGCACTACTAAACTGTACCTATATATGCATCTATGTTTTGTACATGATCCTCTTTAATAAATTTAATAAATAAACATTCACATTTTCTGAATAAAGACGGATTTTAAGACAATGTAATCCCTGTAATTAAATTACTTGCAGTCTAATTGTAGTAAAGATTGCAGGACAACCAATTTATAATTTATGCACTAATAATAACAATAATAATAGTTTATTAGAATTAATAGAAATAATATATATTTATAATATATAATTAATAGAAATATATATATATATATATATATATATATATATATATATATTAATATATATAATTTATTACAGACAATTATTGTTTATGCATAAATTTAAAAAGATCGCAGGAAAACCAATTTTATAATGACTTGCTTTATTTTTTTATTGAATATATTTTATAATTTATGCACTAATAATTATAATAATAAAATAAATAAATAAATATTTTTTAAGTAATAATATAATTTATTACTGACAATTATTTATGCATAAATTTAAAAAGGTCGCAGGACAACCAATTTTTTAATGACTTGCTTTTTTCATTGAATATATTTTATAATTTATGCACTAACAACAAAAACAACATCAATAATAATAATAATAATTAAAATAATAAGATATTAAATAAACTTATAAATATAAATATATACTTTTTTTTTTAACTAATAATAAAATTTATTACAGACAATTATTATTTATGCATAAATTATAAAATAAATTTAATAAATAATAAATACTACCATAATATATTAACAATTTACTTTACAATTTAAACAATACACAAAATAATGCAACTTTTTTTTTTAAATAAAAAAATAATTTCTCCTGTTTATTATGAGAAACTTTTTTAGTTTATGTTATGTTTTGGGGTGAAAAGTTTTTGTAAAGCACTGATAGAGTTGCCGCCTGAATGTGATGATACTGTACCTACTAAAGCTGAGGTGCACTTTGGATCTATTTTGAGTGCTGTAGAGAAGCATTGATGGGCGTCTTTATACTTGTTTTGGAGAGTGAGCAGATAGCCGAGCTCACAGACAACATCAGACGCCGCCGGTGCACGTGAGGAAACTTGACGCACGAACACGGTCAACATCTGCAGGATCTCTGTGTTGTGTCCACACTGCAGTTGTGTAGACAGAGACTACTGTTATAATCAGGCAGGACAGATTAGTCTTCCAAAGCAGAAATGAACAGCTCAGAAATTACCCAAGGGCAAGAAGTATCATGGAAACAGACAATTAGGGATACAAACAGCCTCCAGTGAGAACAGTGTGTGTTCAGTGTGTGCAGTGTCACAGTCTTCATAAACAAGCCTGGTCTATTAGCCTATTAAATAATACAGAAATAAATGTATAAACTGCGTATAAGAGGATGTTTCAAGTGTTTGGCACCAGTCGGCTGATGGGTGCTGTGATCTCCACATGTAGGCTGGGATTACAGGGCTCAGAGATCTCAACCGCATTCATTAAAGCCTGAAGATGATCTTTCACCTGAAATACAGAATTGAATAACACTTGTGGGTCAGAGACAAAAGTCTGAAATGAAAGGAAAAGGAAGATGTAAATTTAAAACGTGTCACATTCTTAGAAATGTAATATTTGTATTAATTAAAAAACATTTTTGCATATATTCTGTAAAAAAAAAAGATTTGTGGAGTATGTTTTACAAGAAAACAATATTTCTTCTTTCTTTTTATGTCTTTTTCAGTTTATTTTAAACATTTTTTTAACTACATTAACACATTTTAAAACATGCCAAAAGTAAAAATAAAAAAATAAATATTATTTTCCCCCAGGAATTTCAGTCTTTTAATAACAGTTTTTGAGTTTAAGCTCTACAAAAAAAAAAAAAAAAAAAAAAAAAAAAAAAAGTTTCATTAAAACATGTTCATCTAAGAAAAGCCATATTTAATTGTCTAGTGTTATCCATGTTATTTAAATATAATTAAGATACTAATATATTTTTTAATTTTAATAATAGAATACATTTTTTGATTTTCCATTTTAATTTTAAAGTTTCAGTAAATTTATTGTTTTTCTGTCAGTTGCCACTTTTTTATATATGCATATACAGTTTTTATGAATTTTATTTGTTTTAGTTATTTTAGTACAATACAGTGAAAATAGTCAATACATTTAAATAAAAAGGAAGAGAATTACCAGCTCCATATTTCCATCCTTAGCCGCAGCAATGACAGTCATCATTTGCAGAGCTTTCAGATCACGTCCATCTCTCTCCAGAACTCTGCATATTTCAATGAAAACACTGAATAAGATCTAAAACCATCTATTAAAATACAAACTGAGAGTAACACAGACCTCTGTGCGATCTCCTCCGTTTGCTCCCAGTCACGTAGAGACATGAACACCTTCATCTTCATGAGGAGCGCCGGACTGTAGTCTGGATGAGAGACGATGATCTGATTGGCGATATCAAGAGCGCACTGCCCCTTCTGCTTCGCCAAGAAGAACTCCATCTGCACGTCAAAAACAAACTAAGATTATTCGAAAGAGTTCAGTACGTCTCTCAAAACATGTTTTACCTTTCCCATGAGTCCAAATAAATTCCCAGTGTCCTGAAGACCGCTGTCAAAGTAGCGTATAGCCTGAGGTCTGTTCTCTTCAGTGTCAGAGGTCAACACGATCCAGCCCTTCAGAATAAGCCCCTGATAATAAAGAAAAACATTTCATGAATCAGCCTGAATGCAATTTTTACAACTATGCTTCCGCAATCACCCAATCTCGGACTAAATCGAGAAATGAGTAAGCATATGAAATAATAGTCAGAAATATGACATATGAAATAATAATCAGAACATATATATTATTTATATAATATTTATTGAACCTTTAGACAAAATTAAGGGGAGAATATTTTTTAAAAATTGTGTATATAGATAGATAGATAAAAAATAATTATATATATTTTTTTTATTATTAGCGCCGTTTAACCCTCTAAAGCCTGACATATGAAATAATAGTCTAAAATGTATTTATTTATTTTTTGTTTATTTAACCTCTAGACAAAATAAATTATCATAAATAAATATATTAGAAATGTATTATTTTTAATTTTTTTATTTATTTTTAAGATGCATTTAACCCTGTGAAGCCTGACATATGAAATAATAGTCTAAAATGTATTTATTAAATTCTTTTAGTTTATTTAAGCTTTAGACAAAACAAATTATAATAAATATAATGAATAATATGAATATATTAGAAATTCATAATTTGTTAAGTGGCATTTAACCCTGTCAAATCTGACATATTAAATAACCTAATATTAAAGATATACAGATGTATTTTTGTATTTTTTTGTATTTTTTGTAAAATGTATTTTTTATATATTTATATTATTCATTATATTTATTTATTATATTTTATTTTGTCTTAAGATTTAATAAACTACATTTTAGATTATTATTTCAAATGTCAGGTTTTACAGGGTTAAATGCCACTAATAATTAAAAAAAAAAACTATTTTTAAGCTATATATTCTGTCTAAAAGTTTGATAACTGAAATAAATAAATAAAATAAAGACTGATATAGTGAGAATAAAACAGTTCAGTTTTATTCAGAGACCCAAAACTGAGCAAATATCTGGTGCAGATGCTGACATTTATATGGACAAAAAGTAATGCAATTCATTTACAGATCTTAGAAATTCATGTGTCATTATAATAACGTAGGCATTACAGGGTTAAGATCTTTAACACAAACCTCCGGTGACGTATCAGAGAGTTTCAGCATCTTTTTCACGCATGTTCTAGCTTTAAGGTTCAGCTCCAGGATCCAGTAGAGCAGCGCAGCGTAATACAACGCTCTGTCACTGGCTGTGGATCCAGACAGCTTCAGCTCAGAGTTCAGCTCATTCACAGCTTCTTGATCTTATGTGGATGAAAAAAAACACAGAAGATCCCTGAATCAATGCTTTATTAATCATCCATTGAGTTCAGTGTATGTACAGAGCAGCAGAACAGAGTTACCAATAGTTTCAGAGCGTTTGTGTGCGTAAATGAGAGCTGCTGTTGAACACAGAGACAGATGAGGATGATCCTTCAGCTGAAGAAACTCTCTCAAAGCCTCCTGTATGTGACCTGCAATGTAAGTGGAAGAGCCTTGTCATATATACTTTCACCATCATAATCGAGCTGTCAAGCGATTAATTGCGATTAAACGCATCCAAAATAAAAGTTTGTTTACATAATGTACGTGTGTACTGTGTATATTTATTATGCATATATAAATGCACACACACACATCTGTATATTTAAAAAAAAATTAAATAATAATAATAATATTATATATATATATATATATATATATATATTTGGGTTTTTTTTTAACAATAAGATTTTTATTATTTTGTTTGGAAGAAGTGTCTTCAGCTCACCAAGCCTGCATTTATTTTATCCAAAATACAGCAAATGCAGTAATATTGTGAAATATTTTAACTACTTAAAATATGTTTTCTATGTGAATATACCATAAAATGTAATTCATTTCTGTGATCAAAGCTGAATTTTCAGCACATGATCCTTCAGAAATCATCCTATTATGCTGATTTGCTGTTCAAGAAACATTTTGATTATTATTATTATCAATATTTAAAACATTGAATAATTTTTTTCAGAATGATAAATAGAATGATCAGCATTTATCTGAAATAAAAAAATTGTAACATTAAACACTAACATTCAAAAGCTTGGAGTGATGATAAAGACATTTATGTTACAAAACATTTCTTTTTTTTTTTTTTAAATTAATCGGATGTTTTCAACATAATACTACTACTACTACTACTACTACTAATAATAATAAATGTTTTTTGAGCAGTAAATCAGAGTATTAGAATGATTTCTGAAGGATCATGTGACTGGAGTCATGATGCTAAAAATTTAGCTTTAAAATCACAGGAATAAATTAAAATTTAAAATACATTCATATAGAAAAAAAGTTTTTTAAAAAGAAAAATATTTCAAAATTTTACTGTACTTTGGATCAAATAAATGCAGGCCTGGTGAGCAGAAGAGACTTCTTTAAAAAACTACTGTTCTTTAAAAAAAAAAATAATGTTCAAAAACTTTTGACTGGTAGTGTATATATATTTATACTTGCATATAATTTAGATTATATATAAATATAAATACATAACATAATAAACATAATATACAGAACATAATAAACATACACACATACGTAATATGTAAATGTAAACATATGTAAGCAAACTTATTTTGGATGCGATTAATCGTTCGACAGCCTTAAAAAAGAAAAATATGGACATAAATTCACACTTCATCCTACCTTCCATCAAAGATGCAAAAGCTTTGAAGAACCGAAGCACTGGATCATTATTGTACACCTTTAAACTCCTCACAGCTGTATTTATGGCGTGTCTGAAGTATTTCTCCCTCATATAATAAATAATTAACGGCTGTTAAAACAAACATCAGTCGTTAAAACGTTGTTTTATAGTGTATACTTCCATTAAACGATCAAATCAAAACTTACCAAACACGTTTGATCGTCTTCTGACATATTTAATCCGGCTAATTTAACAAATTTATCGCAAATAAACGGCGTCAGCACCTGTGATTTAACGAAAATAACGGAAATAACGGAAATGCGCTAGGCGGACACCTGCGCAGGAATAATAATCAAACACAGACATCGGCGCCCGTGTTATTGATTCTAGCGATCTTCTGAAATTGATTACGCATGTCTGTTTAAAGAGATTTTTCAAATCATTTTGCTGTTTAATTCGTTTTTATTTGTATCCCAAACATTCCACTCGATAACGTTTGAGTTAATTAAGCAGAGAGAGTTAAAAAACGACTGTACGAATTCTACTATGGCGAAGGTTTTACGTCACGACACGCTCTGCCAGGCGTCCTACGCGATTGGCTAACGGGAAGACATTCGAATGAATATTAACGAGCACATCCCATACGCTTCAGGAAGGTTACTAAGCAACGTGCTCATGTGCTAATCAATATTCATGAGCAAACCTTGGCTGTAGTAGCTGGTGTTTGAACGCCGGCTGACCGCAGTTCACGATGGGTTTGATTCAGAGCGTGTTTGCTGCAGAGGGCGGATACCATGTGCACGGGGTGAGTGCGACATTTACAGCTGCTAAATACACTGGTTTAGTCATTATTGCATTTAATTAGACATCATAGCTGACGTTTCAGCGACCGACGGGGTTTTTATTAAGTAAATAATCTGTGATCCAATGGTTTTGCCTGCTTATCCTAGTAAAACACACAGTATCAGGATGTGAACAGGATTCCCTGAATCATATGTTTATCAAAACCCTACTTGTATTGGTATATTTTAAAAATCCTAAAAGATTTTTCTTAAAGAAAAGAACCTTGGATATGTTCCAACACTGCAAAATATGTTTTTCCTTAATATGTTTGTTTTGTTTTTCATTACAAATATCTAAGCATTCTTAAATCAAGATACATTTACTTGAGAAGCAAAACAACAGATATATTAAGTCTTGTTATTATAGGTATTATCTTGTCATAAGATATCAAGTCATGTTTTCTGTAAATATATTAAAATTAAATGTGTTTTTGCTTAAAAACTGGAAAAACAGTATCTATCAGTGGGGTCAGGAAATAAACTTAAGGGAAAACAAGATTATTTTTCTCACCTCATTGATATTTTGTCTGGCTTTAATATATACTTTTTATATTTATTATTATATTTCCCCCTAGAAGACTTATCTTATATAATTGTTGTTCTTAAGTACATGTATCATGATTTAGTAATGTTTTTTTAAAAATGTTATTTATTTATTTATTTATTTATTTATTTATGACATATTCCAATAGGATTCCTTTAGGATTTCTGGACTACAAAGAAAGTTGAATTTAGTGTTAATAGTAAATTGTCTTTTAGAAAGCATCATTTATTTATGTATTTGTGGATAGTTTGTCTTGTTTATTTATTTTTATTAATTAATTAATTTATTTATTTATTTCAGATATTTCAATAGGATTTTTTTTAAATAATTTTTTGGACTACAAAGAAAGTTGAATTTAGTGTTTATAGTAAATTGTCTTTTAGAAAGCATTATTGATATTTGTATTTGTGGATATTTTGCCTTGTTTATTTATTTTTATTTATTTATTCATTAATTAATTAATTTATTTCAGACATTTCAATAGGATTATTTTTTAGGATTTTTTGGACTACAAAGTTGAATTTAGTGTTGATAGTAAATTATCTTTTAGAAAGCTTTATTTATTTATTTATTTATTTATTTATTTGTGGACATTTTGTCTTTTTATTTATTTATTTATTTCAGATATTCCAGTAGGATTCCATTAGGATTTTTTTGGACTACAAACAAAGTTGCATTTAGTGTTTAAAGTAAATTGCATTTTAGAAAGCATTATTTATTTATTTAAATATATTTTGTCTTGTTTTACTTATTTATTTATTTATTTCTAACAGATATTCCAATAGGACTGCAAACAAAGTTGAATTGCGTGTTTATAGTCAATTGTCTTTTAGAAAGCAGTATTTACTTGAGGATATTTTGTTTTATTTGTTTATTTTTATATTTATTATTTATGACAGATATTCCAATAGGATTTCTTTAGGATTTTTTTGGACTACAAATTTAGTGAATTTAGTGTTTATAGTAAACTGTCTTTTAGAAAGCATTATTTATTTATTTATTTGTGGATATTTTGTCTTGCTTTAAGCAAATACTTTTTATTTTATTTTTTTTTATTATTTTGATGTTTTATATTTGTACTGGAAAACAAGACAAAAATACTGAGTAAGAAAAAACATTATTATTATTTATTAAAATTATTATTTATTTTTTTACTTTTTGTTTTTATGACAGATATTCCAATAGGATTCCTTTAGGATTTTTTGTACTAAAGACAAAGTTGAATTTAGGCATTATTTTTTTTCCACATTAATTCCCAGATTCAGGAGAATTCTCCAGCAGAGAGAGCCGGCCTGGAGCCTTTCTTTGATTTTATTTTGTCTATTGGACACACCAGACTAGTAAGATCTCAAATCCTGTTTCTCTAACCATTTCAAACACATTACACCAACATATTTAAGTTGTGAAATATGCTGATGTTTGTGTTTATCATCAGAATAAAGAGAGCAGCTTGCTGAAGGACCTCTTGAAGGCAAATGTGGAGAAGCCGGTGAAGCTGGAAGTTTACAGCAGTAAAGTGATGAAGATCAGAGAGCTGGAAGTCATTCCCAGTAACATGTGGGGCGGTCAGGGCTTATTAGGAGCCAGCGTTCGGTTCTGCACTTTCCAAGGGGCCAATCACAATGTCTGGCATGTACTGGTGAGATTTCTAAACACATTTGTTTAACTTTATATATTTACATGTGTGTATATATATTTAACTTATCAGTTGAATGCTCTTTCAGGACGTGGAACCGAATTCTCCTGCTGAAATGGCTGGACTCAAGCCTTATTCTGACTACATTGTTGGCGCAGACCAGGTGTTGCAGGAAGTAAGACCTTAGTTTGTACATCTTTGAAGCGGTATATCATGCAAATGCTTACTCTGATATGAAAATCACACTGCTCATGAATTCTCACAGTCGGAGGATTTCTTTTCGCTGATCGAGGCATCCGAGGGCAAAGCGCTGAAGTTGCTGGTGTATAACACAAGGAGCGATCGCTGTAGGGAAGTGCTCATCACTCCTAACGGAGCCTGGGGTGGAGAGGGAAGGTACAGCATCAGCAAAACTGTCTCCAGTCAATGTAATGCAATCAGAAAACAGTTCAACTGCACCTACTGATGCTTTTCATTTTACTTTGAAACTTGCACATTATGCCATAATCATAGCGGACTGTATCACTGAGATATTATTATAGATTTAATTAATGTTTTACTTGTATTTTCAGTTTACTTTTATATTTAGTTCTGATTTTATTTTTTATTTTATTTTTTATTATTATTATTTTTTTTTAGCAACAAGCTGAAATTTATATATATTTTTTAGGTAACATTTATTTTATGTCAAGTAATGAAAAAAGTGTTTTATGGTTTTGGATATAGTTTTGGTTCGCATGAAGTCTATACTCATTAGATCTGAATTCCCAATCTGAATCACATGATTCCTGATCCACACACCAAAGTTCCTATCGGAATCAAAATGATTTGTGAAACCGCTCCAAAGTTCTGATCTAAATCAAATGATTCGCAATACGGGTCCGAAGTCAATCTAAATCAAATAATTCACCATCTGAAGTCCCGACCTAAAACAAATGATTCATGATTCACGCTTCAAAGTCCTGATTTGAATCAAATAATTTGCGATTCGCGCTGCAAAGTCGCAATTTGAATCAAATGATTCGCGATCTGAAGTCACGATATGAATCAAATGGTTCACCATCTGAAGTCCTGACCTAAAACAAATGATTCACAATTCGCGATTCAAAGTCCTGATCTGAATCAAATGATTTGCGATTCGCGTTGCAAAGTCGCAATTTGGATCAAATGATTCGCGATCTAAAGTCCCCATATGAATCACGATTCACCATCTAAAGTCCTGATTCACGATTCGCGATTTGAAGTCCCGATCTGAACCAAATGATTCGCAATCCGCGCTCTGAAGTTCCGATCCAAATCAAAAGTTTTCCGAACCCTCTCCGAAGTACCGAACTGAATCAAATGATTCGCGATCCGCGCTCCAAAGTCCCTATCTGATAATGATTTGCGAATCATCGTTTCAGATAAGAAATCGGTGTGTGGATCGCGAATCATTCAATTCGTCAAATGATTCGCTATACGCTCTCCGAAGCCCCGTTCTAAATCAAATGATTTGCGATCTGAAGTCCCGATATGAATAAAATGATTCACGATCTACAGTCCCGACCTAAATCAAATGATTCAAGATTCGTAATTTGAAGTCCCGATCTGAACCAAATGATTTGCGATCTGCGCTCCAAAGTTCCGATGAGAATCAAAAGTTTTCCGAACCCTCTCCGAAGTACCGAACTGAATCAAATGATTCGCGATCTGAATAAAAATAATTTGCGATCTGAAGTCCCGATATGAATACAATGATTTACGATCTAAAGTCCCGACCTAAATCAAATAATTCACAATTCGCAATTTGAAATCCCGATCTGAATCAAATGATTCACGATACGCGATCTGATCGGAGTGCTTCGAAACAGTGAATCATTTTGCGACGCAATGGTTTAACCGATTCGGAGTTTTGAAAAGCGCCGTTTTATCCATCACTTGGTGTTTTAAAATCATTATAAGCGATGTCGAAATTTGAAAATGATTCAGTTTTTGCTAGTGAATCGCTTTAAGTGAATGAACAATTGGAGCGGTTCCAGTCATATTTACATGACACTGTTAGTACTACTACTGCCTTACCTCGCAAGTTTAATGACATTAATTGAAATAAGCGAAAAAGGTATTATGTTTACAAACAAAAATATTCTAAAGATACATCCAACACAAATCAACACAAAACATATTGAGGTGAGGTAACCGGTTTACTGCTAACCCTGGTGAAAAAACCAGCATATGCTGGTAGGTATGTTTTGATGCTGGAATGCTGGTTAGGTAGGTTTTGATGCTGGTTTAAGCTGGTCCTTTGCTGGTTTTTGCTGGTCATGTTGCTGGTCAAGGACCAGCATAAACCAGCAAAGGACCAGCATGGACCAGCATAAACCAGCAAAGGACCAGCATGAACCAGCAAAGGACCAGCATAAACCAGCAAAGGACCAGCATAAACCATCAAAGGACCAGCATGAACCAGCAAAGGACCAGCATAAACCAGCAAAGGACCAGCATAAACCATCAAAGGACCAGCATGAACCAGCAAAGGACCAGCATAAACCAGCAAAGGACCAGCATAAACCAGCAAAGGACCAGCATGAACCAGCGAAGGACCAGCATAAACCAGCATAAACCAGCATGAACCAGCAAAGGACCAGCATAAACCAGCAAAGGACCAGCATGAACCAGCAAAGGAACAGCATAAACCAGCAAAGGACCAGCATGAACCAGCAAAGGACCAGCATGAACCAGCAAAGGAACAGCATAAACCAGCAAAGGACCATCATAAACCAGCAAAGGACCAGCATAAACCAGCAAAGGACCAGCATGAACCAGCAAAGGACCAGCATAAACCAGCAAAGGACCAGCATAAACCAGCATAAACCAGCAAAGGACCAGCATGAACCAGCAAAGGACCAGCATAAACCAGCAAAGGACCAGCATGAACCAGCAAAGGAACAGCATAAACCAGCAAAGGAACAGCATAAACCAGCAAAGGACCAGCATGAACCAGCATCAAAACATACCTACCAGCATATGCTGGGTTTTTCACCAGGGAACTAGTGAAACACTCCATTAATAGCTCAAAATACATGTTAGATGGAAACATTGTGCATTATGATGGAGTTTGTAGCTTAATTCACTATATTTGAACTAGTTTGAGCACTGCAGTTCAATAGGAATTCAGATGAAACTATATTAACCCAGCTGTATTGTAAACAGCATATATTTGTTCTCACGTGTCACATGTTTGTGTTTTCAGTCTGGGTTGTGGTGTGGGGTTTGGGTACCTGCATCGAATCCCTATGCGTCCACTAAAGTCAGATCACCAGAACACATCCACAACATCTGAAACCCAACAGGACAAACACTGTTCTGAGGTACAGACATAATCTCACAGGAACATGCATTCACCTTCATAATGTTCAGAATATAATTTTCGTCTTATTCCAGTTATTATTAGATCACTCCTCAAACGATTCAGACCGTGACGTGACAACAGACACGCGTGATGGATTCACGTCTGAAGCTTCAGCACCATGTGAGAAATCGCCTGGTGGGTAAAATAATAATTTAATATACCACATCAAATAACAATATCAGAATAAGAAAGATCTCAACTGCCCATGTCTGTAACAGATGTGTTTGAGACGACATCTGTGGATCTCTCTGGACGTTTGGATTTATCTTCCTCTTTGATAGTGGATGATGATGATGATGGAGGCGTCGTTAGCGGTGAAGATGTGTCTGGCTTAAGTAAGCATCAAAATACCTTTAAAAAGAGTGTGAATGAGCTCTATCATGTTTTTGAACATAAATGTTTTATTATTTCCTCATGAAGGTCAGTCTGAAGACAGCTTGATGATCACGACAGCCATCCAGAAGGACGATTCAGGGATCTACGATATTCAAACGCCACCTGTGATCTTAAATATGGAACCAAAGGATGACGAGGTTGTAACATTTACACCGAAAACCGTCACTTAAGTCTAACTTGTGCCTCGGAGATGCGTAGTTTCGCAAGCGTGTTCTCAGGGTGTCGACCAGAACTAACACCTGCTGGATAAAATGAGAAGAAATTTATGAAGAATTTCACTGAAAATATTTACATGCTATCATAAAGTGCCAACATGCAGGATTATACAGAGATAAATGCTTTATGTAAAGTGATAAAGCGCTTTATAGAGTATAAAGAAATTATATATCTTCATCTGTGCATCTCACCAATAAATGTCTACAGGAAATTTCACCAGAAAACCAAAGAAAAAAATATATATACAGTATTAGAAATTAAGCCTGTTTATGAAACATTATTTTCATCACGGTCTAAGCACATTTTCACTCAGAAGTTAAATTACTGTAAATGTATTTTTTTTTTTCATTTTCAGTTATTTTACGAATTTTAAAAATTCTCAGGAGAGCAGCTGGAACCCATTGTCATTGTCCATTAAGCTGTTGACTGAATGTTTCTGAATGCAGTTTATTTGACAAATATAACGAGTAATAGGTTATCTTATACAATGAATCTAAAATAAAAATAATATATATATAGGGGTCAAAGAAGTTAAGTTGTCCACGTCAAAAGAAATTTACAAAAGTGATTTTATGTGATTTTATAGAAAGCACATTAAATGTAAGTGTCTAAGTTTTTGGAGAATGTCAAAATTTGGTTGAAATTATGTTACATTGTCTTTCAGTGTAACACAATATTTATGTAAAAATTCAAACATGCTTATTCAGATCGGTACATATTAAAATATATAAAAGAATAAGGGAGCGTATTACATTTTATTGTCTTTTAAATGAGTAAAAAATTCTTACTGACAAATGGGCAAAACCTAGGAAAGAGGGAAATTTTAAAAATGTAGAATTACAACTAATTAGTATTTGGGGTGAAAGTAATTATTTTTTTAATATGTCATAAATTGATTTTTGTTGTAAATATGCCTGACAAGATTGTTACACTGATTGACATTTTAGTGGGTGTCTTCTGTAAATTAGGGAAAAATTTGAGATATTTATTGTTTGCTCAGAAAAAACAAAAACAAAAACAAAAATGCAATTAAATTAAACAAAACTTTTGATATTTTTTTGGATCATTTAATTTAAAAAATTAATTTATATATATATATATATATATATATATATATATATATGTTATATATAAATACATATACATATTTACATAAAATATACATAGATATATATGTATATGTATATATGTATGTATATATGTAAATGTGTGTATATGTATTTATATATATATATATATATATGTGTGTGTGTGTGTGTGTGTATATATATATATATATATATATATATATATATATATATATATATACGTATATATATATATATATAAATATATATAATTTGTAAGATATATCATATAAGATAATGTAATTATTCATAATGTAAACTCAAAGACCACACTGTACTCTGCTCAAGTGCTAAAAAATGTTAAAAATGATTTATTATTTGCATAGCTGCTGCGGAAACTGCACGATTAAAGAGTAAATTTATTTACATTTTTAAAAGTATAATTGAGCTCTATTTATTCTGCATTATAATAAAAGGGCAAGAGAATTATGAAATATGCCTGACAAAATTGTTACACTGACATTTTAGTGGGTGTCTTCTGTAAATTAGGGAAAAATGCATATTTATTTTTTGCTCAGAAAAACAAAAATACCAAAAAAGAACATTTGAAAATTTTTGAAAAACAATTAAAAGCAGTATTACACGTATTGTTTTTATGCTTAAAGCCTTTACCGTTATTGTCCCATACAAATCATTTGATTCAGATCAGGACTTTGAGTGCAGGTTGCAAATCATTTGATTTAGATTGGGACTTGGCTAAAAAACTGAGGTGCATGAGCTCTGATCAGTGAGGCTTATGATCAACCACTTTCAAAAATAAATTAATAACCTGTATATATATATATATAATGTTTTATTATATGCATAGCTGCTGCATAAACTGCACGATTAAATTTATTTTAATTTTTAAAGGTGTAATTGAGCCCTATTTATTTTGCATTATAATAAAAGAGCAAGAGAATTCTGAACACATGAACATGCATCAGTGTTTGAGACGCATCACGTGATCAACACAGAGAAACACACCTTGCGCTCTACAAACATTTCATGCTTACCTTTGAAATATTGACATATGCAAATGCACACATTGTTTACCGCTTCTGAAAAATGAGAAATATACAGATAATTATAACATGTAAGCTACAAAAATGGACCTATAGAGGATGCATATCATTATTGGGCCCAGTATAATTTCAAAAGTACTAACCTGCTTGGTTTATTGAATGAGCTCTTCTTTTCTCAGGATGAACGGATCCTCTGACGACTTTAAATGCAGTTTCACAAATGCATTAAAGAATGATATAATGCATATAACAATCATTTCGGTTTATTTCAGTTGTCAGTTCGCTTTAATAACCAGATGAGCCTGTAAAACTGGTCCAGAGGTGAATCTCCAATAAAAGCAGGTAAACATCAGGTTATCAACACTTAGGATGTCAAACAGGATCTTGTTCTGTCAACATCACCTGCTTTAAGAAAAGTTTGCATTTGAACTCGTTCATTCTTGGTTAATTTATTAAGCTGTTATTTACCCAAAATATACTGCATATAATTACAATCAACACAGGAAGCATAAATACAGGGGATGTGGACATGGACGATTTAAAATCTTTCTTTCCCACTCGGTCGTTTCTCGATTTAGTTTCTGATGGTCTTGTATTACTATAATTATCTTAACCGTCTTTGATCTAAGACCAAATATATATATATACATGAATACATGTCGCTAGAACACTGTGCAAATCTTTGTATGATTGACAAACGTTTGCAGAATACAGTTTTCGTTTTGCATAAATTAAAAACATGAGTTTTGCCATCCAGTGATGTCATCCTTCAATAGTTCATAGGTTTTTTATATAGATATATTTATTTATTTTTAGTGTGTCTTCCTGTCCACGCGCAGGAAGGAAAGAAAACGCTCAGCAGCAAACATCTGGATGAAGGAATAATTCATCTAAAAATTGAAAATTAGATCCTTCTACGTTTATGTGTAAACAATTTCCATTTTTGGGTGAACTGTTACTTTTAAAGGAACAGTGCACCCAAAAATTAAAATCTGCTAAAATGTGCTCACCCTCAGGACATCCAAGATGTAGGTAAGTTTGTTTCTTCATCAGATTTGGAGAAATGTAGCATTACATCACTTACTCACCAACGGATCCTCTGCAGTGAATGGGTGCCGTCACAAAGAGCCAATTAAAAACATTTGTTTATTACAAACACACAGCTTTTGTCTTTTCAAGATGTTAACTGATGGACTGGAGTGGTGTGGATTGCTTGTGGATTACTGTGATGTTTTTATCAGCTGTTTAGACTCTCATTCCGACGGCACCCATTCAGATCCATTAGCGAGCAAGTGGCGAAATGCTACATTTTTCCAAATCTGGTGAAGAAACAAATCTCGGATGGTACATTTTTTCACTTTAAGGTGAACTATTCCTTTAAAAAAAACAAAACATTTGTTTCTTTTTCCGCTTATAACCTCTCGAGTATTTCCACTACACTTCCGACATCATATTTTACATGAAAAAGCACCTTTTTGAAGATACCGTACATTTTCTTAAAAAGAAACGTAAATAAAAACCTCCTAATCTCCAACTCAAGTTCAAGTTGACTACAAAATAATTACAATATATGTACAAAATGGATGCACTGATGATCACAGCACGTTAGTGAGAAAGAGATGCATCATGGGAAACGGCGTTCTTGGAGTTTTCTCAGGCGTTCGGTCCATCTACGCGTTTCTACACAGATTCGCGATTGTTTTAAACCAGTTCCGCTTTGACTGGATTCGATGACGTCATTGGCAACAAACACATCACTGGAATGTTAAATGAGGAGGAGAAAGTGGCGGTAAAAAAACGAAACGAAAAAAACTCTGACGCATTCAATGTGGCATCCGTCAAGAATTCATGCCAAGAAAAAAACATAATAAAAACCATACAGGTGGCAAAAACACTCAAACTTCAAAAAACACTTTTTTGCCATTCGTCACCCATCCTCCTTCCCGTTTACACTCGGATAATCATGCGTGAGCCGAGCGGCCCGTGCGAGGAAGATGATGTCGACGTCAGACAGAACCAGGAAGTGCAGGTGAGCGTGTGCTTTGAATGTGAAGTGTTACGAATGGAGTTTCCACGGCGACGTCGGAAGGGGGCGGGACCTCACGTGGATTTCTGCCGGTAGTGGAGCGTCAGGTCGCCGCCGCTCTTCCAGATGAAATGCTTCACTGTTCGCAGGTCCATGTTGGGATCCAGAACCTAATGAAAGCAACGCAACATGTCACAAAAACTACTTTTTCTTTGAGGTCACATCATGCCTGATTACATTTATACACAAGAAAAAGATGACATTTCATGTTATTGGACTAAAAACTTTGCAATTACTTTTTTGAAAATTGTTGTACTTCATGGGAATTTTTTCAGACCTTGTTACACTTCAAAAACGGCATGTATAAATCTCTCATGCTATATTATCACCAAATCTTGGATTTAATGTTTTTATCAACTTGTCCTCTTTTAATTAGCACAGGTTATTAATTTATTTTTGAAAGTGGTTGATCATAAGCCTCACTGATCAGAGCTCATGCACCTCAGTTTTTTAGCCAAAATACCCAAGTCCCAATCTGAATCAAATGATTTGCGACCTGCACTCAAAGTCCTGATCCGAATCAAATTTGTAATCCGCGCACCAAAGTCCCAGTCTGAATCAAATGACTCACGAACCCACATCGAAGTCCCAATCTGAATCAAATGATTCACAAACCAGCACCAAAGTCCCAATCTGAATCAAATGATTCACGAACCAGCACCAAAGTCCCAGTCTGAATCCAACGATTCACGAACCCACACTGAAGTCCCAATCTGAATCAAATGATTCACAAACCTGCACCGAAGTCCCAATCTGAATCAAATGATTCACGAACCAGCACCAAAGTCCCAGTCTGAATTAAATGACTCACGAACCTGCACCGAAGTCCCAATCTGAATCCAATGATTCACAAACCAGCACCAAAGTCCCAGTCTGAATTAAATGACTCACGAACCTGCACCGAAGTCCCAATCTGAATCCAATGATTCACAAACCCGCACCGAAGTCCCAGTCTGAATCCAAACGATTCACGAACCTGCAGTGAAGTTCCAATCTGAATCAAACGATTCACGAACCCACACCGAAGTCCCAATCCGAATCAAATGATTCACGAACCTGCACCGAAGTCCCAATCTGAATCAAATGACTCATGAACCCACACTGAAGTCCCAGTCTGAATCAAATGACTCACGAACCCGCACCGAAGTCCCAATCTGAATCCAAAGATTCACGAAGCCGCACCGAAGTCCCAGTCTGAATCAAATGATTCACGAAGCCGCACCGAAGTCCCGATCTGAATCAAATGATTCACAAACCCAGACCAAAGTCCCAGTCTGAATCCAACAATTCACGAACCCACACTGAAGTCCCAATCTGAATCAAATGATTCACAAACCTGCACCGAAGTCCCAATCTGAATCAAATGATTCACAAACCCGCACCGAAGTCCCAGTCTGAATCCAGCGATTCACGAACCCTCACCGAGGTCCCAATCTGAATCAAACGATTCACGAACCCGCACTAAAGTCCCGAACCGAATCCTAAACCCTAAATCGCTTAAAAATGAATGATCCAAGTCACGAATTTAAATCAACTGGAGCGAATCCAGCATAAATGACTCAATTGATTTGGTTCATCTGTTCCTATTTTCTCATCTTCAGTCACATTTACACAACATTTATTGTCAGTACTGCTACTGGCTTAGCTTGCTAGTTTTATGGCATTAACTGAAATAAGCCAAAAAGGTACTTTTTTGTGTGTGAATTTTGCGTGAAAAGATGTTTTGTGTTTTGATTGAAAAAATGAAACACTTATTTTATAGATACATTGTCTTTCAATAATTCAAGCACTTTAAGTACCTCTTCAGGAGTACTGCCATTTTCAAGGGTTTTCCAGCCCTTACATTTTCAAATACTTTAAGCACTTTAAGCAACTTTTTTTGTTTGGTAGTTTGTTCATGCAACTTTATTGCAAATGATTTGTAAATGAAAATGTAACATTAATGCAGGCACTGTTATAGATTAACGTTAACGATACTAAATGCTGTAGAAGTATCAGCCTTTGTTAGTTCTATAACGTAGTAAGCTAATGTTAAAAACAGTATCAAAATGACCATAATAACAAAATTGCATTGGTGTTAGTCTTGTCTAATAAAAATACCTGGTCTTGACAGAGCAGCTCGATCTTCTCCTCCGCTAACACTGCCATGTCTTCCTCCTCTTTCTGTTCGCTGGGTTTCTCCGCGGCCGAACCGCCCGTCTGCGACTCGCTGTCCAGGTTGATGATCTTTTCATACACGTGTTCCATCACCTTCCTTACTTGTAACATGTCACTGGCCGACAAACGATCCCTGCAAACACACAAACACACATTTCATGCATACTGATGTGCAACGGCATCCAACAAGTGTATTCACTTCACACTGAAATTATTGTTTGTGCAACAGAACAGATGATAATTTTTTTTTTTTTTACATCCAAAACCAACTGTTGCATCCTATAGTCTCTGTCTAACAAACTTTAGATTGACACGTCACAGCCACACGTACTTCTTTAATGTTTTTGCTCCAGAGGACGAATGGGGCTGGAGGTAGAATGGGATTTTGTTGAATTTGGGCATGTTTTTCTGTGAGAGAAAGACAGAAATGCACTTATATAACCGAAATACCAAGCACAAGACACTTTGAAAGGATTTTATGGGTGCTTACGTCCACTGTGATGTCGATGACCCACTGCGGGACCGTCTCGTTGAGTAACATGGACTCAGTTTCTCCACCCGAGTCTCGACACAGCAGCCTGAGTAAAGACACAACACTGTGACGTCATTTCATTACTGAACACCAGCATCTACTGAGATGATTAAACACAAGACACACACCTGAATAATGTCCTTCCTCCCGCTTCACCGAAAATCACCGGAGTGTGTGGCGGAACCTGGAAATATCCGTTTCCTTTCTGTATCCGGCTCTCGTGTTCGCCGTTCACTGAGGAAACACAAAATATATGCCATGAGGATCATCTGAGGAAACTTGTTTTTTTTTCAGACAAAATTTCATAAAATTAAGTTAAAGATTTGTTAATTAAATGTAATTATACAAATAAAACTCATCATTATTTCATGTTGAATATTCAATTTCAATCCAAAATATCACATATAATAATAATAATAATAATTTTTATTATTATTATTATTATTATTATATGCAGTAAAAATAAACTTGGATATAACTTTTATATTACAAAAAAAACAATATGCAAGTTTATAATTACTGTAAATATTATATTATAAAATATAATTATTTTAAATATTTATGTGTTTGTGGAATATGTTAATAAAATGTATTAATAATAATAATAACAACAGTCATTTCTAATGTAATTTTAGCTCATTATTATTATAATATGCAGTAATTATAAACTTGGATATTATTTTGTCATATTAATTATAACTTATATTACAAAAAAAACAATATGCAAATTTATAATTACTGTATATTATATTATAAAATAATTATAATTATTTTTAAATACTTTGTGTAATATGTTAATTAAATGTACCATTATTATTATTAATATTAATAATAATTAGAAAATTAATTAGAATTAGAATAATTAGAAAAATACAATATCCAAGTTTAGAATTACTGTACACTATATAATAAAACTATATATAGTATTATATAATAATAATAATAATAATAATAATAATAATAATAATATATGCAGTTTATTAATATATGCAGTAATTATAAACTTTGATATTATTTTATCATATTAATTATAACTTTTATATTATAAAAACAATATGCAAGTTTATAATTACTATAAATATTATATTATATTATATTATAAAATATAATTATTTTTTAATACTGTTTAGGTAATATGCTACTTAAATGTTTTATTATTATTATTATTATTATTATTATTATTAATAGTAATTTCTGATCTAATTATAAGTCATTTATATTAGAAAAATACAATATCACGTTTAAAATTACGGTATACCATATAATGAAACTATATATAGCATTATATAATATTAATAATAATTATTATTACAATCATTATTACGCAATTATACAATGCTGATAATACCAATTAATACTAATTAATTATATATTATACTATAATTATACATTTTGATGTTATTTTATTTTATATATTTTTTTATACATTTTCAAAATATTTCATAATTTTATTTCATTTTATTTTATTTTATTCATATTAGGAAATATTTCTTTTTTTAATGGCAAGATTAATGCATTTAAAGACAAACAATAGTAACATACAGTAGTTTGTTTTAGTTTAGGTATGAGTGATATAAGAATGAATTGACAGTTTTTACCACTCCCATGATTCAGTTCGGTCTCCTCGTCCATGGGGTTGATGTGTGTTCGAGGCCAATACTCCAGCAGAGCCTGAAGCAGCAGCCCGCCCAGATTCACTACAGCACAAACACATTCATAACTCATCTTTATATCTACTGTCACGACAACACAGACGACGCTGGAGGTTTGGCTCACGTTTAGGGTCGGATCCGTCAGGGCTGGTGAATCCAGCGTCTTTAGCAGAAACCCATGCTGCAAAGCAGTCGCTCTCGTCCAGCGTTATCGTCAGCATCTGTCAATCAAAACTAAATGATCAATAACATTTCTTTTTACTAAGGATGTATTTAAACACCGTCTTGCTAGGACGTACCCCTGTCTTCAGATCCACCGAAAACCAGTTCGGCACATAAACCATCTTGAACCTTTTCTTGATCTCTTCATCGAACTCCATCTTGCCCAAATCTTCAACTTTACAGGCCTGCAAAACAGACGTCAGACAACGAACCAGTGACATAAAAGCTAGCATTCAGATCAATAATGTGTAGATGAACACAAATGTAAACGTTACCTTCAGCACGTCCCAGTATGCCACATTATTGTTGGTGTCTTTGGTCAAAATGTGTCGTTTGTCATTCAGAATGTGGCACTGAATTATGCTGGCGCCACCTAGAGGTCAAGACAAGGCATCAAATAATTAAAACTAAAACATTAAAAACTACATAATATATACACACACAGAAATTATACACTAAAAATGCAAAATTAAAAAATAAATAATGTAATAAAATATATAAAATAAATAAAAATATAAATACAATAAATTATTTTTTAAAAAATAAAATAAAAATACAAATTATGACAAAAAAATACAATTAATTATACCCTTTACATTAGGAAAAAAATACAATATCATGCTAAAGATGCTGTTCGATGGCAATTATTATTATTAAACATATCTGAACATCCTTGAAAAATTCTGACTGACTCAAAAGTACATGCAAACTCAAATCTGCAGACAGTCGTACCTTTGATAACCTGTTCGGGCTGCGTGCACAGCGGCGTCAGTGGAGCGCTGCAGTCGTTGTCATAATCACCAGACGCTCGGAAATTATGGATACCCTTCAGAGACTGAAATACAGAGAGACAATATTCAGAACAACACTCAATATCAAGAGAACACACATTTTTTCCTACATTTTCTAAAACTATGGACCAGCGCTATTTTATTATCATTAGTGTCATATTATTTATATGCTATTTATTTATATTATTTTTGTTCAAATTAAAATTTATTTATTTTTACATTTTCTTTGTTCACTTTAAAGTTGTAGTAATTTTGCATATATATATATAAAATAACTAAATAAATAAATAAATAACAACACTATATATATATATATATATATATATTTTTTTTTTTTTTTTTTTTTAATTTAATGGAAAAATATATACATATATATTCATATTCATTCGTTTCAGTTTTATTATTAAATTATTTTAGGTAAAGTAGACTCCAGAGTAGTTTTATTTTTATGACAACATTTATATGACATAATGCTATTTATTTATATAGTTTTTGTTAATATTTTAATTTTTTACATTTTATTTTTCTGTTTTCTTTTTTAACTTTAATACACACACACACATTTATTTTTATTTATTTGTTTAAATTTTAGTTCATTTTAATTATTTTATTACTAAATTGTTTTAGGTAAAGTAGACTTTTTTCCAAATAGTTTTATTTATTTTTTATTTTATTTTGTTTTGTTTTGTTTTGTTTAACAATAATAACCCTACCATAGCTCACAGAGAAGGTAACTAAAATCTAGCTAAATGTAAGTAAAAAGCATAATCTGGCTTTTGCATATTGTCATGTGCATCCAGTCTTTTATGACTTTTTTTTATTATAACATAACATAATAAAAATATTAATATTATTAACAGTGATTTATTTTTTTTAATGTCTGTGCTGTTTTTATTGATTTGTTACGGTTTATTTAATTTAACTACTTAAGTACAAGTTAAACTAAACAAAAATGAGAAATGTTGCCTTGGCAATTAGCAGCAAAATAATTATTTTAAGTTTGAATATTTCATTTCATCTTCTGTACAGTATACTTTTTCCAAAAAAAAAAACTATTCAGGAAAAAAAAAAAAACTATTCACTTTGCTTGTGCCACAATAACTTAGTTTTTTTTTTTTTTTTAATGCCTTTGCAATTGAGAGTTAATACAAAGTTATGATATAAAACAAAAACATGGCAGCTCATTTGATTTACAGGCTTCTCAGTCAAACTCGGACAGGTACAAATCAGCATTAATGCATCATATCTAATAGTGCATGCAATTGTGATATTTACTTATTAACAGCTGAATTCACAATCGCCATTCAAAACTAACAGAAGCATTCTACCATTTTAAGATGCGACCGATAACATGCAACACAACATATTAACCGTTATTTATAAGTACTAGCACTGCGCCCCATCCCGGGATATTTAGCCGAAGGGCGACACTAATTAATGACCCTCGTGAGTAAAAGAACACGTGGCAGAATATTTAAAGCTCAGCTGTAGGATGTGTGTGTAACGTCACAGCGGTCGGAGCAGGTGGTGTTTCCGCTCACGTCACGCCGGACACCAGCTGCACTTACCCACTTATTAACCGTGGACTTTGTGGTGGAAACCCAGATGGCCGAATGCGGATCAGCTGACCTGTCCAGCTCCATCTGAAAGACAGGAAAGCACATATTCACACTTCAGTAACTTTTAGTTACTTCCTATTCCTATTACCTGCTCACACTCCACAGCTGCCGCAGCTATTTTTAGCTGCGTTTGACGCATAAACTTGCGCCCTTGATTTAAAGTCCATGGGAATGTTTATTTTATGTATTTCTCATAGTTATTAAATATATAAAATGACATATACTTAGTTAAATATATGTAGTTTTTGTTTATTTTTAATATGCAATATTAAATTTAAAAATATTTAGTTTTAATTTATATATTATTTTCTTCTGTCTAATTTATCTTATTGATTTCATATTTAATTAAAATATTTTTATTTGATATTTAATAGATGTATTTTTTTTTATTTTTTAAAATGTATTTAATATTTCATTAAAATATCTTTATTTAATATTTAGTTTATTATATACACTTCATTTTATATATTTAATTATGTCATATTATATTATTATTTCATTCAAATACACACCACATTTCAATGAAATTGTCGCACCTTCAACACGGGCGCCTTCTCCTCGCAGATCAGCACACGGATATCTGGATTGCGTAGGTCCGTACAGTATATTTTCCGGTCGCGGCCGCCGGAATAAACGTGCGTAAAAGCCTCGTTGACCTGCAGCGCCCAGACGCCCTCGTCGTGAACGCGGTACGTGGCGATACACCTCTGCTGACCCAGAGACCAGAGCCGGATCGTCCCGTCTGAACTTCCTGAAAGACACTGACCAAACAAAAACCAGAGCTAAGAAAAGAAACACAGATTCAGATCAGATCAGAGAGTCATTTAGAGCTCAAAGGCTTTTAAAACCTTCTGCAGTTGACAATAAATCAAGAATAAGACTGGTGTTCGGTCTTGTGCTTGATGCACTTTGAGTTATTAGGGGGCTGAAACACACGTACGATCGGATTTTGATCCTTACAAAAGAATTATAAAGTTAAAAACGGACATAAAAATGTTTTTTGCATATGGTAACTGAAGAGCATGTTATTAACTTTTTGTGCTCTTAATAATTTTTCTTAAAAATCCTACGTTGTTTATTAAAACGTGAAGATAAATAGACAATCGGAATATGCATTATATGAGTGTTACATGCATTAATAAGCAAATGCTTTGTGGTAATTGTCAAAATTAATAAATTAATTATAAATTATTGTAATTATATATAATTGTATATATTTATAGAATTATTTTAATT
Organism: Labeo rohita; assembly: GCF_022985175.1. Classification (NCBI taxonomy): domain Eukaryota; kingdom Metazoa; phylum Chordata; class Actinopteri; order Cypriniformes; family Cyprinidae; genus Labeo; species Labeo rohita. The sequence continues at coordinate 1,418,888 of NC_066892.1, read as the reverse complement.
TTTTATTAATTTCTAAATAATTACATTTTTAATTTTAATATTAAATTAAAATTATTACAAGAAAAAAAAAACTTGTTTATTTTATTATTATTATTATTATTATTTATTTTTTATTTTTTTTGGAAAGTTCAGAATCCCTGGTGGTTTGTGATGGACTTTAATTTTACATTTTTGTGATTTAATTAATTAAATAAAAAATGTAAAATTACCTTTTTTTTTAAATATACATTTTATATTTAAATAAATATTATTAATAAATATGAAGTTATTATTAAATATTGTTATTAAAATATTTTAAAATTATAAATAAATAAATAAAGAGCAGCACAGTGGTGTTTAGTTTCTGAATGAATCTGCGTTTTGAATGAATCGTGTGAATCAATGCTTCAAAGGCCCATTCATACAGAGAGTCGTTTACTTAATTCCTGAATAAATCAGCTGTTTGAACGAATCGAATGAATAAATGACTCAAAGATATTTTCCGCCACCTGCTGGCAGATTTAATTTCTTGTTTAGAGTATCATTTTTATTAAAAAAAAGAATAATAATAATAATAAAAATAAAAACATTAAAGGGATAGTTTATCCAAAACTTTTTAATTCTGTCATCATTTACTCAATCTCATGGTTTTGGTTAGTAATGACTTTCATTGTATGAACAGAAAAATACCAAGATGTTCCTCAAATTATCTTTTAAGTTCCATAGTTTTCCAGTATTTGTGTGCAATAAATTTTACGTTGAATCAAATAAAATATTTCTTTCTAAAGCTACAATTTGTAATGTCTACTTAATGCTTTCTTATTTAACACAAATATAGCGTTAAATAATTTTGTGGGTATTTTCACCGTCAAATTTATTTTGCGATTAATTAGATTAATTAAAACAAAACATCATGTACTTAATTAATTACAAATTTGAATCAACTGACAGCCCTGAAATAGATAAATAAATAAAACACCTACAAAAAATACGTAATATGAACATGCAAATGTGTTGCTAAATTATTGAAATACATACTTTGTGAATGTTTTTACTTTCTAGACGTACAGACTGACTGACAGCACACGGTTTTGTCTCACCTGAGTCCCGTCTCTGTTTAGCAGCAGTGATTTGACGTTGTCTGTGTGTCCTTTCAGCTTCATTAGTTTGGCACAGGTACGCGGGTCCCACACTCTCAGAACCTGATAAACAAATCAACGAAACAAAGACCATTTTAAATCATCCGCATGAGAAAGATAGTGTCAGGCGCTTGTTACAAATAGCAAATATGAATACAATGACACGAGGAAACTTTAAGGACTCAAACCTTTTCGGTAGATCCTGACACTATAACCGTCCCCATCTGATTCATGGCCAGACTGTAGATGGAGTCCTTGTTCCCACTGAGAGAAGATGCTGTACAACATGAAAAAACAAATAAAAAAAAAATATGATTTACACACTCTATTTAATCTATATAAACTAAAGTATAGGATTTGTTAATTTTTTAATAACAAATTTATGTCTAGTAATAAAAGTAATTTATTTTTTTAAATACTCAAGTCAAAATGTTAGCTAATGTTAAATATAAAAATGAAATAAAATAAAATAAAATAAAATAAAATAAAATAAAATAAAATAAAATAAAATATCAGTTAACATATTTAAACGTAAAATCTGGGGGGAAAAAATACAATTACATTAAATAAAAAAATTAACTAATAAAAAATGTATATCAGAACTCACTAGTAACGGTGTTATTGGATGCGGTCAGTGCAGTCAGTGTGTTCACATCCCAGAGGAAGATCTGTCTGTCCAGTCCTGCTGAAGCCACCAGCTCTTTGTCTTTAGCATATGCCAACGCTTTAACATAGTCCTACAAAAAAACAAACAAACAAAAATTATTAGGCAATGCTGAAAAGTATAAAAAATATTTATTCAACTGGTAGATTCATACTAAAACTCTTTGCATCAAATAACAAACACAAATGGCTTGCAAACCCATGCATAGCAGCTGAAATAAAGGGTCAGTTGTCATTTAGTTATTTGTTTGAAGGTTTGAATGTTTTTGGATGTGCACATTTCATTCTATTTGATCAGGTGTTTTGAAACCGTGACAGTACCTTGTGTGTTCGCAGTGTTGACATGCAGAAGCCCTTGTGTGCGTTCCAGACCTTCACCGTGGTGTCTGACGACGCTGATATCACTGCAGACACAACACAAAAAACATATATATCTATACTGCTTTTATACAACAATATTAGAGCTGTACTGCACATGTCAAACACTCACAGGTTTTGCCGTTGCAGCAGAGGACGATGTCATTGACCCAGTCCGTGTGATGCTCCATTGATGCAATGTACGGATCCTGCTGCAAAACACGCACATGCAAGAAAAGAAACGTCATTTTAAAGATCCAGGGAATTGTTTTGACATCACATGCACGGGTTTAGTGGCTGACGGGTTACCTTGTGCTGGTTGACGCTCCATATCCTGATGATGGAGTCTCGTCCGGCGGTGAAGAGCCGGTTAAGAGCTGGATCCAGCTGTAGTGCGTTGACTCCATTACGATTATATTTCTCCACCTCGTCTCTGATCACATATGACACCTGCAACACACACATGATCAGAATCAGAGGTTCATCGATATATCAATTTTACAGATTAATCGGAACATTTAATTTAAGATTTGATATGAGATTTAATTTTAAGGGTATAAAAGGTGCTATTGTTATATATTATAGATCTTGCATTACTATAATATAAACCTTTTTAAATGTAAAAATGCTGCCTTGATTTTATTTATTTATTTTTTTTTTTGCTTTTATCAGATTTACTTCATAAGACAATGGACAATTTTACTGTTTCACACTTCATAAAGTAGTTATGTACAAACGAAATGCAAAAACAAAGCAAAATATAATATATAATGCACAAAAAAAATTGCACAGATACTTGATTTTATTTCTATTCTATTTTCTCCTCTCCCTTGTCACATTAAATGACGTACAATAAAACAGAAAATTGCCAGTGTTTGATGAAGAACAGATATTTTTTATTTTGATTACAATATTTAAAAAATGGCAAACATTCTGAAATATTAATCCATAAATATCAGCACTAATTATTTTTTTATTTAATTGTTTATTGTAATTTTTAATTCATTTTAATTAAACTTTATTATTTTACATAATTATTGTTATTTATTGGTTTTCAAAAATATACAATAAAATAAAATTAAAATAAAAGTCATGTAAACACTAAAACTTTTAGTCAACTCATTTTCATTAAATATAAATAAAATACAGTCTATCAGTTCAGTATAAGGAAAAAAAGCATACATTTTATTTTTAGCATTTTAATATTAATTTAATATATAAATAAAAAATATATATATATATATATATATATATATATATATATATATATAAATAAATATGAATAAATAAATATATAAATATAATATATATATACAAATAAATATATAATATTAATATTAAATATATAATATTAAATAAATATATATAAATATATATATATATAAATATATAAACATATAAACATATATATTTATATATATATATAAATATATAAACATATAAACATATATAAATATATTATATATATATATATATATATATATATATATATATATATATATAAATAAATATATATAAATAAATATATATATAAACATATATAAATAAATATATATATAAACATATATAAATAAATATATATAAATATATAATATATATATATAAATAAATATATATATAAACATATATAAATAATGTTGTTTGCAAAGCATAAACACACCTTCATGATAAACACATGCACATAATGTGTACAGTATGCAGGCATTTACATTACAGTTCGGGTTTATAAGTGTGCATATCCCAGTATACATGTGTTTAGTTTGTATATGCTCAAATTTATGAGTTCAACCTCTATCCACTCATATGTCTAGATCTTTATATGTTGATTAAGCATGTGTTTATGGACATATGCATCCTGACCACATGACCATATTCGTTCATTATGCTAATGTGCATGTATGCTCAATATGAATGGAAGAAAACTGTCATGATATCGTCCAAAGACACGAGATCTGTGACCAAAACCGGTTCATTTTTCAATCTGCAGCCCATAATAATCACCTAAACCTCGACACAGCCTGTTTATATTATCATGGTCCGCAGAAAGCAGACTATACAGACTTAGTATCCTGCATTCTTGGACACCTGACTCAAAACACGCCTATGACGCCCCAAAATTGCAGTTTGTTAGGCAGCACAGCAGATTCTGTGACACAGTCCGGCCTCCACCTCCCTGTGCGCTACACAAACGCTCACATCCGCGATTAAAACCGCCGTCTCACAACTAACAACGGTCTGAAGGCTACTATCATCGCACAAACAGCACACGCACATCACAAGCGCACTCGCAAGTGTGAAACATTCACCTGCACTTTCCTGCGCCCCGCTGCATTCTGTCTGTGATGCGTCGCCATCTTACATGTTGACGCCGTGACGCCACTTCCGTCACGCCAAGAAAAGCCGCCAAGCCGGCGCGCGCTCGAGGCGGGAGCGCAATGAATGAAGAACTATAAATAAATGTCAGAACGCGCACATATTCGTAATATATCATTGTAATCATAATCTAGTATTTGCATGTGGTTTTATTTATTTATTTAAAAAAATAATACATAGCCTACATACATACTTTTGCGTTTAAAAAACGCAAAGGAAAAACGCAAGGTCTCAACCATTTTTCTGTTCTTTCTTTTTTAAATTTATTTTATGTACACAGCAAAGGTTGCACAGAAGCGCTTCTGAAGTGACATTTAAAAGCATCTTTACATAGCTGAATTACGTACCTGCTCAAAATTCAGTGTAAACATGCAATGCCACATAAAAACCAGATCATAAAAACTGTCACCCCCCATTTTTTTAAATAGGCATGAAAGTGCGCTATTTGAACTTAAATTATTGTAATTCATGAACACGCTGAAATACAGATCTAAGGTTGGTCTCTTTTCAAAGAAGACAGTCTGCAAATTATGCCAGAAGTGGAATTTTTTCAAAAAAAAAAAATAAATAAATAAGTTATAGAAGTTTAAATTTACTAAAAAGAAAATGCACTGTACCATTTTTACTTTATTTTATATAAAATACATATTTTACATAACAGGTTTTACCCTAAATTTGATATCAAATTGAAGCCTTATGTCTAAATAAGTTATGTTCCAAATTTGAAGTTGATACGAAAAAAATTGAGGTTCCTGTAAAGTTTGTTTGGGGCGTTATACCACAAACAGCCACTGGGTGCCATACAAACTCTACAGAATTTTTTAAAATGCATTTTTCTGTCACAAACGTCTAAATTTCTCTGTCAGGTTTACTTCTATCACAAAATAACCACCAAATATCATATCCTGAGACTCAGACCTTTCCAATGACATGTTTTTTGTTAAGATTATAAAAAGTTTGGATTCTAAAAGACCATAATGCATTTTGTAATATGACACTTGACACTGCTGCTAAGGGGGAGGAGACCGCCAAAAGGTTTTACAGGACCATTTCCATGGTACCGCATTGTCCGATTTCAAAATGGTTTTCATAGGACGATTCTTGGGCTTCTAAGCTTTCAAATGATATATAATTTATGATGATTACTAAAATATTTGATAGAGAAAAAGAACAACGAAAAAAAGAGCACCAAGTGTCCCACAGGTGGGACGGTGACAGTTAAAGGGTTAAATTATGCCTGCTCTATCGCAATTTAGGTCCTAGTATCAAGCATACAGTTGTAATTAATATGTAAATGCATTTACACCATCTCTGAACAGTCTGTATCGACACCTGAATGCCACTTCAGAAGCGCTTCTGTGCCACCTTTGCAGTGTAAATGCAATGTAAATTTGGCATAAGAGTCTTTACACAGATTGTTTAATCCTGCTCAGAGTTATCTTAAATGTAGTAGTATTAATATACTTTGATACAATGAAGTGGGTCAGAGCAGGCATAATATAATCTGGCTTTTATGCTGCATTATGCCTTTACACTGAATTTGGAGCACACAGAGCACAAAGCAGCTTTAACTGGAGGCATCTTTACACAGCCATACTAAATGATGACCTCTCAGACACATCTAATCCTAGTATCAAAGCATACAGTTGTAATTTATGCCACCTCTGAGCAGCATTAAACAGTCTGCGTAAAGACACCTAAATGCCACTTCAGAGGCGCTTCAATGCCACCTTTGCAGTGTAAATGCAATGTAAATTTGGCATAAGTGTCTTTACACAGATTGTTTAATCCTGCTCAGAGTTATCTTAAATGTAGCAGTATTAATATACTTTAAAACTAGGTTCTTGTGGGTCAGAGCAGGCATAATATAATCTGGCTTTTATGCTGCATTATGCCTTTACACCGAATTTGGAGCACACAGAGCACAAAGCAGCATTAACTTGAGGCATCTTTACACAGCTGATTTAAGGATGCTCTGTGCCTGCTTAAATTATGTTTAAGAACGAAATGCAGCATCAAAACCAGACTAAATTATACCTGCTCTGACTCACCCACCTCAGAACCTAAGGTGTCTTAACACAGCCAAGTTTAGGCTGCTCTTTGCCAGATTAAAATTCGATGTAAAGGCGCAATGCTGCATAAAAAAAAAAAAAAAAAAGATTACATTTTGACCTCTCAGACCCACCTCAGCCCTAGGATTAAAGCATACAGTTGTAATTGCCATAGAAATGCTTTTATCCCACCTCTGAGCAGCATTAAACAGTCTGTGTAAAGACAAATGCCACTTCAGAAGCGCTACAGTGCCACCTTTGCAGTGTAAATGCAATGTAAATTTGGCATAAGTGTCTTTACACAGATTGTTTAATCCTGCTCAGAGGTAACTTAAATGTAGCAGTATTAATATATTTTGATAGGTTCTGAAGTGGGTCTGAGCAGGCATAATATAATCTGGTTTTTATGCTGCATTATGCCTTTACACTGAATTTGGAGCACACAGAGCACGAATCAGCAATAACTTGAGGTATCTTTACACAGCTGAATTAAGACTGCTCTGTGCTTGCTTAAAATTAAGTGTAAAGATGCAATGCCACATCAAAGCCAGGCTAAATTATGCCTGCTCTGACCCACCCTTAGAACCTAAGGTGTCTTTACACAGCCAAGTTAATGCTGCTCTGTGCCTGCTTGAAATTCAGTGCAAAGATGCAATGAACTGACCTCAGCCCTAGTATTAAAGCATACAGTTGTGATTGCTGTGGAAATGCATTTATGCCACCTCTAAGCAGCATTAAAAAGTTTGTGTAAAGATACCTAAATACCACTTCAGAGGCGCTTCTGTGCCACCTTTGCAGTGTAAATGCAATGTAAATTTGCCATAAGTGTCTTTACACAGATCGTTTAATCCTGCTCAGAGTTATTTTAAATGTAGCAGTATTAATATACTTTGATACTAGGTTCTTGTGGGTCAGAGCATGTATAATATAATCTGGCTTTTATGATGCATTATGACTTTACACCGAATTTGGAGCACACAGAGCACAAAGCAGCATTAACTTGAGGCGTCTTACACAGCTGATTTAAAGCTGCACTGTGTCTGTTCACAATTCAGTATAAAAATGCAATGCCACATTAAAGCCAGACTAAATATGCCTGCTCTGTCCCACCTCAGAACCTAAAGTGTTTTTACACAGCCGGGTTTAGGCTGCTCTTTGCCAGATTAAAATTCAGTGTAAAGGTGCAGTGCTGCATAAAAGCCAGATTAAATGTTGACCTCTCTGACCCACCTCAGCCGTTATATCAAAGCATGCAGATGTAATTGCCGAAGAAAGGCATTTATCCCACCTCTGAGCAGCATTAAACAGTCTGTGTAAAGACACCTAAATGCCAAAGGAAAACTAGTGTCTCCTTATTTGCAATACATTTATATTCAATAATGCATATACTCAATGAATATGTCTTTACACAGCTGAGTTAAGGTTGCTGTGTGCCTGTTTAAAATTATGTTTAAGGATGAAATGGAGCATCAAAACCAGACTAAATTATGCCTGCTCGGACTCACCCGCCTCAGAACCTAAGGTATCTTTACACGGCCAAGTTATTGCTACCTTGTGCCAGCTCAAAATGCAATGAAAACACCTTAGCCCTAGTATTTAAGCATAGTTGTAATTGCTGTGGTAATGCATTTATGCCACCTCAAAGCAGCATTAAACAGTTTGTGTAAAGACACCTAAATGCCAAAAGAATTTTATTGCCCTTATTTGCAATACATTTATATTCAATAATGCATATACTCAATGAAATCAGATGCAAGCAACACATTTCTACAGTAAGTATATAAACTATTAACTGTAAATAATGATGCATTTCTCACACTGATGTTTGAATTAAATAATGCATAATTAAAATCACTAGATTTCTGAAACACAACCAACTTGTCCTGCGATACTTTCTCCGACCAACAGATGGAGTTATGAACTCATATTCCACATCATTCACACTCCGCTTAGTTGAACAAACTTCATAAATAGTCACAGACATATTTTTATTTGATAATTCGACAAATTGTTTTACTCTCCAGTCGATATGTGTGAGCTAAACAACTTAATGCAGTGCATTATCACCTATATAAGCAATGACGTAGCACTGCGTATGCACCTTATACTGGGTATTTTATATGTTATAAAGATGGCATTTGCATGCATATAAATTGCCTGTGTCTAATTCTGCATAAATGCCATGCATACATCACATTTACAGTAATTACACCCAAATCCTGAGTGTTAAGAACACAGCGCGCTTAATATAATGTTGCAAGCGAGGAGGAAAAAAACAACAGGCAAAACCTATATGACAAAACATGATGCACTTTATTCACTTTTTGCCCAAACTGTGTTTTAAAGCGTCTGGAGCAGATGGTGTTCGTGGAGGAGGCGGAACATCGAACAACTGGCTCACTGCTGCTCTCAGATCAGTTCAGTCTGAGATACACATGAACATACAGGAGAACACAGCTCTGCTTTTCCAACAGAGTCGCAACTTCATGCGCTGGAGTCTCTATGTGTTTGTAATTGGGAATTGCGGATCAATGGCACAGCGACAGGACAGACATTCGGGATGATGTGAAAGAGGGAATTTAATGGTCTTTTCTGCCTCCTGAACGCGTGGATTCACTTCAGACTGAACTTGGAACATTAAATGCGCAACTTGTTTTTGATTGCTGGGGATTTTCATGATGGCTTTCCTGTGGCTCTTTCTGTTGATCAGAGGAAATGTGTGAGCACTTGCGCACATACAGCTGAACAGAAGCGAAGTTTTACATGTAAGTCGCTTGCTTTGATTATTATTCATAATTTTTGATTCATTTTACAGACAAAATGCCAAAACTTTTTAATTCTTTCATCGCGAATAACACATGCGTTCTTGAAAGTGCTTGATTATGCAACCAAAATAAAATAGAAACACAACATGCCACACATTTAAAATTCAGATTTGAAAGAAAACAGTCTAAATGAAATGAAATGATTGCTGCACGGTCTGGTTTTGTTAAATGACAACGTTCTGTAATTGTCTGCTTTAATAAGTGGATTATTTCGGGGGGAAATCATATTTTAAAGGATATTTTTGACGCTGTTGATTCCTAATGACGCAATTAAATCAGAAACATTTTTCTCGTTGATAATGGCGTTATACTTTAACACAATATACATACCAAGCGTGCTTGTTTAATCACATCAGATCCGATTTCTGTTATTCTGAACGCTGTTAGTTTGTGTGTGTGTGTGTGGTTTACAGGAACATGAACAGGTGTGTGAATGTCGCTGTTTTTATTTTTTGTTTGTTTTTTTAAGCGTCTACCGCCTGTGCGCGCTGTTTTTAACACTACTGGCAATTTAAAAGTAGTTAAACTTATAAAAAATATTTTTGATTTGATTCTATTGTGATTAAACTAAAAAGAAAACGCGCGCCTTGCTGTCTTTAAAGGTCAGGAGAAGCGCGGGCGCAAAAACGCGCCTTATTTCACCGGCGCGCGAAATCTTCGCGCTCTTGTCCAAGGTGCTGAAAACACGCTAACGTCAGAAATGAGGTAAAAAATCTCACACGACATTCATTTACATGTTTAATTCGACTACAATAATAAATCGTCAAATATTATAGGTAAAAACGAAGATAAAACGCTGATGTTAACAACAACGCTATGACAACCGTCACCAACAATTAGCTAATGCGAAATATTGGTGTCTACAATGCTAATAATCACCATTACATGTACAATTCAGTTCAAATCGCTTAAAATGAAGTGTTATTACACATAGTGTAAAAAAATGAAATGTATATGGGTCTGTTTGTACCTGATTTGAATCTTAAAAATACTTTAATTTGTGTAACGTCATGTTAGAGATATGAAATTATATTTCTCACTGGAAATATTAATATAAACATAAACTTTTGAATTAATTTAGATGTTATAACACGGCCTCTGTTGTTCTGTACCGTAACATTCAACGTAAATAATAATAATAAGGTTCAAATCATTGTTTTGCTAAAGATACTTACATGGACAATTGACGTACTAGCATTTTTGTTTATTTAAAACAAGTGCCTTGTATAATATGATGTATGAGAGCGCATATGTGTGTGTGTGTGAGCTGTGGATAAACAGAGGAAGTGATCGTAACAGAGACAGCAATGCTAGATGTGATAATTCTCTGTGATTTACTAGTTATTTGCATTTATTCAAAAGGCCCGTGTTAAGAATCATCGCTCATGCCACATCACCCTAATTATGATGAACGGGGAGTCATCTGTCATATTGTCAATTGGTGATGTATGATCTCTGGGGATCTTGCTTCTGTCTGTTCTGATTGGCTGCGGCTGACAGGCTGACACTGTGATTAAAAAGACTATTGCTGTTTGAATTGATCCAGACTCTGGACTGGATCAACCAGGAACCGTTAATATAGAGTAATATAGAGTAAAGCATGATGCTTAAAGGAACAGGACACCCAAAAATGAAAATTTGTTGAGAATTGACTCACTCAAGCCATCCAAGATCATCAGATTTAGAAAAATGTGTCATTTTGTCACCGTCGCACCAATGGATCCTCTGTAGTGAATGGGTGCCATCAGCTGATAAAAACACAATAATCTACACTGTAAAAACAATTTGTTGAGTCAGCTTAAAATAATTTGTAACCTGGCTGCCTTAAAATTTTAAGTTCAGTCAACTCAAAAAAAGTTTATTCATCTTGAAATGTTAAATTATACTAAGTGACAACTTAGATATTTGAGTTGAATCAACTTAAAATTTTAAGGCAGCTGGGTTACTTACCCATCTGTTAAGTTTAGCAAACACAAATATCTAAGTTGTTACTTAGTACAGCTTAACATTTCAAGTTGACTAAACTTATTTTAGTTGACTGAACTTAAAATTTTAAGGCAGCCAGGTTACAAATTATTTTAAGCTGACTCAACAAATTGTGTTTTTTATTTTTTACAGTGTACAAGTAATCTACACAACTCCAGTCCGTCAGTTAACATCTTGAGAAGACAAAAGAAACAACTGAAGATGTTTTTAACTAAAATGCAAGAACATAATCTATAATAACGCTTCCTCCAGTGAAAAAGTGGTCTGGTCTGAATCAGGAGAGAAATCTGTACAGATCAAGCAACGTCCAGAAACAGTCCAAAATAGCTCTAAACAAATATGTGACCCTGGGTTTTTGTTATTGAGATATATACATGATCTATAATAATAAATAATATTATAAGCTTTCCATTGAAGTATGGTTTGTTAGGATGGACAATATTTCACCAAGATACAACTGTTTGAAAATTTGCAATCTGAGGGTGCAGAAAAATCTAAATATTGAGAAAATCGCATTTAAAGTTTAAAATTAAGTTTTGATATATTTACGGTAGGAAATTTACAAAATATCTTCATGGAACATGATCTTTATCTAATCTCCTAATAATTTTTGGCATAAAATAAAAATGTATAATTTTGACCCCCTATAGTGTATTTTTGGCTATTGCCACAAATATACCCGTGCTACTTAAGACTGGTTTTGTGGATTGCGTGTGGATTTTGATGTGAGAGACAGCAGGAGGTGAACTTTTTCACTGGAGGAAGTGTTATTATGGACTCGTATTGCAATGATTTAATGATTAATTTGTTTCTAACAAACACACATCTTTTGGCTTCTCAAGATATTAACTGATGGGCTGGAGTGGTGTGGATTACTTGTGGATTATTGTGATGTTTTTATCACCTGTTTGGACTCTCATTCTGACAGCACCCATTCACTGAGCATGTTACATAATGCCAAATTTCCTCAAATCTGTCGATACAGAAACAACTCATCTACATCTTAAATAGCCTGTGGGTGAGGACATGTTTGCAAATCTTCATTTTTGGCTGAACTACTCCTTTAAATCCTGTTTTGTTGGTCTTGATCTCTTGGTTTTGAGAAGCAGCGATCGCAGTGCTGAACGCTGTGCGACTGTGGCAGCGGCGCTGACCTTGGAATCATTATTTGTTTTGCCACTCATAATTTATTTGTGACAAGTGGCCTATGGCCTCATCTATTCTCATCTAAGCAATCTGAGACAGTTTTTGTCCCCTGTGTGGACGCACACTCGACTACGCTGTTGTTTCTTCCACACTTTGTTTCTCTCGTAACCCAGCTTGACTTCAAAACGTCCACTTTATTCTGCTATTACGAAAACAATGACAAGCAATGTTTCATTTTGACATAATTTGGTCAAAACCGGGATCTCAGAGCGTTCCGGCACAATGGGGGAGAGAGTTTTGGTCTGTCACTGAGCCAAATTTAACACGCCTCTCATTAGATCAGCGCAGAGTGAAGCCATTAGACTTGAAACTATACATTAGGGCTGCTGTTGGGCTACACTGCACCCACTGCTAGTTTGACCTAATGATAAACAGTTATCAGCTGCTGGGGGTCGGGGAGGTTGTATAAGCTGTCAGCAGATCTTTCTTCATCCCCCGGAGCTGAAAATGGATTAGCAACAGAAGCTCCTGTATGGGGGAAATACAGAATTGGAGCAATTAATGAATAAGTGATAAGCTAGTGTGCACTTCGGGTAGAGATGACCAGCGGTGCTAAAACATATATGTGACCCTGGACCACAAAACAAGTCATAAGGGTCAATTTTTTTCAAATTGAGATTTGTACATTACCTGAACAGCTGAATGAATAAGCTTTCCATTGATGTATGGTTTGTAGAATACAACTCTTTGAAAATCTGGAATTTGATGGTGCAAAAAAAAAAAATAAATAAATATTGGGAAAATCACCTTTAAAGTTGTCCAAAGGTTCTTAGGAATGCATATTACTAATCAAAAATGTAGTTTCGATATATTTACGGTAGGAAATGTACAAAATATTTTAATGGAACATGATCTGTACTTAGTATCCTAATGATTTTTGGCATAAAAGAAAAAACAATAATTTTGACCCATATAATATATTGTTGGCTATAGCTACAAATATACCCGTGCTACTTATGACTAGTGTTATGGTCCCAGGTCACATATATTTCCAAATTTTTTGGCCTTTTTGGAAATATACATATATATATATATATATATATATATATATATAAATAAATAAATATATATATATATATATATATATATAATTTTTTTCAGCCTTTTCATAAGTGGTCAAATTTACATAATATGTAGTTTAAGCAGTTTTTTTTTTAAGATCATGTTTCATGAAAACATTTTGTGAATTTCCTAACGTATATATATTAAAACTTAATTTTTGATTAGTAATATGCATTGCTAAGAACTTCATTTGGACAAATTTAAAGGTGATTTTCTCAATATTTTGTTTTTTGCACCATCAACTTCCAGATTTTCTTCTAGAAATAGTTGTATCTCGGCCAAATATTGTCCTAACAAACCATACATCAATGAAAAGCTTATTTATTCAGATTTTCAGATTTAAAAAAAAAATGACCCTTGTGACTGGTTTTGTGGTCCAGGGTCACACACACACACACATATATATGTATATATATATATAGGTTAATATTCTAAAATTCTGAAATAATCGAAATTCTTGTTAAAGTTAAGTCTAGTCTCTTGACCTGTTTGGTCAGTCTGTAAACAGACCCATTTATCAGTGTTGAAAACACTTGTTGTGCCATTTAGGCCGTAGTGACCTTTGACCTCTGGGCGGTCAAAAACTGACCCGTTAAAGTGACCCATATTCAGGCTACAAGGACAGCTGTGTACCTACCGCAGCGTAATTGTTGTGTCATTTATTGGTGTCATCAAAAAAGACACTTGATGAGTCACCTTCATACCCACCTTCCTCACTGAAAATGACCTGCGCTGTCCGGGGATTTGTAACCCGGTCTAAGTTTAGTTGCTGGACCCTTTTTATCCATGCGCACAGAGGTAGAAAGCCCACATTAGCGAATGGCCGCCCACTAATCTGGGCTTTGAATGAAGCCCCGAGGGAATGTGGACCCTGCTGTAAAGCCCCTTTCATTGATTAGGCCGTTCCAGCGCTTTCCTGGTGAAGTCACAATCACACTTCAAAAGGACCCGGGCTGCTCTTAAATAACTTGGGTGAATCTCTTGAAAACTCTCAAGGATGTGTCATAGCTGACAACAAAATCATAACTATGACATCATTTATAATTAAATAAAGGGTTAAGCCTGTTTTGGGACCTTTAAGATTGCTATTATTTTCACAAAATCTCATTGTAATAATGCAAATAAGAATTTGTAAAGATACATAGTAACACTTTACAATAAGGTTCCATTAGTTAACATTGGCTAATGCATTAACAATCATTAACTAACAATGTGCAATGCATTTGTTACTGAATTTTTGTAAAATCTTTGTTCATATATCAATATTTATTGTTTGTTGTTTTGTTTTTAGTTCAAATATTTTTCATTGTTAGTTCATGTATGTTAACTAATGTATGGATTTACAAATGGAACCTTATTGTAAAGTGTTACATAAAAAAATTAACAGATGCATTTTATGATTTTAATAATTTATTAACATTAAGGTCAATGAATACTTTAGAAGTAGTTTTCATGTTACTTCATATTAACTAATGCAACCTTATTTATATTAATATTAATATTAACAAATAAAATATTTGATTTTAATAATGTATTATTAAATGTTGAAAGTAAGATGAACTAAAATTAATATTTTTCATTGTTAATTTTTTGTTAACTAATATATTAATTAACAAATGCAAACTTATTGTGAATTGTTACAGATAATTTTGATTTTAATAATTTAACATTAACTAAGATTAATAAATGCTTTAGAAATCGATAAATAAAATAATAAAAAAAATAAATAAATAAAATAATAATAATAAAAACAGATACTGATAATATTTACTGTGCTGAAAAAACAAACAAACAAACAAAAAACTATTATAAAATATTTTTTATAATAAATATTTTATTTATTATGGCAATATTTGTCATATTACATTGCTTAACAAAAAAATTGTTTAACAAAAAAGAATCACCCTATTGCATAATCACTTAAATTGTGGCAATAATAATTGCAAATAAATAATTTATTAAGGCAAATTTTTTTTGGTTTAACCAAAAAAAAAAAAAAAAAGAATTGTATTACAGGATCTCTTAAATTAAGGTATTAATAATAATTTTTCATTGTTATTTCATGTTACTAATGTAGATGACCACTGTTAACTAATGC
Organism: Labeo rohita; assembly: GCF_022985175.1. NCBI lineage: Eukaryota > Metazoa > Chordata > Actinopteri > Cypriniformes > Cyprinidae > Labeo > Labeo rohita. The sequence goes on along the minus strand of NC_066892.1, from coordinate 1,403,149 downwards.
AACCTTATTGTAAAGTGTTGCTGATATTATTAACAGATGCATATTTTGATTTTAATAATTTATTACCATTAGCTAAGATTAATAAATGCATTAGAAGCATTTTTCATTGTTCATTCATGTTAACTAATAGATAGATTAATAAATTAAATTTTATTGTTAAGTGTTTTCAGATACATTATTGGTAGTATGTGCTGTATTTTAATTTATTTTATTCAATATTATTAAAAATTATAAAAAACATTGTGTCAAGCTGTCATTAAAATTTGTAGTTAAACATCTTTAAAAAATGCAAACAAATCTTAAAGGTCATAAAAAGGTAATTATTTCATGCAAAATATATTTTGCTATTTTCTGTTGATTTTGGGGTGAAATATGACCCAGACGTCTTCATATACAGGCAGATATCTTCAACATGTCACATAAGAGCAGATCTTGTGCTACTGGTTTAAACTGTCCTTGAACCCTCAGCGTTTCTTGCGGACTGAACTCAAGGAAAAAGGTTAACGCTACTCTTTGGCACAAAAGATTTGTAGCTTTGCTCCTATCAATCACCGTTACGAGGTTGCAGAGGTTATGTTGCAATCGGGGTGTCTCTCTGTCCGTGTCAGCGCTGTGATGTCTCTTCGGGGCCGGTGTCACAGTGAAACAGCATACTGTACCTCGGTCCATCTTTAATGGGCTCTTCCTGGGCCGTCTTAGAGAAAATGCAGCGAGCCATTAGCGTAATGCAGTGATAGCTGCATAATGCGATCATCTGTGTAACAGGAACTTAAGCGATGCATGATTCATGTTTCATATTGCGAGAACTCGACTGCGGTTTAATGCGTATAGTCATGCGGTGGGCTACAGGACGTATGCAGTCGCAGTCGAGCTGTTTCGTATGGAAAATCTGAAACTCTTATGACTATTTGTGGCAGGTATATCATTACAAATGACCCCATGCGGGTCAGTTTCACTGAATCCGTCGTGACGATGCAGGATCATTAAGATTTGTCTCATTTTTTTCATGACAGTTCTCATTACTGTAATGCAAGACACAAATCTCATTAAAAAAATCTAATTTTCTTTACTGTGATGTAGAAAAATAATGGTATATTACTTGCAATTTCAAATTAATTATCTATTATTTAAGTATTTTATATAATACCTTGATTGTATACTGGTGTAACCAAAAATAATCAGTGTATAACAGAATCACTTAAAGTGTGGCAGGAATCATTTAAAACTTATATGACAAATTTTCATTGCTGTAATGCATGAATAAAATCTAGTGTAAAAATAAAATAAAAATAAAAACTTAAATTGTGTCGGTAATATTTAAATTTATTATGGTAATATTTATCATATTACCTTGACTGTATACTGGTTTAACCAAAAATATTCACTATATTGCATAAATATTAATTGTCTGGACACATTATTACAGTAATGAGAAAATGTGCTTAATTGTAATAAAAAAATAAAAATAAAAAAAAAATAAAAATGGATCAAAGAGAGCCATCATTTTTCTAATTTCCTAAAACAAAACAGAATAATACTGATAATATTAACAGTTACCGATAATATTACTGTGATGCAAAAACAAAGCTTAAATTCTAAAATCTGTAATAATTAATTTTTTTAATACTAAATATTTTATTTATTATGGCAATATTTGTCATTATACCTTGATTGTATACTATTTTAACCAAAATAATACAATAAAATAAAAACTTAAATTGTGTCAGTAATAATTAAAAATTATAATTATTTTTATAATAAATATTTTATTTATTATGGCAATATTTGTCATGTTACCTTGATACAAAACAGAATAATACTGATAATATTAACAGTTACCAATACTATTTACTTTACTGCAACAACAACAACAACAACAACAACAAAAAATATATATATAAATAAATAAATAAATAAAATAATAATAATTAAATTGTAAAATAATTTTAAGAATTAAATATTCACTGTATTATATAAATATAAAAAATACAAAAAATAACATGTGCAAACACATTATTATTATTAGTAATATGAAAATGTGCTTAATTGCAATTAAAAAATAAATAAATGCAAAGTGGGTCATATTTTTTCCAGTTTCCCAAAACTAAATAACATAAAAATAAATAAGTAAATAAAAATAATTAAAATTATACGTATATATGAAAATTATGCCTGTTTTTGGTCCATTTTTATTTATTTATTTATTTTTATATATATTTTTATGTGAGCTGGACATATCTTCACCCATGCATGTAAAAACAAGATTTTGCAAAGATCACTGGAGTGTTTCAAAAGAAAATACTATTTTATTTGTGGAATTTACTAGCAATTTTTGAGCAAAAAATAATTTCTGCAGCAGTTTTCTTTGGTGTTCATAAATGTGCAGCACTTACTTTTCAAGCTGTATGTGCTGTATGTCTGACAGCTGAAAAGAAAAGTTTATTTTTTCTTTAAAGCATTTGATCGCCATACCTGCATCATTAAAAGTAGCCAGAAAACATTCTGAAATGACTGCATGCGTCATCAGAGATGTAGTCAGACAGTGACACAGAGGTTACGTGCACTCAGACTGGAGAGTTTCTGTGAATTCGGAAGGACCCTCAATGCACTGAACTCCATAGATTGGTTTGGGACCTGCTTTTGTGTCGAGCTATTATTGGCAAACGGTTCAGATGCATTCAGAATTACACACACATCGATTCTGGCAATCGTCGGGCGTTATGTTGGCCAATGCACAAAGCAAAACAGCAATCACACTTTGAGTTCTGCTACAGTCCAGTAGCATGTTACTGCTTTCTGTTTTTAAAACAAAGCTTGAGGGCTTTAGCCTGCCAGACATTGATACCACACTCCTAAACTTTGACAAAAATAGTGCAATGATATATGCAGGGTTTCTGGAGGTCTTAAAAAGATCGTAAAAATTCACCCTTCTACAAATCAAGGCCTTGAAAGCTCTTAAAATCAGAACAGAAACGTTTTAAATTCATATGCATTGAATAAACTGCAAAAAATAAATATCTTCCTCAGTGTTTTCGTCTTGTTTTCCAGTTCAGATTTCTAAACATACTTAAGATACATTTACTTGAGATCCAAATTGAACAAATGAAGTCTTGTTTTCTGAGAAACTGAACAAAACTAAATGAGTTTATGCTTAAAACATGGACAAATATCTGTCAGTGGGGGATGAAAACTTATTTTCTGTTTGAATTAGGTTGATTTTTCTGACCATATTAGCAGATTTACTCTTGTTTTAATCATAAACTCACAACATTTTGATGATTTTACAGTAAACAACGTTTTTCATTTTGCTTCCTATTGCATCTAAAGTTAAGAATCTTTAGACGTTTGCACTGGAAAACAAGACAAACATGCCAATGAAAAACAATTTTTTGGCAGGGTGGTTAGAGATACAGTCATTTTCCCCAATATTGTAGTTAATAATGGCAAATAATTTAATTATTTATTTTGGCAATATTTGTTATATTAACGTGGTTTAACCAAAAATATGAATTGTATTACAGAATGACTTATATTTTAGCAAAGATAATTTTACAGAATAATGTATTAATTTATGAGAGCCATATCTGTTATATTACCTTGATTTTAGAATGATTAAAAAAATAATTATAATAAATAAAAAAATAATATATATATACATATATATATAGTAGAATCTAGAGCCAATTAATTCCATATTATAGTTAATAATTTATAATAATAACAAACAAAATTAAATAAATAAATAAAAGTAATATAATAAAATAAAAGAATATATATATTTTTTAATGAATAACTCATTGTGGCAGGAACAATTTCAAATTAATAAATAATTTAATTATTATTGTAATATATGTTATATTACCTTGCTTAGAAGCTACAGTAAAATGATTTCTATATTCTAGTTAAAAACTGCAATAACTGGCAATATTTGTTATATTACCTCGATTTTATAAAGGTTATAAAATCGAGGAAACACTGAAATGACAGCAATAATAATCTTAAAATAATAATTTATAATTTTTTTTTGTTTGGCAGTGTTGGTTATATTACCTTGATTTTATTATGCTTTAATGAAAAATATTAATAGTATTACAAATTCATTTAAATAAAAACAATAAATAAATAAATGAATACAAACAAATAAATTATTAATTACATATAAATAAATAAATAAATTATTATGGCAATATATGTTACATTGCTTTGATCAGAAGGTACAGCAAAATTATTTCCATATTCTAGTTAGTAACTGGAAATAAACTGGAAATGACAATATTTGTTATATAACCTTGGTTTAAGCAAAAAAATATTCATTGTATTACAGAGTTTTTATTGATTGACTGATTTTAAAATTAATTAAAAAAATGAATGGAAATCTGTTGGAAGTAATATTTTGAAATGTCGGTCCCCAGACATTTATTCCTTAAAATCCTGCAGAAACCCTGCTGTGTACACGTGTTTGTGTTTGTCCGTACACATGCATGCGTGTCGGAAGGGCAAGAGAAAGAAGCAATTAGGACGAGTCTGTTTGCACGCTATTCATTGAGTCATTAAAAGCCAAAGCATTCATTTAGCATGTTTTCAAAGCACCATTGTTTACTAATTGTTCTTAGAAACCTATTCCATCGCGCCGATCACGTCAGGTCTTTTCAGACAATCAAACAAACTAGACAGGTGGAGGCACAGAGGGAGAAAAGGCCCAGATGATGCAGGTTCAGTTCATCGCAGCCAATGAGAATAATTACAGCTTCCTTATTCGCGGCAAGCAGAAAGCGACGTGGTGTCGAAGGCGAAGCGAGATTAATCTAAGTGGGTCGCGGCGGTCCGACGCTCTCCACGTGCGAGGGAATCAATGCAAAAATTATTAAACTGATCAGGATTGTGGCATTTCAGGATGAAGCTGCGAAAAGTGGGATTGATGGTCAGGACGTTTTTTATTACACGACAAGCGCTGGCCTCCTTCCTTTGGTAGGACGGTAAGAATATCCAACGCTAATATAATTCCGTCTGACTGATAATGTGATTTTTGCCAGTGAAATAGTTAGTAAATGACAAATAAACTTGGTGAACTGTCTCGCAAGCCACATTTTTCTTTAGCCTCTAGAGCCAGAGGAAATCGCACAGGCCATTACAGTGATTCACAGGCCATCATTTAATGAAGACAATAACAAATAGGCTCACAAGTGAGTTGTATTTTTCTTTATCACATTACAGGAAGATCATAATGCCCTCAGGAACCGGAGAATAGAGTAGCAAACTGAGAGCAGCAGCACTCGCAAACTGAACGGAGGATGTGTGGCTGTGAAAGTTAAATGCATTGTTCATCCGCAAACTAAACTTTTGTCATCGTTTACTCACGCTCATGTTGGTCCAAACCAACAGACAACATAATTGTAGTCCATTTTGGAATGTTTCTTAACATCTATCTATCTATCCCACTATTATTATTTTTAGTATTAGTGTTACAATATTATTAAATATTCTTACAATTTAAAATGACTGTTTTCTATTGTAACATATTTTATATTGTCACATGATCTTCCAGAAATCATTCAGAAATCAGCAGTAAAAAATATTTTCAACATTGATAATAATCAGAAATATTAGAATGATTTCTGATAGATCTTGTGACAATAAAGGCTGGAGTAATGATGCTGAAAATTCAGCTTTGATCACAGAAATAAATTACATTTTACAATATATTCACATAGAAAACATCTATTTTAAAATGTAATAATATTTCACAATTTTTACTGTATATATAGTATTTTTTTATCAGTTAAATGCAGGTTTGGTGAGCAGAAAAGACTAATAATCTTACCAGCCTCACACTTAGTATTTACACCCAAGAGCCAGTTGTACTCCTGAATATGATATTCAAGATTTATGTCTCAGAGTAGTGGGACTCAGTGAAGTTAAATGGCTTATGATCACCATTTTATGTAGAATTCATTATAAAAATAATGTATGGACCTGCTATGGTGAATAAAGGTCAGCAAAGGAGCAGACTAAGTAAAACTGCAAAATCATGTGCCACATATGGGTTTTACTGAGAGACAAACAGACGAACCCGAAAGTAGTCTACTGTGACCTCTTTGGAGTGAAATTGAAATGTGTGCCAGTGCAATGAGACACTTAATGAGAGTGAGAATGAGTGAGCTGATCTTAAAGGAGAACGGCAGCCGATGCGGCAGCTCCATTCAGATACTAAGCACACACCTTTTGGTTTGTACCATTTAGATATCCCTGGTGAAAAAACCAGCATATGCTGGTAGCTATGTTTTGATGCTGGGATGCTGGTTAGGTATGTTTTGATGCTGGTTTAAGCTGGTCTTTATCTGGTTTATGCTGGTCCTTTGCTGGTTCATGCTGGTCATGTTGCTGGTCAAGGACCAGCATAAACCAGCAAAGGACCAGCATAAACCACCTAAGGACCAGCATAGACCAGCAAAGGACCAGCTTAAACCAGCATCAAAACATACCTAACCAGCATATGCTGGTTTTTTCACCAGGGATAGCAAATGTCAGTATTGCAATATTGCTCATTTTGTTAGCATGCCATTCTAACAATGTGCCAAAAACATGCTAGAACCATGATAAAGCATGTTAGAAACATGCTGGCAGCGTGTCAAAAAAGGTGGTAAAGGATGAGAGAAACATGCTAAAACATACTGGAAATATACTGTGCCAAAACAACCTGGAGACATCCTAGCAATGTGCTAAAACATGCTAGGGAGGAGTTAAAATATTCTCGAAACATGTTAGCAATGCGATAAAGCATGCTAAAAACATGCTTTAAAAACGTCAAACATTTGAACAATAGCAGTGTGATAAATCATGTTAACAACTTGTTAAAAGTATTAAAACATTAAATAAGGCTAGAAAACATGCTGGAATGTTTTTAAAACTAGACTTTCAACATCAAGAATTGTCTTTAAATTTAAAATGTATCTAGTCAAGTATATAGACATGCTAAACCATGCAAGAAACATTATGTGTTAAAACATGCTAGCAATGTGCTAAAATATGCTAGTTAGGTGTTAAAACATGTCTACAAAGAGTTAAAACATGCAAGAAACATTACAATGGATTAAAACAGGCTAGCAATGTGCTAAAACATAATGTGTTAAAACATGCCTGCAAAGTGTTAAAACCTGCAAGAAATATTATGTGCTACATGCTAGCAATGTAAAATATGCTATTTATGTGTTAAAACATGTCTGCAAAGTGTTAAAACATACAGTAAACATTATAATGATTTAAAACATGATAGATATGTGCTAAAACATAATGTGTTAAAACATGTCTGCGAAGTGTTAAAACATGCAGTAAACATTATAATGTGGTATAACGTGCTAGCAATGTGTTAAAACGTCTACAAAGTGTTAAAACTTGCTATAGACATTATTATGGGTTAAAACATGCTAGAAATGTGCTAAAACATTCTAGCAATGTCTTACAACATTCTAGTAATGTGTTAAGACATGTCTGCAAAGTGTTAAAACCTTCAAGAAACATTCAGTGTTACAACATGCAAGCAATGTGCTAAAATATGTTAGTTACGTGTTAAAACATGTCTGCAAACTTTTAAAACATGCAGTAAACATTATAATGTGGTACAGCATGCTAACAATGTGCTAGTGTTAAAACATGTCTACAAAGTGTTAAAACATGCTATAGACATTATAATGTGTTAAAACATGCTAGCGGTGTGCTAAAACATTCTAATAATGTGTTAAAACATGCCTGTAATGTGTTAAAACATGCAAGAAACATAATTCGTTAAAACATGCTAACAATGTGCTAAAACGTTCTAGGAATATGTGAAAACATGCCTGCAAAGTGCTAAAACATGCAAGAAACATAACATGTTACAACATGCTAGCAATGTGCTAAAATATGCTATGTGTTAAAACATGTCTACATAGTGTTAAAACATGCAAGATTACATTATAATGGGTTAAATCATGCTAGCAATGTGTTAAAACATTCTTGTAATGTGTTAAAACATGCAAGAAACGTGCTAAAACATGCAGGCAATGTGTTAAAACATTTCTGCAAAGTGTTAAAACATGTAAAAAAACATTGTGGATTAAAACATGATAGCAATGGGTTGATATGTTAGCAAAGTGTTAAACATGCAAGAAACATTATAACAATGTGTTAAAATATGCTAACAAAGTGTTAAAATATGCTAGTGCCATGTTAAAACATCAGAAATGTGCTAGAAACATTAAAGCAATGTCTTAAAATATGCCTGTGGAGAGTTTGAGCATTCAAGAAATACATTATATTAATATTTCATTGCTTGAGTGCAAATAATCTCCCTGTCTGTAAGTGAAAAAAAGGAGAAAGAAATGGCCCAACATGTCCATTTTATTCCAACCAAAGTCACTTGAACGCATCACATTTGAGCTCCTAAGCTTAAAAGCAGGAACTTCCCATGAGGACCTGAAGGCAGCGAGCGAGTGAAGCAGGAAGCCCTTGAGTCTAAATGACAGCTGACACCACAGCAAGTGTCTTTAGCAACTGTGCGATTGTTTTTTAGCTGTCACAGCCTTCCTGCGTTCGTCTCTGTGTTTAGCTTGCGGTCTAACGGGGTCTCTAATAATATTGTGAGTTTGTGTTGTCATCAGTAGTGGTCTGGGAATGCGGCGTGTGTGTGAGAGACATGCTGAAACAACAGACCCCCGCCTCACGTTCCCCGTAGGTCGCGGTCTGACCCGCGGCGAGCCCATAAGCTCGGGATGAGGGAGGGCAAGCGCTGTCCTACTTTGAAAGTGACAGCTGACCCATGGAAAGCTGACGGTGGGCAGAAAGAACGCCAGTCATGTGGAGGTCTGAGGCAGGTATACGGCTGTAGTGCTGGAGTAAAGCAAGACAAAAACTCTGCTGGGTGTTTGCTTTAATTAACTTTGCAGTGAGTCGTGAGTCTCTGCCTCAGACCGTTGCTGTCCGTTGACTTTAATCAAGTGTATTATTAGTCTACACAAGGAAGACTTATCACTGGATTTAGTTTTGCACTTTAGAGAGATTTCACTTTAGAGGATTGTTTGAAAAACTATAATAATCGGTACTGTAATTAACAGACTGAACTTGTCATTTTTTGTGTTATTTACCACTGTCAAACCATATTGAGTTTTTGTGCTAAATGTACTAATGTGTTAGAAAGAAGCTTAATCATGTAAGCAATGTTAAAACAACATCAATGTGTTATAACCTGCTAACAACATGTTAGCATTGTGGTAAAACAATAGCTGTTTTATCACATTGCCACAAAATGATGTTTATAATGTTAAAAAATGTTAGAAAGATGCTTAATCATGTTAGGAACATTCTAAAAATTGGCAATGTGCTAAAATATGTTAACAACATGATAAAAAACAAAGATAAAAACATGTTCAATCATGTTAGCAACATGCTAAAAACAATAGTATAAACATGTTGTGTTAAAATCTGCTAGCAATATCAGGATCATGCTTAAACATGTTAGCAATGTGCTAAAACATGTTTACAACATGTTCTAAACATTAGAAACATGCTTAATCCTGTTAGCAACCTGCTAAAAATGTGCTAAAAACCTGTTAAACAAAATGTAAGGAACATGCTTAAACATGTTAGCAATGTGCTAAAATATACTAACAACAGGGTAAAAATGTTAGAAAGATGCTTAATCATGTTAGCTAAAACAATAGCAATGTGTTAAAATCTGCTAACAACATGTTAGGAGCGTGCTTAAGCATGCTAACAATGTGGTAAAACAATAGTAGTGAGCTAAAACATGTTTACAACATGTTAAAAATGTTAAAAAGAAGTCTTATTAATGATAGCAACACCAAAACAATAGCAATGTGCTACAACATGTTAACAGTGTGTTAAAACATTTTAGAAACATGCTTAAACACATTAGTTCTAAAACATGCTGAAAACATGTTTAAAATATGTTGAAGCAATAGCAATGTGCTGAAACATGCTAACATGTAAAAATGCTTACTAATGCTAGCAACATGCTAAAAAGGCTTTTTAAAGCCAGATTAAACTTTTAGACAATTGAGGCCTGTTGAAGCAAGTATCATGTTTACAACATGTTAAAAATTTTTAGAAACATGCTTAATCCTGTTAGCAACATGCTAAAACAATAGCAATGCCCTAAAAATAACATCATGTTAAAAAAGTTGCAAATATGCTTGATCATGTTAACAACATGCTAAAACATTAGCAATGCCCTAAATGCTAACAGCATGCTAAAAGTTTGCAAACATTCTTGATCATGTTTTAACAACATGTTAAAACAATAGCAGTGTGTTATAACATGTTTACAGCATGTTAAGAACATTAAAAACAAACTTAATCAAGTTAACGACATGCTAAAACAATAGTAATGTGGCAAAATATGCAAACAAGATGCTAAAAATGTTAAAAACATGCTTAGTCATGGCAATGATACATTAAAACAATAGTGAATTGGTGAAACATGCTAACAGCATGTTATACACGTTAGAAACATGCTTAATCATGTTAGCGACATGCTAAAATGATAGTAATGTGCTAAAATATCCTAACAAGATCCTAAAAAATGTTAGAAACATGCTTAAACACATTAGCAATGTTCTAAAACATGCTGACAACGTGTTAAAAACATAGTTAAACATGCTAACAATGTGTTATAGCAATAACAATGCGCTAAAAGATGTTTACAACAACGTCAAAAGAACAGTAACAACATGCTTAATCATGTTAGCAGCATGTTAAAAATAGCACTGTGCTAAAACATGTTAAAACATGCATAAAACATGTTAGAAACATGCTTAAATATGCTAACAACATGCTAAAAAATATTAGAAACTGACTTAATCAGGGTAATGACACACCAAAACAATAGCAATGTGCTACAACATGTTAATAGTGTGTTAAAACATGTTAGAAACATGCTAGCATTGTGTTAAAGCAATAGCAATGTGCTAAAATATGTTTTTTAACATGTCAAAAGAACAGTAAGAATATGCTTAATCGTGTTACTGACATGTTACAAATATCACTGTGTTAAAACATGTTAAAAACATGCATAAAACATGTTAGAAACATGCTTAATCACATTAGCAACATGCTAAAACAACAGTTTTGTGCTAAAATGTGCTAACAAGATGCTAAAAAATATTAGAAACTGACTTAATCAGGGTAATGACACACTAAAACAATAGCAATGTGCTACAACATGGTAATAGTGTGTTAAAACATGTTAGAAGCAATAGCAATTTTGCTAAAAGATGTTTTCAACATGTCAAAAGAACAGTAAGAACGTGCTTAATCATGTTAGCAGCATGTTAAAAATAGCACTGTGCTAAAACGTTAAAAACATGCATAAAACATGTTAGAAACATGCTTAAATATGCTAACAACATGTTAAAAATGTTAGAAACATGCTTAATCACGTTAGCAACATGTTAAAACAACAGTAATGTGCTAAAATATGCTAAGAAGGTGCTAAAAAATATTAGAAACTGACTTAATCAAGGTAATGACACACCAAAACAATAGCAATGTGCTACAACATGTTAATAGTGTGTTAAAACATCTTAGAAACATGCTTAAACACATTAACAGTGTTCTAAAACAGGCTGAAAACATGTTAAAAACATGTTTAAACATGCTAGCAATGTGTTATAGCAATAACAATGTGCTAAAAGATGTTTACAACATGTCAAAAGAACAGTAACAACATGCTTCATCATGTTAGCAGCATGTTAAAAATAGCACTGTGCTAAAACATGTTAAAAACATGCATAAAACATGTTAGAAACATGCTTAAATATGCTAACAACATGCTAAAAAATATTAGAAACTGACTTAATCAGGGTAATGACACACCAAAACAATAGCAATGTGCTACAACATGTTAATAGTCTGTTAAAACATGTTAGAAGCAATATTCAAAATAGCACTGTGCTCAAACATGTTAAAAACATGTTAGAAACATGCTTAAATATGCTAACAACATGTTAAAAATGTTAGAAACATGCTTAATCATGTTAGCAACAGGTTAAAACAACAGTAATGTGCTAAAATGTGCTAACAAGATGCTAAAAAAATTAGAAACGGACTTAATCAGAGTAATGACACACCAAAACAATAGCAATGTGCTACAATATGTTAATTGTCACACCCCTGGACTGTTTAGTTGGTTTCTCCCGTCAATTCCCCCTACAGCTTTGTGTGTTTTGGTATTTCCCTTATTGTTTGCACCTGTGGTTGTATCAGTCTGTGTATTTATAGCGTGTGTTTTCCCCCTTTCCTTGTCGGACGTTAATGTTGCTACCCTGTGTTCCTGTGTCTCCTGTGTTCCCTGTTGGATTTATTAAATACTTTTCATTTATTTACGTCATTGTTCGTGTGCTTCGTCTAAGCGTGACAGAACGTCCGACCCATACAGTTTTTTTGCGTATTCCTCCCCGTTTTGTTTGTCGTGTTTTTTCAGTCTTTTGTTTCCGTCGTGTTTTCACCAACTACTCCATGAAAATCGCTTCCATCAACGTCCCCCCAAGGAGGGGAGATGCCATTCTGGGAGGAAAAACTATCTTTATCTTCCAGGATGGCAGGGATCTTGAGGACTATGTGGAGGAATTTATTAGCATTTGCCATCTTGCTAGCTGCGATGACGTCTGCCTTATGGAGGGATTTTGGTGTGGACTGGATGATGACCTCCGCTTCGTCATGCCTAAAGGTGAACCATGCGGGACCCTAACTCAATATATTAACATCTTACTGAGTGCTTGGGGTTCAGAACTCTGTCTGGACGAAGCGGAGGAGGATTACGACCCCATCCAGCCACACCTCGCAGACGTCTCGCAGCACGACCCGGAACCCAGCCTATCACCACCCCGACACGCGGAGCACGAGCCCGAGCCCACCGCAGACGGATCCCATGCTACCAGCGCGACCCAAGAGCCATCGCCCTTCGGAGCGACAGAGCGAGCGATCGCCACGGAGCTGGAGGAATTTGAGTCTGACCAGGTGAGAGAGCCGGCCACAGAGCCTGCGACGGTGGAAGTTCCTGATGGGCGTGAGGGTGCTGAGGACAGCACCGCCCACTGCACCACCGCTGAGGGTGAGCAACGCCTGGATCTGGGACTAAATTTTCTGGAACTAAATTTGAATAATTTCTCTGAAGATGTATATGAGGATATGCCCATTCTCCTTCCACCATCTAAATTACCTGACTGCCTGGATTTCCCACCCACCCTCCCTCTGTCTATTGTTTCTGCTGCCTCAGTCCTGCCACCGCTGTTTCCTGGCAGCCCATCTGCTCACCCTCAGCCCACCATCTGTGCGGTGGGTTCGCCGCAGGTCTGCCAGTCTCCATCAGTGTCATGGCTGGAGGATCCCTCATCTCCGCCTCCAGCCTCTGAGTCCTGGACTCCACCTCGGCCCTTCGACCCTGCGGCTCCACCCCGTCTCTCAGCTCCCTCGTCTCCACCGTCGCCCGTCGGTCCACCAGCTCCACCGGGCTCCATCGTCCCTTCGGCTCCGCCCTGGTCAGTCGTCGCCCCACCTTCGCCTCTGGACTCCACTCCTCCGGCTGCGCCTCGTCGCTCCGTCCCTCCGGCTCTGTGGACCTCCTCCCTCCCGCGGGCACAGCCTCTGTCCTCTGTCGCTCCGGCTCCGCCGCGGACCTCCGGATCTCCGCCTCCACCTCGGTCGCCAGAGCCTTGGGCTCCGCCTGGGCCCTCCGGATCCTCGGTGTCGCCCAGGATCTTCGGCTCTCCGTCTCCGCCTCGGGCTCTACCACCACCTGCTCCACCTCCGTCGGTCGGCCCCATGGTGTCATCAGCCCTCCCTCCACCATGGCTCCTCCCTCCATCGGCTCCACCGTGGGGTTTCATCATGGCTGCGGTCTGGGTCTCACCTGGCTCCTCCTGCTCCAGCCCTCTCCTGTCTCCTCCTTGGCTCCTCCCTCCATCATCACCTCCTTGGACTATTCCGTCACCACCCTGGACTCCATCTATTGCCCTCCTCCTGGGAGTCCGTCCTCCGCCGAAGCCCCCTCCTAAGACTGTACATTTTGGTTTTCCTGTTTGTCGGCGCGAGGACGCGCCTTCCGGGAGGGGGAGGTAATGTCACACCCCTGGACTGTTTAGTTGGTTTCTCCCGTCAATTCCCCCTACAGCTTTGTGTGTTTTGGTATTTCCCTTATTGTTTGCACCTGTGGTTGTATCAGTCTGTGTATTTATAGCGTGTGTTTTCCCCCTTTCCTTGTCGGACGTTAATGTTGCTACCCTGTGTTCCTGTGTCTCCTGTGTTCCCTGTTGGATTTATTAAATACTTTTCATTTATTTACGTCATTGTTCGTGTGCTTCGTCTAAGCGTGACATTAATAGTGTGTTAAAACATGTTAGAAGCAATAGCAATTTTGCTAAAAGATGTTTTCAGCATGTCAAAAGAACATGCTTAAGTTGGCAACATGTTAAAAATAGCACTGTGCTCAAACATGTTAAAAACATGCATAAAACATGTTAGAAACATGGTTAAATATGCTAACAACGTTAAAATGTTAGAAACATGCTTAATCACGTTAGCAACATGCTAAAACAACAGTAATGTGCTAAAATATGCTAAGAAGATGCTAAAAAATATTAGAAACTGACTTAATCAGAGTAATGACACACCAAAACAATAGCAATGTGCTTCAACATGGTAATAGTGTGTTAAAACATCTTAGAAACATGCTTAAACACATTAGCAGTGTTCTAAAACATGCTGAAAACATGTTAAAAACATGTTTAAACATGCTAGCAATGTGTTATAGCAATAACAATGTGCTAAAAGATGTTTACAACATGTCAAAAGAACAGTAACAACATGCTTCATCATGTTAGCAGCATGTTAAAAATAGCACTGTGCTAAAACATGTTAAAAACATGCATAAAACATGTTAGAAACATGCTTAAATATGCTAACAACATGCTAAAAAATATTAGAAACTGACTTAATCAGGGTAATGACACACCAAAACAATAGCAATGTGCTTCAGCATGGTAATAGTGTGTTAAAACATCTTAGAAACATGCTTAAACACATTAGCAGTGTTCTAAAACATGCTGAAGCAATGTGCTGAAACATGCAAAAAATGCTTAATCACGCTAGCAACATGCTAAAAAGGCTTTTTAAAGCCATACTCAACTTTTAGACAACTGGGGCCTGTTGAAGAAAGCATCGAAGTTTGTCTTCAACAGGCCTACTTGACAATTTGTGAAATTGCTGATTGGTTTCATGGTCTGATTTGCGTCTTAAGGTTGTGACCGTCTCATGATAGTGACTCAGTTCTAGCCCAAAAGCTCCTGAATAAGTCTGCAATCAAGCACAGTCACTCGACGTGACACGGCTTCGACCCTGAAGATTTCATTCGTACCTCAAGTAGGAGCTGAAACGGCTGTCAGAGATGATGACAGGCTACACCCACACCTCAATCGCCCGCTTCTCGCTAACAGCCAGCCTTTCAATGCTAATCAGTATATTAATCACTAATTGCTTCCCCACGCACGCAGACTGCTGTTCCCCTGGAAGGTGAGGGTTTGATTGACAGCAGGTTCAGTGGGCCGCTGTAATCACGGGGGAGAACGCGCAATCCTCTCGCAGTTAGCATGCTAGCAACACGCTAATGACGAGGAGAGCGCGGCGCTCTGAAATCAATACGCCCACTGAAATCAGACTCAAGTGACTCCTCCGCTCCAGCAGGCATCTCTTAGGATGAGTTTTGCTCGTGTTTGTAAAATGTCGAGGCTGAGGGGTGAAACCTGAAGCGCCGTCGTTATGCTTAATCATGTCCTGAAATTACTTCTAGAAAAGAACTCATTGGAAGCATCCATTTTCCCTCAGCGCTGTCACCTGTAGAGACAAAAAAACACAAATGCACGCGCTTATACGCAGGGCTCGGCTACAAATCATCATTACTGTAATGGACAAAGCAGATAATGCTCAAAACGAAGTCGAAGCGTTGACTTGAACATGCATGATGCAATACCAGTATTGTTTTTTTTTTACCTACATTGCAAAAATTATTTATTTAAAGCATAGGAGTAGCATGTGTCTTTCTACTTCAAAATGTGATGTTTAATTCAATGTATTGCTTGCTGTTTCTTTGCTAAATGTACTAGCCATTAAGGTAAAAATTGTCTTTCAAAAATGTTTTCAATATTGCATCATCATCAAATAAAATCCAATTTAATTTAACATTAAATTTAACATTTAATAAAAACAATCTGGTATAGAACAATTTTAACTCAGAAATTGCTAGTAAATTACAAAGAAATGGCAAACCAGTTTTAATTAACCTGTTAAACACATGAATAAAAAAAAAATACACAAATAAAAAATAAATAAAGAAGTACACATAGGTAAAAAACAAATTGGAAAAACGATATATATATATAAATAATAAATAAATACACATAAATAAATAAAAACGATCTATCTATCTATCTATCTATCATCTATATATCTATCTATATTTATATCTATATATATATATAATTTAACTATTAACTATAATAAACTTTTCACAACTTAAAAAATAATAATAAAAAATAAAATAAAATGTTAAAATAAATAAAATTCACATTTAGTTTATTATAAACACATAAAATTATATATAAACCAAAATATTTAATTATATTTGCAACTATATATACATACATATATTATATTACTATATATACATATACATTTACAACTATATATATATATATATGTATGTATATAATATATATAAATAAACCACAATATTTAACTATTTACAACTTCAACAAAATAATAAAAAATAAAATCAATAAAATTTACAAATAAATACAATTACAATTCTATTTATAATAAATTCTTTATTTATTATATATAATATATATCGTTTTTTAAATTATTATTATATTTACAACTTCAAAAATTAAATAAGTAAATAAAATTAATATGCATAAAAAATAATAAAATAATATTGATCATTAAGTAATATTTATCTATACCATTATGTAGACACAAAACTAGAAGTACAAAATACCTTATCGTAATATTATAATATAAAAGTGAACAACAAAGGTCAGCTAAATTCAGATGGCAAGACTGTGATACCAATATATACCATGGTACCTATATAGTCTTCTAAGGAATTAAGAAAAAAATCCCATGGTAGTACTGTAATGTTTACAGTGATGATTTCAAATGGTAATACTGCATGTTCCTAAACCATGAATACTGAAATAATACCACGGTACAGGCATAGGACCTCTTCACAAAACATAGTATAGTAATACTATGGTACTTTGACTAAGTTTAATCAGTGGATTTCTTTAGATGCATGTAAATTTAATGTCAGATGCTCATTTTCTGATGCAAACTGTAGAATCGAGTCTGGTGTTGAGAAATACCTGTTGAATATATTCTCAACATGAAAGAAGTGCAGTGAACATCGCTGAGCCACCGGATAC
The DNA here is from genome assembly GCF_022985175.1 of Labeo rohita. Lineage (NCBI taxonomy): Eukaryota > Metazoa > Chordata > Actinopteri > Cypriniformes > Cyprinidae > Labeo > Labeo rohita. The sequence continues at coordinate 1,385,678 of NC_066892.1, read as the reverse complement.
GACATCCGATCGTGTGAACATGATGCTCGTGCAGAAAGACATTACCTGGTTTACTGTGTCCTCACTAAACAACTATCAGCTTTCATTTCACCTTGATTTGTACAATACTTACTCATGTAAAGCTCTGTGTTACACAGCGAGTTATTCAGGGCAGAGCGTGCTCGCTCTGATGCAGTGCCGTCCGGTGATTTATAAGAGCCTGGATGAGACACAACACATGCAGGCGACTCTGTTTAACAATATGTGCTTCACAGAGGAACGACAATGAGAGTCAGGGATCTCGATGAATGACAGCAACAGAAATGTGTCTGAAACAAACAACTGAATGCAGTGTTATGTCAGATTGCAATGATGTTAATTACTTGCATATGCATCTAAACGTGTAGTAGTTAGCAGAATGGGGATCATATTTTGAATATTCACTATATTGATGATTCACTGTTTTGATGATTGCAGATTTGCAGAGGATTTAGGCTATTAAATTTTATCACTAGACTAGTTTCATGATCCTTCTTGTGACTTGTGAGAATGAGAGGGTGAAGACAGATTTTAAACATTATTTTTAGCAGCAGAAATTAAAGAATCATTGAATCTGAATTGATTCAAACTTAAAAAAAAAAAAAACACTAAATCCTCCACTTTGCACTTTGCATGTAAATATAAAATATCACATATTTTAAAAATATTTTAGAATATATTTAAGTATATATATATATATATATATATATATTCCAAATATAAACCGCAATATTCAATAATATTTACAACTATTTAAAATAAATTTTAATATATGTATTTATTTATTTATTCATTCAAAGTTATTATTATATTTACAACTTCAAAAAATAAATATGTAAATACAATTAATATTCATAAAACAAAATGTTTTAAAAATATGAATTTTATTTACACATTTATTTTTTAATATATATATATATATATATATATATATATAAATAAAATAAATAAAATAAAATGTAAAAATAAAATGTATGAATGAACATATATATAGATAGAAAGATATATATATATATATATATATATATATATATATATCTTTCTATCTATATATGTTCATTCATTATTATATTTACAACTTCAAAAAATAAATATGTAAATAAAATTTATATTTTTAAAACATTTATATATATATATATATATATATACAGCTATTTACAACTTACAACTCAAAAAAATAATAATATGCATATATATATATGTATGTATGTATATGTATGTATATATATTTGTATATATATATATAGGTAAATACTGATGCTCAGTATTGTTAATGTTAAATAAATGCCTTTTTTTTTTTATTTATGTTTACTTTAAATTCATCTGTTAATCCCCGAAAAAAAAATGTATCAAGGTTTCCACAAAAATATTGGGTAGAACAAGTGTTTTTAACATTAATAATACTCAGAAATGTTTGTTGAGCAGCAAATCAGTATATTAGAATGATTTCTGAAGGATCATGTGACACTAAAAACTGGAGTAATGATGCTGAAAATACAGCTTTGATAACATAAATAAATTAAATCTTAACATAGATTCACATGGAAAACAACACAAATGCTACAGAAAGCAGGGTTTCCCATATTTAAGATTCAATTAAACCCTGAGCCCTGAAACGCTCTTGTCTTACAGTAGAGATTGGGTAATTTTATTGTCCTGTTGTCGTTTCTCCATTCGTCTAATTTTAATCTCAGCGCTGACCTCATATGATCCATCACAGGAAAACAATGAGCGTGACTGACATTACTCACTGCGGTCATTTACCGTGTTAATTAAGGACACGAGGCTCTGAGGAATTGGGTGGCCGTCGTCTCCAAGACGAGCTTCAGATTGGAGCATCTTCATAATCCTGCTGGGATGAAATAATTCAGTCATAAATTGCTGATAGTAAAGATCTGTTCGCTTACGGTGGTCTCATTGATTCAGACTGACCTTGTTTCTGTTTGCAGTGACGGTTTAATCAGTCCGTCCTCTGTTAAAATCACCCTGAGACGTCTTGAGATGATGTTTGTGAGTCTTGACTTATAATTAAATGCAGATGGTGTAACGAGGAGTTGGAAAATTGCAATGCTCAATATGCAGAAACGCCGTCGTTTAGTTAAAAGAGCCAATCTGTGGATTCAGATATCAATGCAGTGTTCAGTGTTGTCTGGATTGTATTTTCTGGAACCTGGTGGAGTTTTGTCCATGTTTTTGAGAAAAAGGGTGTCAAACAACCTGTTGCTTCGGATATAAGCATCTGGCAAACGCATAAATGTAAATGTACTCCGATTTGTTATTTTTGAAATTAAATAATCATTGAATTTTGTAATTTTTTTTTAAATAATTTTTTATAAATAGTTTTTTTTTTTAAATAAATTTACAGCTTCTAAAAAAAATAAATTAATTAAATAAATTAAACTTAAAAATAAATAAAATTGTAATTTATTAAAATTAAAATGTATTACTAAAATAAAATAATTAGCAGAATTAGCTTCAAATTTTATATTTTCAATTTCATTATAGTAAATTTTTTAGTAATTTTGTTACATATTTATGTATATATATAATATAATAATATATAATTTTAAACATAAATACTATATATATATATATATATATCATTTTTTTTAATACTTATAAATGTAAAATTTTAATGTTAAACCAAAATATAACTTAACATATTATTAAATCTAACTATTTCTATTTAGGTTTAATTTATTTTTATTTCAGTTTTAGTTCTTTATGTATTTACTTATTTATATATAATGTAAATATATGACTTATATATATACTATTAAACCTTTATTTTATTTTTTATTTAGTTTTAGTTTTTATTTATTTCCAGTCAATAATTTTTTTTCCTTCAATTTCAACTTTATATTATTTTATATTATTTATTATTTATATTATATTATATATTATATTATATTTTAAATAGATATTGTTTACTGGAAAAAAAAAAAAAAAAAAACTAAAAACTTTGCACTCAAACCGCTAGTAAATTTCACATAGATTTACAAGGAAATGGCAAGTGACACTGAATTAAAGATGGAATTTTGAAGTAGAAAGGCTATTTAAATAAAACATAATATTAATAATAGTATTAAAAAAATAACAAAACAGTATTTTCTTGTAAAACATACTTCAGCAATCTTAGTTTTATTTTCCAACTTCCAAAAAAATTATATTTATTATTATTTTCTTTTATTTAATTTAAAAATATTTATTTATTTATTTATTTTACAATATGTATATTCACAATTTCTGCATATATGCACAATTTTCTACAAAAAAATGTTTTGTTTGGCTATTAAAACTAAACTTCATTTTGCCAAAGCAACATGTATAATTTTTATTTAGCTTTCAATTAATATTTCAAATTTTTTATTTTTATTTCAACTTTATTTCAGTTTAATTTATGTATTTATTAATTAATTAATTAATTTATTTATCTATTATTAATCTCTATTATTATTACTATTAACTTATATATTTTATTTTAGTTTTAGTTATTTTAGTGCATTAAGTTAAACTAAATGAAAATGAGGTATGTTAAAGTGACAATTAGCTGAATTAATTTAATTTAATTTAAATAATTTAATTTAATTTAATGTAATTTTTATTTTTATTTAGCTTTCAATTAATATTGCAATTTTTTATTTTTATTTCAACTTTATTTCAGTCAACAAAAATGCTTTTAATAGTTTTTGCTTTCATTTTAATTGACGTAATAACCCTGGTGTGCCGTGTAAGCCGAGCTTAGTGTCCGGTCAGTAAATAAACCATTTCAAGCTGCTGATTTAGTTCAAGTTCTTGGTTTCAACAAGCAGATCAAGCTCATAAATGTCTGTCATCAGATCAGCGATGCAGAAAGTGCTGCATGACCCGGAGGATTCATACGCCGTGTGCAAGTCAATCAGGGTTCACGTGCATGAAAATGTGGGCCAGTGACATTCACATGTACATACAGTGTCTTAATTATTTCACTGGACGCTCACAGGGCATTTCCTCATATATATGCAGATCGTTACAGTCCAATCTGTGTTTATGGGAGCCGTCTCCGGGTGTCTATTTAAAGATGCTTTATGAAAATGGAAACAGCCAGAGAAATGGGAATAGCCATGGCTGGACGACAGCCGTATCAATAATCAAACGGATCAAATAAAGACAACGCACAGTATGTTATATTATACCTACACTGAAAAAGAGATGGTGTAGGGTTTGCTTGAAATAATTTTCACTTAGAAACTGCTAATAAATTTAACAAACAATTGGAGTGGCAAGTAATGGCAAGCAAAACACTGAATTTAATGTGGAAAGCTAAAAAACATAAAAATGTAGCATAAAAATATGGAAAATTATTTTGTTTTTTTATTTGGAGTGAAACATTTAAATAGTATTATTTGAATATTGTTGAGATACTGTTAAAGTTTTTAAAAACATTTTATTTTATGCTTTTATTGATTTTTGCTTTGATTTATTTGATTATTTTATTTTAAGTTTATTTTGATTATCTTTTACAAATAATTGCAGTAAAGTAATGACAAGTAACACAATTTAATGTGGAATTTTCAAGTAGAAAGCTCCAAAAAAACACAAAAAAACAAAACAAACAAACAAAAAAAATTCAACATAAATGTATGGAAAAAATATTTTATTTATTTATATATTTGGAGTGAAATGTTTATTTAAATAGATTTTTTTTTTTTTTTTAATATTGTTGAGATACTGTTAAAGTTTTAATTAGTATTTTGAATCAGTTTTTTACTGTAAAATTTGTTTCATTTTGTTTTATGCTTTTATAGATTGTTTATTTGTTTTGTTATATTTTAGTTAAAGTTTATTTTGATGAACAAAAATCATTGCAAAAAATCATTTTATTTATTTATTTGGAATGAAATGTTTCTTTAAAAAAGGGTTATTTTAATATCATTGAGATAATTAATATTTTGAATTTAGTTTAGTTTAGTTTTATTGTAAAATTAGTTACATTTTTAACCTATTTTTATTTATCATTTTATTTTATTTTGATGAACTTTTACAAATAATTACAGTGAATTTTTACAGAAAGCTAAAAAAAAATCATAAAAATCCAACATAAAAGCGTGGAAAATTTATTGTATTTATTCATTTATTTATTTGGAGTGAAATGTTATTTTAATATCATTGAGATACTTTAAAAGTTTTTATTAATAATTTGAATCAGTTTTTATTTTAGTTTAGTTTTATTGTAAAATTAGTTTAATTTTTTTTAAATCTATTTTATTTTATTTCATTATTTTATTTTAGTTATATTTTATTTTGATGAACTTTTACAAATAATTACAGCGAATTGAATTTAATGTGGAATTTTGAAGTAGAAACCTCCACAAAAACAAAAAGAAAGAAAGAAAAATCATAAAAATCCAACCTAAAAGCGTTTTTTTTTTCTTATTTTTGGAGAGAAATGTTAATTTAAATAGTGTTATTTTAATATCACTGAGATTCTTTTAAAATTTTTATTAATTTTCTGAATCAGTTTTTACTTCAGTTTTTCTTGTAAAATGAGTTTTAATTTTTTGTCATTTTGTTTTACGCTTTGATTGATTTTATTTTAGTTAACGTTTATTTTGATTACCGGAAATGTCTTACGGTTTTATTTTTAGCGAACTATAATACCCTGCTTTTAAATGCACATTATTTCGTAGCGTGGAGTGCGAACAGTGTGAAATGTCAGCGTTAAATGAATTCATATTCTCAAACACGAGGCGTCTTGTTAGCCGCGGCGTTAGTCTCGGCGTTTCTCTAGGGCACGCGCTTGCTCTTTCTCTGGCGGCTGACATTCTCATGCTTGTTTGCGTCTGCGGCGCATGAGGGACCGTTGATGATGTCATTTGTGATACGTCCCGCTGGTGGCAGAGACTGGACTGACATTTGACTTTGGCTCTGTAACTTCTCAGTGTCAAGTGAGCAGATACGAGCCGCGACTTCATGTGTGCTGCTCGCACCGGCGGCGCGGCCTCGTGACTAAAGCCTGAGGAATTCCCCATCCGCACACACACACGCACACACACACACTTTGCGTCCCAGTGCATCCTTTAGATTTGCTCTGCAAATTCTGTGTGCAACTTAATACATATGCACACATTCATACGTTTATCAACACAGTAGTTAGTTGCATCTCTAAATATATCAATAAATGTAAATATATTATAGAATTGAGGGTATAGGAGGCTGATGGTGATGTGCAAACACACGGCTGACGTTCGTTTGTTTAGTTTGTTTGCATGCCCTGGAACGGTCGGAGCCGCTCAAACACACGGCTGTGATGTCGCTGACAAGCTGCTCTCCTTCATAGGCATCAGAGACGCTCCAAACGCCTCCACAGAGAGACGAGGAGCGTCCTGAGGAGACCCGAATCTCAGCGGCCACCGGACACTAAACATTTACTGACAAACCAGCGCCTTAATCGGGATGCTGAACTTTTAAAAATATCTATTTTTTAAACAAGTTTTTTTGTATCTTTTGTTGCTGATGTCAAAGTTCGTGTTCAATCATACGATTTTAGAGCGCTCTCAACAGTTCATTTAGATGATTGGTTATGCGACTCAATGCAGTGCTGGATTTGCATGTGTTTTTACCCCTTAGCTAGCAATTATCACAATCAAACACCTGGAAAAAATTGTATTCTCTAACTCTAATTAATATTCTTAATAATAATAAAAAAGTTTATTTATTTTTGCATTTTATTTTATTTTTAAAAGTTTTAAACAGTTGTAAATATAACTGAATATTGCGGTTTATATTTGGAATATATAAATATATTATTTGTTAAATTTATGAATTTGTTTTAGTTTGAATCAATTCAGATTCAATGATTCTTTCATTTCTGCTGCTGCTGCATGCAAGCTTTTAATGCTTAAAATTTGTCTTTACCCTCTCTTTTCCACACACACACACACACACGTACATATATATGTATATGTATATATTATATTATATTATATATTAATTGTTTCATTTATTATAATGTATAATGTATGTAATTATATGTATAGTTTAAAAATATATATTTTTATATAATGTAATTTTATAATTACATATTAATCAACTAAAAAAATGAGCGTAGAAGCAATTTACAGTCTATAAATTACTATAATTTTCACAAATAATTAAAAAAAACTGCAAGTGACACTGAATTAAACATGAAATTTTAAAGTAAAAAAGCTGTTTTTAAATAAAACACAATTAGTAATAATAGTAAAACTTGTAAAAAATTGTAAATCTTACTTCAGTAATCTTATTTTCCGACTTTGAAAAACTGTTATTATATATATTTTTAATTATTAATTGTCATTTAATTTATTTGTTTATTTTATTTTTATTTTGTATTTTTTTTTTTTGCAATGTACTGAATATATCCTTAATTTTCTACAAATCTAATTTTTGTTTGGCTATTGAAACTAAACTACATTTTTGATGAAAAGCTTTTTAAGATAATGAAAAAGTAATTTCTGACTGGTAATAAAAAAAAAAATAAAATAAAATAATGACAACTGAATATATTATTAATATATTATATTCATACTACTATATAAATATTATTATTATATTAATACTATAACAATTAATTAAATAATGTACAAAAAATCTGAGGGTGCAAAATTTCAAAATATTAAGAAAATCACCTTTAAAGTTGTCCAAATGAAGTTCTTAGCAATGCATATTACTAATCAAAACATATTGACATATTTACAGTAGGAAATTTACAAAATATCTTCATGGAACATGATCTTTATTTAATATCCTAATGATTTTGACCCATACAATGTATTTTTGGCTATTGCAAATACAAGTATACCCGTGCTCATATTAATATAGTCAAATTATTCATCTATTAATAATATATATTGTGGTAAATATGTACATATTGATGTTGAGATTTTTTATATTCTTTTCACTTTTTGTTGAAAGTATCATCATATCAGTAAAGAAATGAAAATACCTTTAATCTGTCTAATGCATGATTAAAATGCAGCTAAAATGAAGCCCGTCACCTTGCTCTGAATGATGTGTGATGTGAATCTGTGTGTGGGTGCGTTCGCTGCGATTCAGGGCCTCAGAAGGAGCCGGAGCGGCTGGGCGCTGTGAAAGCAGGACGCTGCAGGGTTCAGCCGCTCTCAAAGGAGAAACCGCAGTCAGAAATGCTGCTGCGAGGCCACAAAACAATTCCTGCGTGTTGGGTTTTTGTTCAGTTCTGCTGGCCTTCCGGCCGACGCGCTCCTCAAATGGTATGGAAATAAAGAGTGGGATTATGCCGAGGAAAGACAGGAGCGCTTGCCCAAATATGCTTAACCCCTCGCTCTCAGGAGGGACAGAATTTACTTGAGAAGCAGAATGACTATAGATATTGATATTGAAAGATATCCGAAATAAAAAGATCAGAATTTAGTAAGTTTATGCTTAAATCAAGAAAACAAAATCTGCAAATGGGGTCAGAAAATCTTAATTTAAGGGTCATTATTTATTTGCAGATTTTTTTTTCTTGTTTTTGTTTTTTTCTTGTTCAGATTTTCTTCAAAAAGTCACAATTTTATTACGTTTCAGAAGGTAAGACTATATATTACATCATTTTACTTCTTAAGTAAATGTATCTTGATTTAAAAATACTGAGGAACTAAATAATTTTTGCAAGTCTTTATTAATTAAGTCTAATTGAAGACTGTTAAAATATTATTTATTTATTTATTTTTGTTTATTGAAACAGTAGTACTTTATGTATTAAAGTTTCTTTAATAATCAATGCATCAAATAACATTAACTAAACTAGTAAACTTAACTAATAGAGCAAAACAACTAAAATGAACAAAAAATACATTATAGTATTTAATAATAATAATAATAATAATAATAATAATAATTAATGTTAGTTCATGTTAGGTCTATTAAATAATCCAAAAATTAAACAATTTCTGATATTAACATTGTAGTAGTAAATGTTGAAATTAACATTAAATATGATTAGAAATTAATTACTAAATTATTCCTAATTTTAACCATTAGAACTGGAACTAATGTTAACAAGTATAACAACTGAAATAAAGCCAAAAATAAAATAAAATAAAATAAAATAAAATAAAATATTTAATGAAAAATTAAAAATATTGCCTTGGCTGAAATATGTTTAAGTTAAAGCATTACTAACATGATAAGTTAGTAATTTGTAACTAATATTACTAAAAAAGGAAACAGAAAATAATTTTAACCTAAATAGTAATAATAAAAAAAATAATAATAAAAATTAAAAAATTACTAAACTTGCATTAAAACTTAAAATATAAAAGCAAAAGCTAATAATAATAATAATAATTATTATTATTATAGATCCTGTTAAAATAGCACTGCTAACCATGCATATAGCAAAATCTCTTCCATCTGAGAGATTTCTACCATCACATGTTCTATAATCATCATCTCTCAACTCTAATATCTATGAGAGCTGAATGTTTAGACTAAACATCTGGTTCAGGTTTGAAGGAGCCACTTGTTGAGGCTGTGTGCCGTTGTTTGAGCTCAAACATAGCTGGGATTTCAGAGGTTCAGCGTGCAGATGTTCCCATTGTGCTGTGTGATTTGTGGCCGCACCACACCGCATGCTCGAACAGATGAGAAATGATCTCTCGTCCAATCATTCAATCGAACCGGGGAACAGATGGTCCGATCTGCGTTAGGACACTCGCTCACAAGAGCGCAGTTTCACTCTGGAGCACGTCTGATGTGGATAATAGTATCTTCTTATTTACAGACACGCTCGAGACCCGCAGCAGCGTCAGTCGTACTCGTGTCATCAGAGAGGTTGATGCGTTTGTTCGCGTCCAAATGAGCGAAACGCTCTCAGCGATGGCACTACAGACCAGCTGCCGCGATGACTCTGAATGAGAGACACGTGGATCAAAACAAAGTTCTGGTGGTTTCAGGAAAATAATTACTAGCAGAGAAGTTTGTAGAGTTTGCAAAACTTGTTTCTCATTGGCAACAATGCAGAGCAACTGGTCTTTTGCTAAAGGATTCACAAAAACATTCTTAGGAATAACATTTTCAAATAATTTTGAATTCTTTTATTCTTTTCCCTGCTATTTTCTAACTTTTTCTAATTGTTCCAAAAACCGAACTTGAGAAGAATTTAAAGAATTTTCTTAAAAATATTTTTTTTTTGCTCACCAAGCCTCAAAAATAAACAGTAATATTGTGAAATATTATTAAATTTTAAAAGAACTACTTTATATTAGAAAAGATTTTAAAGTGTGATTTATTTCTGTGATACAAAGCTGAATTTTTGGCAGCCAATTCTCCAGTCTTTAGTATTCAGATATTTACTCTTGGAGCCATATTGAGATCCCAATATCTCTGAAAATGAGTCATACAGGGACTTCGAAATTAGGATGCTAAAATTAAAGTGTATTAAGAACCCAAATCTAAAGGGATATTAAGATATATTTAATACTTCTTGAGTTACAGGCATGCAAACTTTGGAAAAAGAACTTGAGAAGTGCTTTTTTTCCGTATTTGAACTGTCACTATTGGCGTACAATGCAACAAAGATCACTAAAGTCAACAGATTTTACTAATAGATATACCATGCTTTGTGTAAAACCAAAATAATGATGTGCAATTTTTCTAAAGTCATTTTCCTGTCCCTTTCATTTGGCTCCAAATCTCAGGCGAAAATGTCATATCTGCTCTTGGAGCCATATTGAGATCCCAGTATCGCTGGAATTGAATCATATAGGTCCTTAAAAATAAAAATGTTAAAAGAAAAGTTTGTTAAGAACCAATAATCTGAACAAATATTAAAATATATTTAATATTTCTTGAGTTAGAGGCATGCAAACTTTGAAAAAAGAACTCGAAAAGTGCCTTTTTCCCCATTTTTGAACATTCACTACTGGCATATAATGCAACAATGATTGCTAAAGTTAACATATTTCACTAATAGACCTACCAATCTCTTTGTAAAACCAAAATAATGATGCTGCAATCTTCCTAAAGCCATTTTCCTCCCCCTTTAATTTGGCTCCAAATGTCAGGGGAAAATGTCATATCTACTCTTGGAGTCATATTGAGATCCCAATATCTCTCAATGTGAATGATATAAAGTGCCAAAATGTGGATACTAAAAGAAAAGTTTGTTAAGAACCAAAATCTAAAAAGATTTAAAAAATATATTTTATACTTCTTGAGTTACAGACATGCAAACTTTGGAAAAAGAACTCAAAAAGTGCTTTTTGTCCATTTTTGAACTGTCACTTTTGGCATACAATACAACGAAAATTGCTAAGGTCAAAAGATTTTACTAATAGACCTAGCAAACTCTGTGTAAAAACAATGTAGTGCTGCTGCTATCATTTTAAAGTCATTTTTCTGCCCCTGAAATTTGACTCCAAATGCTACGTGAAAATGTCATATCTACTCTTGGAGTCATACTGAAATCCCAATATCTCTATATATGAATCATACAGAATGTTAAAAATGGGAATACTAAAAGAAAAAAATGTTATGAATCAAAATCTAAAAGCATTTTAAGATATCTTTTATATTTCTTGAGTTACAGACATGCAAACTTTGGAAAAAGAACTTGAAAAGTGCTTTTTTTCCAATTTTGAACTGTCAATATTGGTAAACAATGCAACAAAGATGGCTAAAGTCAACAGAATTTACTAATAGACCTAACAAACTCTGAGTAAAAACAACATAGTGATGCTGCTATTGTTTTAAAGTCATTTTTCTGCCCATGCAATTTGGCTCCAAATGCCAGGCGAAAATGTCATATCTACTCTTGGAGCCATATTGAAATCCCAATATCTCTGTATATGAATCACACAGAGTGTTAAAAATGGAGATACTAAAAGAAAAGTTTGTTAAGAACCAAAATCTAAACAGATTTTAAAGTATCTTTTCTACTTCTTCAGTTACAGGCATGCAAATTTTGGAAAAATAACTCAAAAAGTGCTTTTTTTTCATTTTTGAACTATCACTATTGGCATACAATGCATTGAAAATTGCTAAGGTCAACAGATTTTACTACTAGTCATACCATTCTCTGTGTATAACCAAAATAATGATGCTGCCATCTTTCAAAAGTCATTTTTACCCCCTTGTTTTTTAGCTTAATCTCTGGTGAAAATGTCATATCTACTCCTTGAGTCATATTGAGATCCCAATATCTCTGTTTATGAATCATACAGAGTGTTAAAAATGGAGATACTAAAAGAAAAGTTTGTTAAGAACCAAAATCAAAAAAGATTTTAAAATGTCTTTTATACTTCTTGAGTTACAGGCATGCAAACTTTGGAAATAGAACTTGAAAAATGCTTTTTCTCCATTTTTGAACTGTCACAATTGGTGTACAATGCAACAAAGATGGCTAAAGTCAACAGAATTTACTAATAGACCTAACAAACTCTGTGTAAAAACAATATAGTGATGCTGCTATTGTTTTAAAGTCATTTTTCTGCCCCTGAAATTTGGCTCCAAATGCCAGGCGACAATGTCATATCTACTCTTGGAGCCATATTGAAATCCCAATATCTCTGTATATGAATCATACAGAGTGTTAAAAATGGAGATACGAAAAGAAAAGTTTGTTAAGAACCAAAATCTAAAAAGATTTTAAAATGTCTTTTATACTTCTTGAGTTACAGGCATGCAAACTTTGGAAAAAAAATTTTTTTTCCATTTTTGAACTATCACTATTGGCATACAGTGCAACAAAGATTGCTAAAGTCAACCGATTTTACTAACAGACCTACTAATCTCTGTGTAAAACTAAAATAATGATGGGAGAAATAGTAGAAAAGTAGAAAACTGAGAATGCTAAACGCAGTTGTTCTTTCCTCACCAGCTGTGAAGTAACCACTTGGACAGGAGGCTCAGGATGAGAAGATGGCAGCCATACTGTTTCCACCGGGTCCTGACAGTCTACACCGGTTCACTCGTGAGTCCCTGGCTGGAATCGAGCGGCGGATCGCCGAGGAGGAGGCCCGCAATGCCAAGGAGTACCAGGAGGACCTGGGCGACGTGGAGACGCCCAAGTCCCGGGCCGACCTGGAGGCCGGAAAGCAGCTCCCGCGTATCTTTGGAGACATTCCGCCTGGACTGGTGGGCGTCCCTCTGGAGGACATCGATCCGTTTTACTTCCAGAACAAGAGAGTGAGTGATCGTCACCACAGCAGACCTGTAGAAGATGCATAGTCCTGTTGATTTCAAGCTTGTTTTTAAACAATGCAATGCTCAGTATGCATTTTAGGTAAATATTCTTGGATGAATTTGGTCAGTGAGCTTGTCATGATGCATTTGCGATTGCATTCTGTGCTTTAGACAAACATGAGGGTGCATAATGTACTTTCAGAAACATCTTTTCATCCCTCTGCAATAATCAGATTAGTTCTGTGATCTTCAGTCTGCATTTTTACCTGCACATTCACCGAGATCAGAAACACCCACTGAACATCCAGTGTGTGCTACCGTGATCAGAAAGGTTTAAATATTAGTAAAAAAAAAAAAACAAAAGCAAACAATGAGCATCAGTAAAGGGCAGCTGATGTGTTTGCGTTGAATCAGAGCGCTGCAGGAATAGCAGACAGATGAATAGCATGAGTCAGTGAGCCGCTGTTAATGCCACCGCTGCTGCGCTTGCTTTCACAAGCACACAAATCTCCATTTCTATGGATTTCAGCTAAAAGTTTGGACTCAGAACTCTTTAAATGCCATTTTCAGTGCGGAAATGTGCGCTGTTTAGGCTTTTCTAAGCCGGTGGCTAATGCTAAGAAAGATGAATTGACACTTAACACTCCTGCCCAAAAGTTTGGCCTCGTCCTTTGATATTTTTGCAAGCCGACACTCCTTTTCCGAAAATGAAGTGTCTTAAACCCCGTTCGGACGGGATTAGTTTAGCATCCGGAGCGCGTGACCTTACGGAACAATAAACGCTCCGTCAATAAAATCACAGGCGTCGGTAATAATTTCATAATGTTAATAATTGTAAGCTAATCTCAGCTCATAACATTGCTCAGGTTTGACTTTAGTGTGGCGTGTCATTCATGGACTCCTTCAGCAGTCCTCGTGAAAAATGATCACTATGTTTCCACGTGGCTCTCACACTTCTCTGGTTTGTCAGTGTATTAAGTGCGCTTGTTGACACCGTCGAGCTCTGCGAGTGATAAAGGACATTCAGAAGAAGAGAAGTGTTCCACTGTAGTTCATTCACTCAATATAAAACTGCTGTCATTTGTTCACTCAGGAAAAAAAAAAGGTACAAAAGCTGTCACTGGGGCGGGATCATTTCAAAAGGTACGGTTTTGTACCTTATTTACCTCAAAAGGGTGCATATCAGAAGCTTAAAAGTACGTATTTGTAACTATAGTTGTACCTTTTGAAAATGACAGCTTTTGCACCGTTTTTCTGAGAGTGTATGATGTTCCAAATCACCCAAGGGGTTTCGATGTGAAAAAATAAAATAAAATAAATAACATAAAATAATGGAAAAAAGTGATACAAAAATTAACTTAGGACTAAATTTGATTAAAAACGAATTGCATTTGTTTAGAGCTGCAAAATGATTAGTCACAATTAATCGATACAAAATGAAAGTTTATGTTTGCATAATATATGTGTGCGTACTGTGTATATTTATTATGTATATATAAATACACACACATATATGTATATATGCTTTACAAATATTTGTATGTATTGCATTTGTATGTAAACACTTAATATAAATCTAACATATTTTTCCTTTATATTTACATGTATGTGTGTGTATTTATATATACATAATAAATATACACAAATTTACTCGATAACTCCTTTAGTATAAATAAAATAAAATAAAATCAAATAATAAATAAAGGAAAAAAGTGAAACAAAAATCAATTTAGGGCTAAATTTAATTTAAAAATGTATTGCATTTGTTTAGAGCTGTAAAACGATTAGTCACAATTACTCAATTCAAAATAAAAATTTGTTTGCATACTATATGTGTTTGTACTTTGTATATTTATTATGTATATATAAATACATACACTTATATATTTTTAAAAATGTATTGTATGTATTTGTATTTAAACATTTGTATATAATTTATTTTATATATAAATATAAATATTTTTCATATAAATCTAACATATTTTTCCTTCATATATACATGTATGTGTGTGTATTTATATATGCATAATAAATATACACAGTACAAACACATACAGTATGCAAACATAAACTTTTATTTTGAATCAATTAATCATGACTAATCGTTTTGCAGCTGTAAATTTGTTGTATTTGTAAAATTAAAATTTTCCTTTATTTATTTATTTATTTATTCTTATATTATGACATTTATTTTAGTGCTGGGCAATGATTAATCATGATTAATTGCATCCAAAATAAAAGTTTTTGTGTACACAATGTATGTGTGTGGACTTTGTATATTTATTATGTATATATAAATACACACACATGCATGTATATATTTAAGAAAAAATATTTTATGTTTATATAAATATATTAAATATATACACATAAATATTTTCTAAATATATACTGTACACAGTACACACACATATATTAAATAAACAAAAACTTTCATTTTGGATACGATTAATTGCGATTAATTGTTGCCCAGCACTAATTTATTTATTTATAATTTCTTCAGTCAAGTGTTCACTCAATTCAGTTAAAGGCTGCAAAGTTCATTAATTCTGAATCTAATTCAATTTCAACTGTACAGATGATAAAAGTGTTCAATTTAGTTCAATGTTATTCAATTCAGTTCAGTAACAGCGTAAAAACGCTCAATTATGAAACAAAATTACATTTAAATTGATCAGAAGTTACATTGATAATGTAATGTAACTGTTTCAAAGAAATGCTTTTAAATGTATCAGATTATTTCAAATGTAGCGAAGTGAATTAGAATGAAGCATCATGTGACACTGGAGTAATGATGTTGAAAATCCAGCTTTGATCACAGGAATAAATTACATTTTACAATATATTCACATAGAAACCAGGCATTTTAATTTGTAATAATATTTCACAATTTTAGTAATTTTCTATGTTTTTTTGTATTTATTTTTCAATTAATAAACTTAAAAAAAGAGATGACAACTGTGTCATTATTCTGATCAATGTAGTTTGAATTTAGTTGTTAGTATCAGTGCAGTCCACTTGATACTATTACTTAAGATTAATTTTTTAAAGCAATCAGCATGAGTACAGCTAGTGTGCTTTATTGCAAATCTTCCGAGCTTCGAGTGACTGAAATTTAGGTCGTTCTCTTCAAACCTCGCTTTTAGCCTTAGGCCTCAAATCTCATTCAAACCTTGGCAAATTTACTCGATAACTCCTTTAGTGTTTTGAGCTCAGATGATGACAGACATTTCATTTTCGGCTGGACTATTGCTTTAGCACGGTGTTGGATGCGTTGCGCATGTATTTACTTCTCAAATCCCGTCCGACGTGGTTGGAAGCCACAGCGAGGGCAGCGTTTGGGTTTGGATTTCCCTCTGCCCTCTCCAGATCCGCTCATGTGGACCTGCAGTTGGCAGATGATATCCCAGAGGAAATGTGAGGAAAGTGGAAACAAACACAGGCAAACTTGACCTAGATGTTACGTAAGAATAGAGAACATAAGGGCGGAGAAAGCCAGCTATTTGTAAGGGTTACAAAGGCCACGCGGCGGAGCGCTGAGAAAGACTCCTACTGTAGCGAAGATGCAGCGCAACGACAGGCTTCGGCGCGCTAAAATATGCTGACCCTGATGCCGCCCGCCTGCGATTATTCTTTGCGCCGTGACTCCTCGCATTATTTATGTGATGGGGAGATGGCGTAAATCGAGCTCGGCGAGGGGGCCATGAATCCTCGGCAACCGCGAGGCGTGTTTGTGGCGCGCGGGGAGAGAAACGCTCCCGCTAGAGTCCACCATGGCGACAGACGGGAGTCCCTAGAGAGCGCCGATCCTCCCGCTGAGCCCCGTAGTAATGTATTTGCGTGTTGTTTGCACCCCCGAGCAGCGCGTCCTGCTTTATCATTATAATTACAGTTTGTTTGAACAATGTATTTATATGCCCTTGTGTTTTTTGGAAAGAAGTCAATAGTGTTGTTCAGCAAGGATGCATTAGAATGATCAAAGGTGTTGCATTTATAGTGTAAAAATAAATTAGAAAATAAAGAAACTTATAAATTAATAATAAATAATAAATCAAATAAAATTAATAAATAATACAAATTAGATTTTAAATAATTAAATAAATCTATTCAAATGTTAATATTATAAAATTACAATGCAAAATAACTGTTTTCTATTTGAATATTTTTTAAATAAAAAATATAATTTATTCCTGTGATCAAAGTTTTCAGTGTCACATGACCCTTCAGAACACATTTTATTTTATTTTATTTTATTTTATTTATTTTTTTTTTTTTTTTAAAATAAAATGCAGCTTTTTGCCAATTCTGCCATTTCAGATCTTTGACCAGAAATAAAATTACAACCTTAAAAAATGTTGAAAAACTGAAAATAAAACTACAACCATAATTAAAAAAAAAAATTACTGAAATAACTTTTTATTATTTTATTTTATTGTATTTTATTTCATTTCATTTCATTTCATTTTTATAAAATTCAGTTTTTTGCTAATTCGGCTATTTCAGCTCTTTGACTGAAAATAAAACTGCAACCATAAAAAATATTTAAAACCTTTAACTGAAACGTTTTAATTTAATTTAATTTAGTTTAATTTAATTTAATTTAACTACAACCATATAAAAAAAAAAACCTTTCACTGAAATGAAAAAATAATTTTAATTTCATTTAATATTTTTATAAAATTCACCTTTTTGCTAATTCGGCTATTTCAGCTCTTTGACTGAAAATAAAATTACAACCAAAAAAATTGAATTGAAATAAAAAACTTTTTAAATTTAATTTAATTTAATTAAATTTTTATAAAATTCATCTTTTTGTCAATTCAGCTATATATTTTACATTTATTTTGGCTGAAAATAAAACTGCAACCATAAAAAAAATTAAAAACTTTAACAGAAATAAAAAGCGTTTTAATTTAATTTAATTTAATTTGTATAAAATTCATCTTTTTGCCAGTACAGCTATTTCTTTCTTGCTATCTCTTTGACTGAAAATAAAATTACAATCATAAAAATGTAACAGATTTTGAGTTCAAATAAGTGCTGCTTTTAAACATTCTATTCATCAAAGAATCCTGAGAAGTCAAATGTATCAAAATGTATCAAATATGTTCTGAAGGGTCATGTGACACTGAAAACTGAATGCAAAACCTTTGATCACAGGAATAAGTAATATTTTATATTAAATATATATTCAAATAGAAAACAGTTATTTTGTATTGTAATAATATTTAATAATTTTAAAAATTTTAAAGGATTCATTTACTTAATTAAAATCTAATTTGTATTATTTATTATTATTCTATTCATAGTTTTATTATTATCGATATTATCGATTTATTTTTTTTATTTTAAAATTGTATTTATTACGGTTCATTTTAAATCTAGTATTTATTTATTTATTTTACTTTTTTTTGGATCAAATAAATGCAGGTGAGCATCAAAGACATGTTGAGAAATCTTATGAATGGTTTATAAAAGAAGTCATAAAAGTCAACTCAATTTTAAACTTTATATCCTCTTTAGATGTGTTGCAACTTTACATTTACAGAACCGAACATCATATTGGTCATCATTTGTGAAACAGGAGCATATTGTGCATATGGTTCAATAAACCATTTACAGACATTCCTCCTGCTCGTGTTTCAGAAATGTTTGAGGTTCATGTGGCGTTTGATATTAAATGTCACGGGTGAGTTTTTGTTGCGCTAACTAACCTTTCTCTTCTTTCTCAACAGACTTTTATAGTACTGAACAAAGGGAAGGCCATCTTCCGGTTTAGTGCCACGTCTGCACTCTATATTTTTAGCCCTTTTCATCCCGTTAGAAGAGCATCAATAAAGATTTTAGTACACTCATATCCTTTCTGCTGCTGCTGAAGGTGACATGCTGAATTCTGGACGTCTGCACTGATTATGAATGGCTGCTTATATATGATTTCTGAAGCCTTGTTGAAAGATATTGTGCATTTTTAAAGTCTAGAGCCTGAACTTTCAGCAATAACTCAGAAAATACAAATGATCTATGTTTCTTGTAGATAGCAATGGGAATACATGGAGAGCAAATGGAGAAAGTCTGCAAACAAAATTTTATTTAATACACATTATTATAAGAAATTATAGTTTGTAACATATCCTAAAAAAACTTGTTGGGTTTCCAAACCAGGGTTAATGTAGTTGACTAAAACTTAAAACAACAACAACGAGGAAAAAAAAAATTCTCAAGAAGAAAAAAGAAAATAAAACTAAAATATTTCAAATTAAATAAATATTTTATTTTATTTTAAAATAGCTATTTTAGCTATTTGACTGAAAATAAAACTACAACCATAAAAAAAACAATTAAAAAAATATTTAAAAACTTTTGTTTGCAATATTTCTCGTTTACTCGAAGTACTAGAATAACTAAAACTAAGACTGAAAATAAATAAATAAATACTGAAAATAAATCTTAAATGTTCAAATAAAATAAATATTTTATTTTATTTTATTCTATTATGTTTATTTTATTTCATTCAGCTCTTTGCCATTTTAGCTGTTTGACTGAAAATCAAACTACAACCATGAATAAAAACAACCATAAAACTGAAATATTTCAAATTAAATAAATATTTATTATAAATATTAATTAAATAAATATTATTTTATTTTATTTTATTTTATTTTATTTTATTTTTTATGAAATTCAGCTTTTTGCCATTTCAGCTATTTTAACAATTTTACTGAAAATAAAACTGCAACCATAAAAAAAATATCTAAAAAACTTTACCTGAAACATTTTTGTTTGCCAAGGCAACATTTTTTCATTTAGTCGAGGTACTAAAATAACTGAAAATAAAACTGAACTTTTCAAATAAAATATATTTTTTTATTTTATTTTTATTTTATTTTATTTTATTTAGATAAAATTCAGATTTTTACCATTTCAGCTTTTTCAGCTATTTGACAGAAAATCAAACTACATCCATAAAAATGTATTTTAAAAACTTTTATTTTATTTTATTTTATTATTTTTTTTAAATAAAATTTAGCTTTTTGCCATTTCAGCTAGTTAAATAAAATTAAAAATAAAAGTAAATCTGAAAATAAAACTTCAACCATAAAAAATCTTTACAAAATTTTGACTGAAATAAAAACTTATTTTATTTTATTATTATTTATTTTTTATAAAATTCAGCTATTTGCCAAGGCAACATTTCTCAAAAAGAAGAAAATAAAAAATGAAACACCCTGATAAAACCACACAACAAAATCATTAAAACTTTAGCTAAAATTAAAAATGAAAACGTAAAATCTAAAAATAAAAACCAATTCAAAATATTTCAATTGTAACAATCTCAGTGATACTAAAATAACAATTCTGTGCAACATGACACGATCACAGCCAATCAGAATGTATTTGATGTTTAGTGTTCAACCAATCAGATTTCACCGCGGGCGGGGCTACTCGCTGCAATGGTGCAGAATTAGAAAACAATTAATCAACAAATGGTCCTCACAGCATTATCGCATTGTCTCTAGTTAGAACACGGCGTTGTTGTACGCCAACTATCGACTCTTTTGTGTCTATTTTTATGTTTCTTTTTAGAGAAACATCTGGTACAAAGTTGAACGCTGGCAAGCATACAGTACAGCAGCAATCAGGCTCTTCACGTCAGGGAACGCGTGAGCTCTCGTCTCACTGCCTGACATTCAGAGGCTATGCCACGTATGAGGGTTTGCTCCAACAAAGCCAAGTTCAGATGGCTGTGTTTTCCCAGAGCTCCATCCGCACTCCTGCTAAAAATACCCGGCAGCAGCGCGGTGGGCGCGAGGTGTTCGGAGAGACGGGGCTCGTGGACACTTTGCTCTTGTGGAGTTGATAAGCAGGTGAAGAGGTTTGCAGTGGAGGTGTCGCGCCGCTCGACTGCGTCTCCCCTTCACCTCACACCCCTTTTAGGGTCCGACAGGCCGCCGCACACCCAGCCGCCCGATATCGGCGTAAGTGGAGCCCCGTCTGATATAAAGCCACACATACTCCGCTGACGTACTGTCTAACGCTGGCCTTTTCGAGCTTTTACATCAACACGGATTCCCGTATGATCATCCTGACCCCCATATAGTGACAAAAATAATAGTATATGCCTTCAAACGTAAAACACATTACAACTGAATGCCTAATTCAAAATACAGGTACAATACCTGTGAAAAATCACTATGGAAAATTCCATCATTATTATGGTATACTGACCGTATTTTTACACATCTATTCTTCGAGTGTACATTACGTTCTTTTTTTTTTTTTTTTTTTTTTTTTTTAATATATACACTCATTATAATATGTAGTGTTGACTTTATTATTTATTTAAACCTCATTTTTTTTGGTAAATGTATTTATTTATTTTTCAGTCTATTTCCATTGTTTATTTATTTATTTTATTCAAATTTTAATTAATTACTTTTTTTAATCTAATTATTACATATTCTAATTTTATTTCAATATTTTATATTATGTTATTTATATTAAATCTATTTTATCATTACTGATTTTAATAAATTTTATATGGAAATGTATTTTATTTATTTTAAATCTAATTATTACATACTTTAATTTATTTCATATTAAAATCTATTTTCATTATTTATTCATTTTATGCATTTTTATTATTTATTTTAATTAATTGCTTAATTACTTTATTTATTTATTTATTTTAAATCTAATTAATATATATATATATATATATTCTAATTTTAATTTTATTACTTTATATTATTTTATTTATATTAAATCTATTTTTATTACAAAAGTGTTATTTACTTATATAACTATTAAATATGATTATTTACTCATTTTAATCAAATTTTAATTTTTCTTTGTTTCATTTGTTAGTTTTATTTATTTATTTACTTATTTATTAATTTTACATCTAATTATTAATATTCTAATGTAATTTTATTTTTTATTTATTTATTTTAAATTAATTAATTCATTAATTGTACATCTAATTATTAATATTCGAATGCAGTTTTATTTTATTCTTTTTCCGAGTATTTTATTTTATATTATTATATTTTAATTTATTCGTATTATTACATTTCTTTTAAATGAATGAATTGATTAATGCATTTATTTATTTTCATTTGTATTATTTACCTTATTCTGATTGTCATTGTTTTTAAATTATTTATTTAATTAGTCTAATTTGTATTATTTATTTATATTACTTTTATATTATTTATAAGTATTTTATGGCCGATTTACTTTAATTTTATGTTTTAAGTTCTAATTGTTATATATTTATATATGTATTTATTTTATGTATTTATTTAATCATTCATTTAATTTTTTTTTTTACATTTTTATTATTTATTGATTTTTCTTTAAATAATTTTTATTATGCATTTATTTATTTATGTAATTACTGTTAATTAATTAATATATTTATTTATTTTATATGTATTTTTATTATGTAATTATTTCTATTTTTACATTATTTCTTATTTAAATTGTTCATTTAATTTTTTTTTTTCCTTGCGGCTTTGAAAACCCCTGGTCTAAAGTATGACACAGACGCTAGCTGGAGTGTGTTGAAGGGCGCGCGGCCACCTGTGACGACTCATATGTGTTTGTGCGATGCATTCGAGCGGTTCGGGCGCCCACACAGACAGCACACATCCGCGCTAATAGCAGATTTCCCGCGAGAGCCGGAGCCAGGAAACATGTTTGATTAAGCAGCAGCACAAGAGTGCATTCATGCGACGCAGTCAGCGAGAGAGACGGACGAACGCAGCCGCCGCCGCCGCGCGCTCAAGTGATTGAGCTCATTACTAAAATCTGAGAATCAAAGCGGCCCATCAGAGATGGAAACAGCCACACAACATGTCCTCGGATGACATGGAGACTCCTGAGGCTTTTCCCGGAGCTGATGGGCTGTTGTTGTGTATCGCAGGACTTTTTGATTGTCACAAACAGTGCGTTCAGAAGACGGAAAGTTCAGCGCTTGAGTACGTTTAAGATAACTAACTCACAGATGTGACTCCACAGGTTTCCAATTATGTGAATTTGTCTGTTTACACTAAATATCAGCCAATTAGAACATGTTTGATGTTGAATATGCAGAATAGGGATTTTGGACCAATAAGATTTCACTGTGGGCGGAGCTACCCAGCACAACAATGCAAAAAAACACAACAAAAAATGATATATATATATATATGGACATTTTTATTCTAAGAATGTATATATAAATTCATAAATAATATAATAACAATGAATAATATATATTATAAAATAAATAAGTATATAAAGAAATAAATAAAGAATAAAATCATAAATATATTAATAACAATAAAATAAAATAATATAAATAATATACAAATATAAATAAATATATAATGAAAATATTATAAACAAAATCTAGATTTAAAGCAAAATATTTTATTAAAATGATATATATATATTAAAATATATATTTTATTAAAATAAATAATTAAATTAAATATATTATTCTTATTATAAATATATTTAATTAATATATAATAATAAAAAAGTATATATATATAATCAGATACTAAAATAACAATTAATAATATATAAGATAAAATAAATAAGTAATTAAAGAAATAAATAAAGAATAAAATCATATATATATTAATAATAATGATAAAATAAAATAATATATATATATAATATCAAAATATATAAAAATATATAGTGAAAATATTACTAGTATATACTACTAATATTACTATTACTGAAATATTACTAATATATAGTGAAAATATTATTAGTTTATATATATATATATATATATATATATATCAGTAATCACAAATAAAAAAATAACAATGAATAATATATAATATAAAATAAGTAAATAAAGAAATAGACAGAATATATATATATAGATATATAGATGTAGATATAGATAGATATATAATAGAACATTTTTCCAAAAAAATGTATAAAATCATAAATAATAAAATAACAATAATATATAAGAATAAATATATATAATAATAATCAAATCATAAATATATTAATAATAATAAACCATAAATTGTATATATATATATATATATATGAAACAAATTCCGATAAACTTGGAAATAATTTGAAATGTCAGATTTAATTGGAAATGTAGTAGTCATGATAAAATTCCCTAACACATCAGATCTGTGGCGTTTTCTCTTTCATCATAAATGTATGTGAGCCACTGGTTTTTGCGATGAGGCTGAGATGTTCTTTTTCCGTTCAAGACGTCTTTGTTCACCATCACGACTCGTTCTGGAAAAGGCAAAAAGCGGCTGAAGCACAAGAGAATAATACATTTATAGGACTAAAGAACGAATCTTTAACCTTTTAACCATAATTGCACTCATTAGTGTCCATTTAAAAGCCATCGAGTGAAAATTGTCCACAAGATGAAACTGAGACGCGCTGCCTATCAATCCGTCAGCATCAGAAATAAAATTAGAAACCATCTGAAGGCCGTCGGCAGGTAAAAGTTCATTTAAAGGCGAGACGCTGTAAAGCATTTGATGTTGGGACGTCGTAGGCATAATTAGTGTGAATTACACTCATACGCGGACGCCTTAAAGAGCGTCTTAAAGTGTACGAAGACCAAAATAAAACATTGTAGGTGTTCTTCATTAAAACACTGTATTTCCAGTCCCACGATCTGATCGCTGAACTGTAATTTTCAGCGTCGTGTGGAAGAAAAAGCGGCTGTCATTTACTGATACGAGCTTTTAGTCCTTCACACCCCTGCATTAAAAACCTGTAATGAAACCCTGTCATGAAAACATCCATCATCCTGATATACAGTATGCATATGATGGAGAAAGTTTCAATTCTTAATATTCTTTCACACTTTATATGCAATGATCAACCGTTCATTAAATAATCACTTTTAGAGTTTGAATGATGAAATAATCCCCATCACACTTCAATAGTTTTACATTTTAACTTTATTTCAGTTTTGAGTTATTTCAGTACATAAAGTTGGTGGAAATGAGAAATGATGTAGCTGAAATAAATAATAAGTATTTTTGTAAATAATTAAAAATAAAATAATTAAGATAAAATAATAATACAGTTTTTTTAAACATTTATGTTTTTTAATTATCATTTGTTTTATTTGTATATAACAGATTTTAAAAAAAATGATACAAAAATAAATGACAAAAAAGCTCAATTAAATTTAAAGTTATTTTATATAAAATGTTGTATTGTTACAAATTCTCTATATTAATAAAAATATATTTATAAATATTACAAATTGTAAATATTAATTATAAACACCTCAAATAAATATTCTATAATATTAATAAAAATACATTTTAAATATTATATAAATAAAATAAATACATAACTCTGAAGACTGTTTCTTTCAAAAGGCAAGCTTTCTGTCTAAGCACAGTTTGAGACATTATTAATTATTACAGAAGTCATTTATTAACATTTGAGAAGCAAGTCTTCATTTGCTCTCCATTATGGTCTAGGATTGCATTGTTTTTCTATAAAATAAATGCATAATGTTCTAATTTTTTGCCCTTTTCCTTAACCACTTGTACTTTATTCAGTCTTTTCATTATGTGCACTATTTTGACCAACTGCTGCTTCATGGCCATGTCTGAACCAGCGCAGTGGGCCAAATACGTTGAGTGAGTATCTTCGTCCTCTCCAGCGTTCCTGTCCTTCCTCCTTTTCCTGTCTCCTGCAGCTCTCTCTCTCTCTCAGTATATTGACCTCTGACCTCTAAAATGTGCCCTATTTGTTCCGACGTAAAGCTTTGCCAGGTGTTTGTTGGCTTGTCAACCTCAATTAGCAAGTAAGTTAATGATCTGACTGTACCGGAACCATGACTGTGCTAATTTTGCACCTTTGCCATGCGGAATGAACTCATGGTACTGTATGGATGCCATAAACCAACATGAACTAGCGCCAGAAAGATTCATTAAAGGGAATGTTAGTAAAGAAAAGAACAATGTGATTATGAAACAATTTAATTCTCACTAAATTTGGATTTAGAATTTTTTTGTTCAAAAGAACATGGGTTAAATCTATCTATCTATCTATCTATCTATCTATCTATCTATCTATCTATCTATCTATCTTCTATCTATCTATCTATCTATCGTTCTATCTATCTATCTATCGTTCTATCTATCGTTCTGTCTAACGTTCTATCTATCGTTCTATCATTCTATCTAACGTTCTATCTATTGTTCTGTCGTTTATCTATCCATCTATCTGTCCGTCTGATGTTTATCTATCTATCTATCTATCTATCTATCTATCTATCTATCTATCTATCTATCGTTCTATCTATCGTTCTGTCTATCGTTCTGTCTAACGTTCTATCTATCGTTCTATCGTTCTATCATTCTATCTAACGTTCTATCTATTGTTCTGTCGTTTATCTATCCATCTGATGTTTATCTATCTATCTATCTATCTATCTATCTGACATTTATCTATCTGTCTATCTGTCTATATATCTATCTGTCTGTCTATCTGTCTGTCTGGTGTTTATCTATCTATCTATCTGACATTTATCTATCTATCTGACGTTTATCTATCTATCTATCTATCTATCTGACATTTATCTATCTATCTGACGTTTATCTATCTATCTATCTATCTATCTATCTATCTATCTATCTATCTATCTATCTGACGTTTATCTATCTATCTATCCGACATTTATCTATCTATCTGACGTTTATCTATCTGTCTATCTGTCTGTCTGGTGTTTATCTATCTATCTGACATTTATCTATCTATCTGACGTTTATCTATCTATCTATCTATCTATCTATCTGACATTTATCTATCTATCTATCTGACGTTTATCTATCTATCTGACATTTATCTATCTATCTGACGTTTATCTATCTATCTATCTATCTATCTATCTATCTATCTATCTGTCTGTCTGACGTTTATCTATCTATCTATCTATCTATCTGACATTTATCTATCTATCTATCTATCTATCTATCTATCTATCTATCTATCTGACATTTATCTATCTATCTATCTGACGTTTATCTATCTATCTGACATTTATCTATCTATCTGACGTTTATCTATCTATCTATCTATCTATCTATCTATCTATCTATCTATCTATCTATCTATCTGTCTGTCTGACATTTATCTATCTATCTATCTATCTGACATTTATTATCTATCTATCTATCTATCTATCTATCTATCTGACGTTTATCTATCTATCTATCTTATCTATCTGACGTTTATCTATCTATCTATCTATCTATCTGACGTTTATCTATCTATCTATCTTATCTATCTATCTGACGTTTATTATCTATCTATCTATCTATCTGTCTATCTGTCTGTCTGACGTTTATCTATCTATCTGTCTATCTATCTATCTATCTATCTATCTGACGTTTATCTATCTATCTTATCTATCTATCTGACGTTTATCTATCTATCTATCTATCTATCTATCTATCTGTCTATCTGTCTGTCTGACGTTTATCTATCTATCTATCTATCTGTCTATCTGTCTGTCTGACGTTTATCTATCTATCTATCTGTCTATCTATCTATCTATCTATCTGACGTTTATCTATCTATCTATCTTATCTATCTATCTGACGTTTATCTATCTATCTATCTATCTATCTGACGTTTATCTATCTATCTATCTTATCTATCTATCTGACGTTTATCTATCTATCTATCTTATCTATCTATCTGACGTTTATCTATCTATCTATCTATCTATCTATCTATCTATCTGTCTATCTGTCTGTCTGACGTTTATCTATCTATCTATCTATCTGTCTATCTCTCTCTCTCTCTCTCTGTACGGTTTGATGGATTACCTGTATGAATCGTGTCATTCTCTCTTTCTCTGTTTGTGTTTTTGCCGGCTGTTGTTGTTCAGCTCATGTATCTCTGTGTCTCTCTGCTTGTCTGTTTGCCGTGCTCATGTGCAGCTCTCGGTTTAACCATCGTCCGGTCCGTCTGTCAGTTGATCTGCTTGTCTGTCTCTCGGTTTGTCTGTCCATCATCTCCAGCTTCAGTAAGGGCCGCAGCACGCCAGCAGAAGTCAGCCCATGTGTACGTACATCCCACTGGATAGAGCGGATTTATCCCATGTTTTCCCCGCACAGCTCACACAGTTTGCCGTATTCTGAGATGAGTGTGACCTACAGTGTAAGTGACTGTAGGAAATGAGGCTTGTGCTCGTAGACCTTTAATGAAGACCCTGCACCGGCCTCTGTGGACGTTCTGCACCGTGAAACCAGCGTCTGATTTCTTCATGTCAAGAGGCGTTATAGCATGTAGCATGCAACGACAACACCTGTTTTTTTAAAAATGAGTGAAAAGTCGTACCTCTCAGCACTTTGTAAAGGCGAAACCTAAGATACAGACATCAAATTTATAGTGTTACATCACATATAACAACCCCAGAAAGTGTCTGAACATTTTGGAGCACTTTAATCACACTTATAAATGTGTGAATGTCTTTGCTACTGTATATACTGTAAACGTATTATTTTAGTATTCATTTATATATTATTGCAGTGTTTATTAGTATTTTGAATTAGCTTTTATTTCTAGATTTTCAGTTTGCATGTTAATTTTAGTAATTTTGTCATGTTTTTGTTTTTTCTATTACTTTTTGTAACTTTTTAATATCTCTTTTTAACTTACATTTATTTTTCTATCAGTTTTTGATCACATTTAAGTTTTTTAATCTCTTCATTTATTCACATATTTTAAAATAATTTAAACATAATTTCTTTATTTTAAAGAAATTTTAAAGAAAGTGTTTAAATTTCTAAATTTAAATATAAATTAATAATTATTTATAATTTTATAATATTATATATGATAAAATTATCAATCAAAAAAGTTGATTTCAGTTGATTTCAATTAACAAAAAGTTTTGTTTTTAGTAGTTGTTGAATAGTTATAAAATATAAAATTTACAATAGTTATATATATATATATATATATATATATATATATATATATATATATATAAATGATTAAAAATTAAATTAAATTAATAAAACATTTTTAAATTAATACTTAATTAAAATAATAATAAAATTATTAATTATATTTATAATTAATTCATCAATAACGTAATTTAAATAATTTTATATATTATTTTATTTGTTATTTCAGTCAATTTAAGGTAATTTCAATGAACAAAAATTATTTTGAATAGTTTTAGTTAACAATATCAACACGCATATATGTGTGAATGTAAATGTTATTTAAATATCACTCATTTTCAGACTTTCCTGTATAATGCAATGATATTTACATATTTTTAAGTGTGGCTTAAAAGTGTCTAAATATATTTTAAGGCCACTGTATGTATATAGGAGGATTTTTTTGCATCATGAACAGGCCCAGATGGGAATCTCCTGACCTTTTCTGCATCTTCAGCACTGATTTTAGCAAAAAATCTATGGAATTCTGTGATTTATGCAATGAAATTAAATTTAGAAAGCTGCTCTTTTACTCTTTTACCGTTCTATGGAGATCTGTAGAATTCCATAGATTCCGTGTGGATTCCATGTGAGCCTGTTTGTGAAAATAAAATCGATGCAATTGAAAAAAGTCATGCATGTTGATTGCACGAGACTCAGATGTGATGAGAGGTACGATACGAACCAAAACGAGATCTACTCACAAACTAGGAGTCAAACTAGGAAGAGAAAGATGAAAGGAGAAATACAAACCAGCTTTGCACTCCACAACGCTGCATCTGTCACCCGGTCTCCATCCGCTCTGCTGGAGGGTCTCTCGCTCCGATGGGCACAATGACGCGCTGGGTTTTAATGTCCATTCTTGTCTTGATGACCAGCGGTTCATCAAGGAGCGACTTGCTGTCAAGCGCTTGTCATTCATGTCACAGGGGCTGCCGGACTCTGAATGTGCTTCACATTTCCTTTTAGCACCATGTTTGTGTCCCGTGTCCGTTCATGATCTCTGTATGTCACCCGGGGGGGATTTCTGTGGTTCCTCACGGTCTGAATCTGTGTCCGTCCCTCCGTTTTCTCTTCCGCTCAGGTACACGTTCACTGGCATTTACACGTTTGAGTCGTTGATAAAGATCCTGGCGCGGGGTTTCTGCATCGGCCCCTTCACCTTCCTGAGGGACCCGTGGAACTGGCTGGACTTCAGCGTGATTGTTATGGCGTAAGTCATTTTGTCAAATCAGTGAGACCTCAGAGCCTTCTATGTGTGATTAGATACTAAAAACAAACAATTCATTAGCAATTTCCAAGTGAAAATGGTTTAAATTCTACATACGAGACCCTAAAAACAAGACAAAATATTCAAAAGCAAAACAGAATTCACTATCTGAAATTAAACGTTATTACACTATTTAAAATATATTTTAATAAATTGTAAATAGTACTTGGAATTTAATGTTTACTTCAAAATGTCATGTTTAATTCAATGCTTTTTTAAATTATATTTAAATGATATTATTATTATTTGTGAAATTTACTAGCAGTTTCTGAGTGAAAATAATGTAAAACCTATAGTAAGCCCTACATAATTTTTTCAGTTTGTAAATTTACTCTGGATTTATATATATATATATATATAAATAAAAAAATATTACAAAAAATTTGGAATAAAAAATATTGAAAACATTAAATAAAAAAAATATTACAAAAAATGGAAATTCCTTAAATCCTGCAAAAAAAAAAATCCTAAAAAAAAACAAACAAAAAAAGTTTGCATTAGAGCCTAAAAACAAAAGAGAATTTGTTTGAAAACAAAGATAATTATTTTAATAATAATAATAATTTAATTCACTACATCAGCTAAAAATAGATATTACCACATCATTACACTGTAAAGTATTTTTATTATTTAATTATTATTATTATTTTAACATTTTAAATAAAAACAAAAGTTATTGTAGTATGGTTTACTAAAATAATATGTTATAATAAAGTATACACATTTAATAAATTAAAATAATTTCAGTCTTACTACTTCAGAATTTCACATTTACTTGCCCTTTATTTGTAATTATTTCTGAAATTTACTAGTAATTTCTGAGTGAAAATTGTTTAGATGTAAATTCTGTACCAGGTTTGTTTATTTATTTATTTATTTTGTATATTTACTTTGGATTAGACCCTAAAAACAAAAAGATAAATTATTTAAAAATATTTCATTTAATTAAATTAAATTAAATTAAATTAAATTCAGTTAAATTTAATTCAATGTAATTTAATTTAATTTAATTTAGATCTTTCATTTTGTATATTTACTTTGGATTAGACCCTAAAAACAAAAAGTTAAATTATTTAAAAATAAAAAGTTTTTTTTTTAATTTAATTTAGGTCTTTCATTGTGTATATTTACTTTGGATTAGACCCTAAAAACAAAAAAGTTAAATTATTTAAAAATAAAAAGTTTTTTTTTTTTTTTTTTTTTTAATTTAATTTAGGTCTTTCATTGTGTATATTTACTTTGGATTAGACCCTAAAAACAAAAAAGTTAAATTATTTAAAAATAAAAAGTTTTTTTTTTAATTCAATTTAATTTAATTTATTGTGTCACTTGCTGTTTCTTTGTAATTGTTTGTGAAATTTATTAGAAATGTCTAAATACAAAAAAGAGAAATTACAAAAAGCTCAAAGAAAAAATATTTACGTTAATTTCCCATGTTATCTAAAACTAGTCCTTACCACATTATTAGCTATTTAAAAAAATCATTCAATTATGATATTTTCCAATTACCACATATAATATTACTTTTACCGTGATAGATGATTTTGTCGGTGCCGCCCAGCCGTAATCGCGGCTCCTCGTGATTGGTTTGCTTTAGGACTCAGAGCTGCAGAGATAATGAAACAATAAAGGCACTGTTGTTATTTTCAATAGGCTGTAATAATCTAATCTCAGCTGCTTGACCCGCCGATGCTAGAACTGAAAAAGGCAGCGGGTCTATATTTGTGATTAATTGTTATGAGCGCTTGCGTGTCGGGAGTGTGAGCACTTACCCCGTCCTTGACCCCAATCCCAAAACACACGTCGTCATGGCAACTGAGGTGAGCGTGGATGCGGCCGCGTTCCCTGGAGTCGCAGCATCATATGAATGTGTCACCAAGTGCCGTTCACATCCAATAATATCATTTTCACCTCAGTTATTGGCTCGTTCACTTAAAAAGAAAATTTAAAACCTGAAATATCCTGGGGAATGCCTGATGTAAAAGATGCCTGTGTATAGATTGAAATGGTAGAAAAAAAAAAAAAAATATATGGTTTTTAGGCTTTGTTACAAGGGTTTAAAATTTGTGTATATATATAAAGAATTAAATATAAAAAATATTTTTATTAATTCATTATTAATAATAATAATATAATTTGATTGTTTAATTATTTAATAAATTATTTATTTAATTAATTAAAACTAATGTTAATTTAAATTTATTCCTAAAAAAAAAAAAATCACAACAATACTCCTATAAGAATATTACATTTTGCATATTTTATGGAAAATGTAATTGTAAATATGACAACTAATACACTTACTAATTGTTATATATTTTTTTTATTATATGTAATATATTTATATATTGCTTATTTGTCCTTTCATAATATTAGTCAATCTCTTATCCATCAAAAATAGTCATCATTTACACTAAAATTCAAAAGTCTGGGTTCAGTAATGTTTTTTCATAAAGAAAAATCAGAAAGAAAATGAAAAGACTCATAAAAGAAAAGAATCCTCAAAAAAAGGTCAAAAAAAAAATGTAGCTTTGCATCATAGGAATAAACTACATTTTAAACTATTTTACAATAGAAAACATTTGATAAAAATATTTGACTGATTTTACGGATCAAATAAATGCAGTTTTCTTATAAAAAAATAAAAAAATAAGAATCATGAAAAAATTCAGCATTGCATCACAGGAATAAATGACATTGTAAAATATTTTACAATATAAAACAGTTATTTTAAATTATAAAAATATTTGACTGATTTTATGGATCAAATACATGCAGTTTCTTTCAAAAAAACAAACAAAAAAATCAAGAATCCTAAAAAAAATTAGAAAAAAACAGCTTTGCATCACAGGAATAAATTACAATTATAACTATTTTACAATATAAAACAGTTATTTTAAATTATAAAAATATCTGCAAATTTTACAATATAATATCTATAAAATATCTATAATTTTATAGATCAAATAAATGCAGTTTTCTTATTAAAAAAAATAATAAGAATCATGAAAAAAATTAAACATTGCATATTTTCTAATAGAAAACAGTTATTTTAGATTATAAAAATATTCGTCTGATTTTGCGGATCAAATTCATGCAGTTTCTTTCAAAAAAAACAAAAAAAAGAAAGAAAAAAAAAAAAAAAAAGAAAAAAATCAAGAATCCTAAAAAGAAATTAGAAAAAAATTCAGCTTGCATCACAGGAATAAATTGCATTTTTAACTATTTTACAATAGAAAACAGTTATTTTAAATTATAAAAATATTTGACTAATTTTACAGATCAAATAAATGCAGTTTTCTTATTAAAAAAAAAAAATAAATAAATAAAGAATCATAAAAAAAAATTAAGCATTGCATCACAGGAATACATGGCATTGTAAAATATTTTACAGTAAAAAACTGTTATTTTAAATTATAAAAATATTTGACTGATTTTAGGGATCCAATTCATGCAGTTTCTTTCAAAAAAACAAAAATCAAGAATCCTAAAATTAAATTAGAAAAAAAATTCAGCTTTGCATCACAGGAACAAATTACATTTTTAACTATTTTACAATAGAAAACAGTTATTTTGAATTATACAAATATTTTACTGATTTTATGGATAAAATATGCAGTTTCTTTAAAAAAAAAAAAAAAATAAAAAAAAAATATCTGCAGATATTTTTAATACACATTACTGGGGTAAGTTTTCAGTTGTTACGGTCAGGCGAGTTCACTAAACCCCTGAGTCACTTTTGTGCTTACAGTATTTACATTATTTACTAACCACCCACAAACCTGATTAGCACAAATCGTTCAGTGATTCATGAGTCAGATAAACAGTATGATTCATTGTTAGTGATTCCCTCCAGCAAACTTTCATATCACAATGATCTCTTTTGTTAGAAAACATCAGTTAAATAACTTTCTCATAATACTTAAAGTTTACTTCTTTCATATTGATTTTGTTCTGCTCATGATGTTGTACTGTAAATCATAATGGTTTCTTCCACCTAAATTTTAAAGGATTCAACGTCAGCTTAACAAAAAGATGTTTATGTCGCATTTAAAGGGACGGTTCACCCAAAAATGAAAATCATGTAATTAATTACACTCAAGTTTTTACAAACCTATATGAGTTTCTTTCTACAGTTTAACACAAAAGAAAATATTTTGAAGACCGTTGGGAACTAAAACGTTGCTGGTAGCCATTGACTTCCATAGTATTTTTTTCTCTGCTATGCAAGTGAATGGCTACCGTCAGCTGTTTGGTTTCCAAAATTCTTCAAAATATCTTCTTTCATGTTCAACGCAAGAAACAAACTCAAACTCGGTTTGTAAAAACCTGAGGGTGAGTAGTAATGACAAAAATTTAAATTTTTAGGTGAACTGTCCCTTTAAATACCTGCATTTCTGTCCAAATCCCAGCGGTTTGAGATGAATCTCAGCGAGCTCTGTGGTGATGAAGTGCTTATTTCTCGTTGGCCTTTATGGCTTTATTTCTTGAGCTTTAACAGGCCGCTTGTCCTTGAACCGGATGTCTCAGACACGTCAGATGGACCTCGCTGCCAATAAGTCACGGGTGTATTGGGATGTTGACAGGAACGCTTGCCGCCGCTCCCGACTTCATTAAAGCCAGACGGATGACGGCGAAGCGCCGATAAATCATAAACGCTTACCGCCGAATACTAGTTTCTATAGAAACAGAACAGCGTCGTATGTCCACGGTCAAACGCAGTCACAACTATACGCCGCCTAGGCCTCGTCACCGTATTAGCAGCGACTCAATTACCCGCCCTGTGTGATTTAATTCAATCAGGATAATAGCCAGAGAGGATGAAATCTGATATGGAAACAAAGCCGCAAAATCCAGACAACTTCATCCCGCCTCTTAAAACCAGTCTGTGCCAATTTAAAGAGATAGTTCACCCAAAAATACATTTACTCAGTTGTAATGTTTCAAACTCATATGATTTACTTTCTGCTGTGATAAAATTAAATAAATACACTGTAACAGTATTAAATAGTATTATGTGTGTTATACCAGGATTTCCTGGTAAGTTGATGAAAAGCTAATAATTACTGTATTTTCTGATTTAAAAAAAAAACAGGCAAGTTGCATTGGTGTATAAATTATATTTTAGTTTAACATCTATAAAAAAAAAATGTCTCAGAAAAAAAAAAACATTTGCAAACATTACATTTAAGTCAATAATTAAACTTTAAATAATTACTATATTTTTTAGAAAATAAGTGGAAACAAAATTTAATTGATGAGAGAAAAAAAAACATGGATAAGTCACAGTTATTATTACATTTACAAATAAAGTATTGATAAATAAACCAAAATGTTTGCAAAATTATAAAGACTATAAACATGTATTTTAGTTCTTAAAACTACACTGTAAAAAATTAATTTTTAATTATTAAAAAATTTGTTACTTAAAATTTTAACTTGAAATGTTAAGTTGTACTAAGTAACAACTTAGGTATTTGTGTTTGCTAAACTTAACAGATGGGTAAGTAACCCAGCTGCCTTAAAATTTTAAGTTGATTCAACTCAAATATCTAGGTTGTCACTTAGTATAATTTAACATTTCAAGTTACATAAACTTTTTTTGAGTCGACTGAACTTTTTTTAAGGCAGCCAGGTTACAAATTATTTTAAGTTGACTCAACAAATTTTTTTACAGTGTACACAAAAATCATTCAAATATTTAATTGTTTTCAGAGCAAAACAGGAAAGAAAATTATGCAGTAAATTTAAAACGAACAAATTATAGTGGAATTAATTTATAATACATGGCAAATAAATTAATTTAATTATTAAAAACTTTGCATTGGGTACAAAATTGCATTGGAATATAAATGCAGCATGATTTAAAAAAAAAATTAAATAATATTAAAAAGTAAAAACGATCAAAATAAAATGCTTACTATAAAAAATAAACGTTTTATTTTATTTTTATTATTTTAATATTTTATATACACGTGTCATGTGACCATTAGCAAACATCAGAGGACTGTAAACATGCAAATGTGTTTTTAAATTATAACATACTTTTAGGTAAAACACCTAAAAATGAATTTAAATGAATATAATATATTACATGAAAGCTTTGTAGGAATTTATGTTGCTGTTTTGCTGTATATTGTTCTGCA
Source organism: Labeo rohita (assembly GCF_022985175.1). Classification (NCBI taxonomy): domain Eukaryota; kingdom Metazoa; phylum Chordata; class Actinopteri; order Cypriniformes; family Cyprinidae; genus Labeo; species Labeo rohita. Next base: position 1,349,115 of record NC_066892.1, on the reverse strand, counting down.
CTGGTCTTCACTTTTACTTTCATTATATGGAAAATAGTCCTTGAGACGATCTGCAAAAAATCTTTTTTATGTTCCACGGAAGAACTAAAGCCATTAAGATATTAAAAATGACTTTTTATAATTTTTATAAACATTTTTGGGTGAACTATTCCTTTAAGGGAGAAAAAAAAGTACATGGTTTGATTTGTTTGACATTTTAATTTTCTCCCTTTTTTGTCTTTCAGTTGTTTGTCCTTTTTATCCACATAACTGTAATCTGATTCTGCAGGTTTCTAACTGAATTTATAAAAGTAGGCAATCTGCAAGCTCTCCGAACGTTCAGGGTCCTCCGCGCTTTGAAAACTATTTCCGTGATCCCAGGTAAGCGGGTTCCCGAAGCCGTGCGCAAGGGAACGGCTCACAGTGTTGCTCAATGTCCAGTCCGACAGCTCAGGATTTGACCCGCATCCGGTTCTTCCCGCACTGTGTTCTCCAGTTCGCAACTTCCCGACGTGCTGCTTCATTCTCCACTGTGTTGTTTGCCTGTTGTCGGTGCTGTTGTCATTGTCTGTGCTCCAATTTTGGCTTATTGCAGATATGTTACTGAGTTTGTGGACCTGGGCAATGTCTCAGCGTTACGGACATTCAGGGTTCTACGAGCACTGAAAACTATCTCAGTCATCCCAGGTGAGAGGCCGCGAAACGCCGAGGCCCGCGGTGCTAATGGATGACCAAATCACCCAAACGCATTTCCGACACTTTCGAAACACTTTTGAAAAGGTGGAAATGCAGAATGGAGGAAATGAGACTTTTGATGATAGACAGCCTTCAATGCTGATTAAAAAACAGCCTGTTTACCCAGCTGACGAAAGTACGTTCTAAGAACGTTGGGCTAATGTTGTCGTTATTTAAAAATTCAAACATTAAGGAAACATTCCATTTGCAAACATCGTAGGAATGTTACTTTTGAATGTGCTCTGAACATTCTAACAGTTGCAACATTTAAAAAAATGTTACATTTCAGGAATGTTCTCTGAACAGTCTATAAATAATGTTTTTGTTCTAATGTTTTGAGAACATTATTAAAGTTTAAACAAACATTACTGGTAGATTGTTTGTTTGTAAGTTTGAGAAAACCTTGCCAGAACATTCTGAGAACGTTCTCTGTTAGCTGGGTAGCCGCTTTATATGGCCAAAACCTCTCTAAAACCATCAAAGCAGACCAGCGTGAGCTGAGGAAACCATCTCAGGTTGTTTTTCAGCAAGTTTAAATGATATTCATGCCATAGAGTGCAACAGTCTGATTCCCAAAGTAAAAACTCCATTCATTTTCTCTATAGGGAAATTGATTTTAAACAGTACCTCATAAACCGTTAAAGACAAACGACTGTGATCTAGACAGCATATGCTGTAGCTGAAGCCATTAAAAAACAACAACAACAACAACAACAACAAATCATGTTTAACAGCTGAATTTGTAGTGAAAACTACATTACCCATGAGCTCCGCCCACCCTCTTTTAATTAGCATATTAATTGTTGTTTTTACAAATGTTTACATTTTTAAAAATAGTTTTATATTTCTTAATTGTTTTTATTTTGATTATATCAGTTGCAATGCTTCATGGGATTGTAGTCCTTTCATTAGTTTGCAGAATTTGTCTTTTTGTCTAATTTTCAAATACTTTTTTACTTCTAATAAAAGTTCGCAGTGTTCTGATTCACCTCGGAGCTGCTTGGTTTGATTCGAAGACTTTTAAATAAATCCCTATGGGAAAAATGAATGGAAAAAATACTGCTGCTGAAAAACTAGACGGCCACTTTTGCACTCGATTACAGCTGTTAACATTAGACGCTGAAGCGGCTTTACCGAGGACCTCCAGGTGCAACATGTTGTATTGTAGGTCAATCACACACAAGTGAAATTACATCAGGGTGGAGGGTTCACGTTACCTTCAGCTGTCAGCTCCGGGTTCGGTTAACTCACTCCAAAAGTCTCATTGACGTGTTGAAGGCATGGGTAGCTGTAGAGGAACATGAGTTTGCATGCTGAGCCAACAAGCAGACGCTTCTAATGGGATGAGAAAATATATATGAAACCTGAAAAACGCACACGCACACACTAACATATATATTATACACACATTTGTGTTCCAGAAGGAAAGTGCAGTTTCTCGTTCCAGGGAAGCGTCTGCTGTGAACTGTCACATTTTGTGTGCTTCCCGCACCCACAAATGTTTGTAAAGACAGGCCTGATGTTGTGTGCTGTGTTTGTGGTTTAATGTGGTTTAATGTGGTCTGACGGATGCTTTAATGTCAAAGATGTGATCCAGGGTTTGGCAACATTCAGAACTTGAGAAACCTTTTAAAAATTGTTCATTTGATTTGAATTGGCAAAACCACACAGGCAGCTCACTTACAATTTGATTTGTTGAAGAATACCGGATTGCATTCAAAATAAAATCAATATAGTCACAAAGCAGAGAAATGAAATAGTCAAAAAAAAAAATAATAAAAAAATTGTGACAAAATGTGAACATGATTTTTATTCAATTTCTAGGTTCAAAAAAGTCATAAAACAATATTAAAATAAAGTAAATTAAAATGTTTAAATATTTGTATTTTATGTGGATTCGTTGTTGTAGATTTTATTTTATGTTGTATATTTTATATTATTTTAATAATTTTATTTTATTTAGCTTATTTTATTAGTTTATTTATATTTATTATTTAAATTTTTTTATTATTTAATTTTGTTTAAATCAAATAAATAAATTGTAAAATTATTATTTTATTTTGAATAGTTGTTATATATTTTATTTTATGTAATATATTTTAGATGTGTGTGTGTATATATATATATATATATATATATTTAAAATTTATTACTTTATTTTGCTTATTTTATTCTTTTATTTATGTTTATTATTTAGATGTTTTTTATTATTTAATTCTTTTTTTCTCTCTATATATATTCAAATATGTATTTTATTCATTTTTATGTTATTAAATTTGCTATTAAATTTCTCAACACATAAAATATGTATTAAATAGAAAAATTATAGGTGAAAATAAAATATATTAAAACACATTTTTATATCATTATTTTTAATTTTTTTATTATTTCGATGACAATTTTTATTATTATTATTATTATTATTATTATTTAGTGAATAAAAATGTGTATGTCACCAACGCTTTTTTAAGTTATTGATAAAACTGATCATTGAAATTAATATTATCAATATATTTTAAAATATTTTAAAATAATCAATAAAAAAATGATGTCTAACCTTAAATTGTAGGGAAAAATAGAATATATATATATATATATATATATATATATATATATTGTTTTTTAATTTATTTTATTAATTTTTATGTTATTACATTTTTAGCTTAAATAAAATATGTATTAAATTGAAAAATTATGGGTGACATGAAAAAATGTATATTTATTAAAGAAAATAAAAATACTAAAATAAATTTTTATATCATTATTTTTCATTTTTTATTATTTCAGTGACTTAATAAAATAAAAAATTAATAATTGTAATAATGAATAATAATTAATAAAAATTATAGAATGTAAAATTATATATATATTCTTTTTTTCTGTATTCTCAATTCAAATCTGAGTCTGAATTCAACAGGTATTCTCAATTTAATTCTAAATGATGCAAAACCCTGATGTGATCTGAAAAATAAAAGATTTTAAAAAATGAGATTGTATAAAAAAAAATGAACACAATTTCAATAATAATAATAATAATAAAAAAAAAAACCTCTCACTTGATATTAGTTGATCATTATGTTCTTGTGCCGCTCCCGATCTCAGGCCTGAAAACCATCGTCGGCGCCTTGATCCAATCGGTGAAGAAGCTGGCGGACGTGATGATCCTGACGGTTTTCTGTCTCAGCGTGTTCGCCCTCATCGGCCTGCAGCTCTTCATGGGGAACCTGCGGCAGAAATGCGTCCGCAGCACCGCGCACTGTCTCAACACCACCTTACCTTCATACAACAACAGCACTTTCTTCTGCAATAACAGAACCTGGTCCTCGCTGGAGAATTTCATCACTAATGAAGGTCAGTAAAGATCAGACACAGCCCGTATAGAGTCTGAATGCTTGGTGGAAGTGCAGAAAACTAGACGTCTAAACAATAGCTAGTTTTCATTTCACACGTTATAGGAGAAACTCAATTTTCTGCAGATAATGTGGGTGGCGTGTGGCCGCGCTGAACTCACCTCTGATTCGCGGGTGACGTGGGTGGGCGCTCGCTGAGGTCTTCTGAGTGGGTTTTAGCAGGTTTTAGGTGGTTTCTTACTGGTTTAAGTCACAAGAGTTCATCTTCAAGTCTCTCTGATATTCTGATGTCGAGATGAGAGGAAATTGAGAGTGGAGGAGATGTAAAAACAGACACAAGTAGTTGTTATACAGTAATATACAGATCATTAGATGAGAAGTGTTTGAGTTCATAATGAGATCTTTGACCTTGGATTGCGATGTTGATTTCTTGACAGATCTGAGCACGCTTTGAGACGTTGCTGAGATCAGATCTTTTCTTCTGTCTTTTGTCTGGCTAGTATAATCCACTGTTATTTTAGGAGTATTTATGTACTATTACAGTACTGATTAATATTTGGAAGTAGCTTTAATTTTTTTTTGTTTCCAGTTTTTATTTAAAATATTTTAGTTAATTTTTAGCTTAAGTTTTAGTAATATAGAATTTTTTATTAGTTTTTTTTATATTAAATATTTTACATTTATATTATTTCAATTAAATCTTAGTCATTTTAATATTTCAAATGTACCTAAGCTTAGACAGAATTATATATATAATTTATTAATATATATATATATATTAATATATATATTATTAATTTATTAAAAGCTACATCCCTAATTTTTAACTAAATTTCTTTTAAACTTTAATTTTCATTCTAATTTTAGTTTAATTTTTAGTAATTCTGTTTGTGCTTTTGTTATTTTTATTGTTTATATTTCTATTTAGCTTTAATGTATATTTAGATCTGATTTATTTTGAGTGATTTTAGTATTTAAACTTAAACATGTTTATTTTAGTTAGTTGTCTAATTATCATTTATGCTTTTGTACGTTTCATTTTCATTTTAATTTAAGTTTTAATAAGTAATATTTATTTTAATAATTTTAAAACTTAAATATTATTTTAATTGCTAAGGCATAATTTCTAACCCTTGTTTTTCATTTAATATTTTTGTCATTTAATTTCGGCTTTTTTTAAGTAACTTTTTTTTATTTTAGTTTTAGTTTAGTTTTAGCTTACAACACTGAGGCTTGTTGCTTAAACTGCAAATTAAAAAATTAAATTAAATTAAATTAAATTAAAAAATTATAAAAAAGATTTAATTTAGAAATTCATTAAATCACTCAATTAAAAGTAATTATTTTAGTTGCTGAGGCATAATTTCTAATCCTTGTTTTTCATTTAATTTAATTTTGTCTTTTTTTAAGTAACTTTGTTTTTGTTTTATTTTTAGTTTACAGTCACAACACTAGGGCTGGTTGCATAAACTGCAAATTAAATAAGTAAATTAAATTAAATTAAAAAAGAAAAATGATTTGATTTAATTTAATTTAATTTAATTTAATTTACAATTTCATTAAATTACTCATCTAAGTTTTTTACATTACATTTTAATTTCAGTTTAAATTTTAATAAAAATTACTTGTGCTTTTATCTTTTTTTTTCCAAATAATATCTATTTTTTCAATAATTTTAGTACTTTTATAATATATTTTAGTACAAATTAAATGTAAATATTTTAGTTGCTAAGGCATAATTTCTAATCCTCGTTAATATGTTTGTAATTTAATTGTGGCTTTTTTCAAGTAACTTTTTTTTTTTGTTTCAGTTTTCGTTTACAGTTACAACACTGGTTGCATAAACAACAGATTTAATTTAATTTAATTTAATTTAATAAAAAAATAAATAAATAAAAAATGTAATTAAATTTTTTTCCTTAGGTCTAATTTTTCCTTGGTCTAATTTAAATCTGAAAATGAAGTCTGATGACTAAGACATTTGGTTAAATGCTAGTTGGTCAGACTAGCTATTAAAACACAGTCTTAACATGACAGCTATGTTTATGCGTCTGGATGTATAATTATATTTTTCCTACTTCTTAGAAGTGTGCTTGATTGAATAAACACTTGAAAATCAATGACTAAACTCAAGAAATGACCATTTGTGTGAATCACCTGAATGAACCCTGCCACCGCTGCTTTCACACACTGTAAGATAAAGCATGTTGATCATAATCCAGCAGCTGAATGACAATACCATCAGAAGAGCAACGTCTAAGATGAGATTTAGTCGTATTTTTGGTTGGTCTCATTTCATTAGAATAGCAATTAGGACAGCGCTGGCACTCGATAAGTTGACCCGCAGAACGCAGATGTAGGACACAGACAGAAATAGACAAGACGCTTTCTCCTCAAGTGCTTTGTCATGGTTTGCAGCTCCAAAACATAGAGAACCACTCAATTTAAGAGTTTACTATCATAACAACCATTATTATTGACGGACGCTCGGCGGGGGAATCGATCGGACGCGATATATTCAGGCCCGTAACCTTTCCCGGTTCCGTGCGGCAGAAACATTTAAGGTTCTGCTGAAACGCAGAATGCCGACAGCTGGACGGCCGGATCGGGCCGCGTGCCAAACGGCGTTTCCCCCTCCGGCCTCCGTCGCCAGCGGCACTCGAGCTCGGAGTGATGGACCGAGAGCGAAAACCAGAACAGATAAAACCTGCGACGGATACCGAGCCGCGTAATCTCTCAGCCACTCTCTTCAGTCTTCAGCCGGAGGAAAAACAGACTCTTCACAACAAACCACAGGCTATAGCTTATGCACAGCAGCTTCAGTTTCTGAAAATCCACATGTATTGATTGCAGCAAGGAGACGCTGCTTTTGAACTCAAGCTGCCAGTTCAACTACTGTCAAGTTACACTTTAAAAGAGTCAAACCAAAGCTGCTTTTTAAACATGCAACTATACAGTTGTAGAATCTATAATGCAAAATCCTAGGGAACAAATTTAGGTTAGAAAAACGTTGTGGAAATGTTTCAAAATGTTAAAATGTCTGTTATTTAAAGGTTACTAAAATGTTTTTTTTTTTATTCTAAGAACATTAAAATATCCAGTTTTCTTGTTGTGGTTTTAGCGTTATTTAAAGGTTATAATGCACTACTAATTTTGTTTTAGCCAATATATATATATATATATATATATATATATATATATATTTTTTTTTTTATATTTATTCTTTTAATTCTAAGAATGTCAAAATATAATGTTTTCTTGCTGTGGTTTTAGCGTTATTTAAAGGTTATAAAAAATGTTTCGTAAACATTCTACTAATTTTATTTTAGCCCAGAAAATATATATAATTTTTACATTTATTTTTTAAATTCTAAAAACGTTAAAATTTCCAGTTTTCATGTTGTGGTTTTAGTGTTATTTAAAGATTACAAAAATGTTTCTTAAACATTCTACCAATTTTATTTTAGCCCAAAAAATATATATAATTTTGACATTTATTGTTTAAATTCTAAGAACGTCAAAATATCCAGTTTTTTTTTTTCTGTGGTTTCAGCGTTATTTAAAGGTTACTAAAAGGTTTTTTAAACATTTGTCTAATTTTATTTTAGCTAAAATATATATATTTTTACATTTATTTTTCAAATTATAAAAACTTTAAAATTTCCAGTTTTCTTGTTGTGGTTTTAGCGTTATTTAAAGGTTACAAAAATGTTTCTTAAATGCTCTACTAATTTTATTTTCCACCGAAGCTTAATGTTATTTAAACATTCATTTTTAATATTCTAAGAATGTTACAGTGACAATTTTTTTTGTAACATTGTCTAGAACATTACAAAAATCAATATCAAAAATCAGAAATAATGTATCAAAAATTAATACGATTTAAAAAAACATCCTATAGACATTACTTTAAGAATGTTTGTATCTTTTAAAAACTGTTAGTAAAAATGATTAGCTGGGATTCTGAATCAGAGCTGGATTTTTCTGGCACATCAGCAGTGGTTTTCAAATCTCCGTTGCAGTGAAATTTACATTACATTTGAATGGTAAATGTCATGTAAATATCTGTGAATGCTGACACCTTAACTGAGATTCTGTTTCAATACAAGCAAAAAATACAAAACATTCTAATGTATCTGATATGAAAATAAAGTAAAGCACAGTCATTTTAAAATTATTTTTTATTAGACATGCAATTATGACGCTCTTGCTTTGAAGCTTATAAATATAAAATAAATATAAATAATAATAAAAATATATTATTATAAATTATTATATAATTTAGAATTATATAATAATAATAAATAAGTATCTATCTGTGAATGTTGACGCCTTTATTTAAGATTCTAAATTTATCTGAGATGAAAACAGAACAGCAGTACTTTATTTAATATTTTGCAATAAAGGCTACCAAAGAATTAGTCATTTAGATAAGGGCATTAAGGATTTAAATAAAACTAAAATGACTAAAAATAAAACTGAAATAATTAAAGGCAAATTGAAATATTAAAATAAACAAATAAATAAATAAAGGCAAAAACTACAATTAAATTAAATTAAATTAAATGACTAGTTGTGTGAAATTAAAAAAGCTATTTAATTGTAAATGAATAATGATAACATTACACAAATTAATGTAAATAATAATGCATATAATTTATTAAAATAAATATATAACATAATAAATAAAAATATAATACAAATAAAATATAAAAAATATACTAAATGCAATTTATAATAAATATAATAATTTTATAATATAAGATTTTTTGTAATCTTTTGTAAAGTTATGCTTTACAGGTTTTATGAAAAATGTAGTTAAATTGCACTGTTGCTACTTCTATTTAGTAATTCAAAAACGCTGATTGATTACAATGCATGAATGCATGAAAATGATGAAAGGAAGCTGACTTTACTCTGTATTTTTCAGAGACGCAATTAATCAGAAATCAAGAGCATTTGCCTAATTTTAAGTCTCAGTCTCTATTTTTTTCTTCCAGATAATTACTTCAAAGTGGAAGGAGCCAAGGACGCCTTAATATGTGGGAACGCAAGTGACGCTGGGTGAGTTTAATGCGCTTTATGATTGGATTGTGGTACAGTGATTTTACTGTGGTATTTTACTTAGTAACATCTATTCATGATAACAACGTTTTTGAATGTCTTACTGTTTTTAGTGACTGAAAAGTTGCGGGAAGTGTTGTATATGGATCTCACATGCCCAAAACATCTCATGTCTTTGATATTGTTCATTGAAGTGGTGATCCAAATATTTGTGGCTTGAAACATGTAAATTTAGAATGAATAGAATGTTTGGTCGCTACTGTGTTTCACTGTCAAGCGTGACTCATCCAATCAGAATTGAGGGGCGGAGCTATGCATGTTATAAAAGGTGAGACTAATGACTTGTGAATGTCCAGACTAGATTTGGAGCAGGCGTTCGTGTTCAGCAGCAGCTGCTGTGAAGGGCCGTGACGGATGTAAGAGCCCCGAGTGTCTGACTCAGCACAACTGCATGTACATGTATGAGTCAGTGGCCTTGACAAACTCAGCAACCAGACAGACGCCAGTCAGGACCCTCAGTCCAGACGATATATCTGATTATTAGATTATATTTAGACAAACAATCTGTTTATTTAACAGTATTTTTTATTAGCACCTGTTTTAATCGAATGGAGTTCAGTAAACAAGACTGGCAATTAAAAATAATAAAAAATAAATAAATAAATACAAAGTGCAGTTTATCTATCAGAAACTAATTGGATAAAAAATAAATACCAGAATAGATTCATGTCATTAATGGGACTATTATAGTAAAACTAAAGCTAAAATCATAAACATTATTTGTTACTTGAAAAAAAACCCAAACACTTTATCTGATAAAATAAAGTAAAAAATAAACAAAATACAGAATAAAATAAAAAAAAGTAACATTTTATTTCAGCTAGTTTCCAAGATAACATTTCTAATTTTTATTTAGTTTAACTTGATGTACTAGAATAACTAAAATTAATACTGAAAAAATAATAATAAAAAAACACATTATAGACATATTCAAATTAAATACAAAAACTAATAAAAAGGACAAAACCTTGCAATATATATTTTTTTAAAACAGAAAATAAAAATTAATTAAAAGCATCAGTAAAACCTATAATAGTATCTAAAAATTACTAAAATAAAATAACTAAATAAAAAAATACAAAATGCCTTTTATTTATCAGGAACTTATTGGATAAAAAAATATACTAAAATATAAAAATATAAAAAAATATAAAAATACTATAGTAAAACTAAAATCATGAACATTACGTGTAAAAAACAAACAAACAAAAAAACAAACAAAAAAAAAAACACTTTATCTGATAAAATAAATAAAAATAAAATAAAATAAAATAAAAATATAATAGAATAAAATAAAATAAAATAAAATATACAAGAATGAAACTTATTTTATTTCAGCTAGTTTCCAGGGCAACATTTCTAATTTTCATTTAGTATAACTTGATGTACTAAAATAACTAAAACTAATACTGATAATAATAATAATAATAATAATAATAATAATAATAATGATAAAAACAAAATATACAAAAAATAAAATAAAAAAACACACAACAAATTTTTAAAAACTTTTACTAAAACTAAAAGGACAACAGAAAATAAAAATCAATTAAAAGCATTAATAAAAACTGTAATAGTGTCTAAAAATTACTAAAATAAAATAACTAAATAAATACAAAATGCATTTTACCTATCAGGAAATTAACAGATAATAAATAAATAAATAAAAAATACCAGATGTCTTTGACTATTATAGTAAAACTAAAACCATAAACATTAAATGTAAAAAACAAACAAACAAAAAAAAAAAAAAAAAACAAATAAAAAAAATGAAATTATTATAATAAAATATAGAATAAAATAAAATAAAATAAAATATACAAAAAATGTATTATGTTATTTTAGCTAGTTTCCAGGAAAACATTTCTAATTTTCATTTAGTTTAACTTGATGCAGTAAAATAACTAAAACTAATGCCGAAAAATTACAGACATAATAAAATAACATACAAAAACTAATAATAATGACAAAAACACACAACAACATTTAAAAAACATTAACTAAAATTAAAAGGAAAAAAATAATTAAAAGGATTAATAAAAGCTATAATAGTATTTAAATTTACTGAAATAAAAAAATAAATAAAATATAGACATTTAAATAAAACACAAAAACTAATAAAATGACAAAAACACACAACTTAACTAAAATTAAAAGGACAACAGAAAATAAAAATTAATTAAGAATAATAAAAGCTATAATAGTATCTAAAAATGACTAAAATAACAAGGTTGTCAGTTGAAATGGAAAGTTGCTTTAAAGTTTGTTTCTAAAATGACAAATAGTACAAATTATAATAATAAAAGCATCACAAATAACTTGCGTTTCTAATAACTTATGAAAACAAAAGGTGTTTTTCTTTGGAATAATGTGTCATGTCATGAGTCATGTACCGTAAGAAAAGAAACATAAACATATATCTAATTTAAATTCAATGATGACTAAGTGCATAAAAAAGCATGTAGGATTTACCTTGGAACAATTTTCAGTTAGAAAATGCTAGTACATTTCATCAGTAATGACAAAGAAATGAACTGCATTAAACATAAAGAACGAAAACGGTATTTTCTTATAAGACATACTCCAATAATCTTTGCAATTTTGACACTTCTAACTGAGAATCTTTACATGTTGCTGAATGCATGTAATAATGCAGTCCGACGGCCTCGTCTGTGGTGTGAAATGCTGAAGCTCAGAGGAACGTGTTTGCTAACCGTAGCGTGTGAGCGTATATATACGAGCGTATGTCATGACGGCATTAAAGCGTCCGCTCGGGAGGGATTTGTACAGTATGTGCTGATGGTCATTTCTCTGCTTACATAAAGTCTCCCCGTGGGCTTCACAAGAACTCACTTCAATGAGTCATGACATCTTCAGTGTCTTACAAGAAAACGAGCTGTTCACAGATCACCGCTGCTGCTCCAGAGCGGAGAGTGTTAGGAGGTTACTTAACAGATCACCGGGTGAAGATTGCACACAATCTACTCCATGCCTTCTGTTGTCTGATGGATAGTTTAGGGGTTTTTATCAAGTAAAAGGCCAAACGTCCACCTTCAGATGGTGCTTCATGTGTCTTTTTGCTGTCAAGAATGATTTTTAAAAAGTAAATGTCAGAATAACTGTAGTCATATTTCCAGGTGCACACAGCTTGGCTTTACTTGATTCTCCATGAATCATTTTGTAGAAAAATCAGTGAGTGCCAAATCTGATCATCAGGATCTTTTGAGGAACGTTTGTTTCCGGAAGCTTTACTTTCACTGTTCCTCAGTGGAGCGATGACCTTCCCAAGCCTCCAAAACATCTCACATCTTTTGAGGAATGTTTATTTGTTCTGTCTATCAGCATTGGATTGCATTGCATTATGTTTGGATCATTTCAATCTCATCTTACTATAACATACTACTGGAGATATAGAATGACCGCTGATATTTATTAACATTATTATCAGATGAAAGCCTCATATTTATTTATTTATTTGTTATATATTTTATATGTCAGGCTCTAATATTTACAAAACAAAAAATTAAAAATAATGTTTATTTATTTATTTATTTTTTTAATAGATTTTGTCTAAAGGTTAAATAAAGAGTTCCATTAAAAAATAATAAATAAATAAAAACAGTAATTTAATATGTCAGGCTTCACATGGTTAAACATCAGTAATTATTAAAAAAAAATACAAATAATTTTTTCAAAATATTGAGTTAAATAAGGTTAAATAGACTGTTCCATTAGAGAAAAAAAATATGTCATGTCGGGCTTTACAGGGTTAAACATCACTAATAATTTAAATAAATTAAAAAGATAATAAACATAATTTAAAAAAATATATTTTTTGTTAGTTTTTTTTTTCTAAATAGATTTTGTCTAAAGGTAAATAAAGTGTTCCATTAAAAACATAATAATAACAATAAAAAAAAATACTTTTTTGACAATAATTTTATATGTCAGACTTTACAGACTTAAACCACTAATTATTTAAAAAAAAATACAAATAATGTTTTCAAAAAATAAATAAAATAAATAAAATAATTAATAAAATAAAAAAATAAAATAAAACAATTCTCTCTCTCTCTCTTTCTCTATATAGACAATTTAATAAAAAAACAAAGACTTTGTTTTTGACAATAACTTTTATATGTCAGGCTTTACAGGCTTAAACCACTAATTATAAAAAAAAATACAAAAAATGTTTTCAATAAATAAATAAATAAATAAAGTGTTCCATTAAAAAATAATAACAAATAATTTTTGTTTGACAGTAATTTAATATGTTTTACAGGGTTAAACACCACTAACTATTTAAAAAATACAAATAATGTTTTCAAATATATTTTGGGTTAAATAAGGTTGAATAAACTGTTCCATAAAAAAAAAAGTATACACACAGAATAAAAATTATGTTTTTTTTTTTTTCCCTTTAATATGTTTTGTCTAAAGGTTAAATGAAAATTTAAATTGAAAAACAAATAGATTTTTGGACTAATATTTCATATGTCAGGCTTTACAAGGTTAAACATCACTAATAATTTAAATAAATACAAAAAAAGATAATAAAAAATAATGTTTTTTACTTATTTATTTATTTATTCTGAAGATATTTTCCATTTGAAACATCCTTCTAAAAAAATGTTGTTGTTTCATTCCGTTTAACTTTGAGAGAAAGTAGTCGGCAGACTTTAATGGACTTGGAGAAATCATTATCCCTCTGCCGCCTCTAGGATTTCACTCCACGCTTGGCGTTCTGTGGGATTTGATGTTTGGAGACATCTGCAGCATCTTCAGTCTAAGCGTCTGGAAAGTTAGTCCTCCATCGCCGGCAGCCGCTCTCGCTCCGTGCGAATCAAATGGATAAAACATTATCCTAAAAGCGACTGCTAATCGATAACGTGATATTTCAAAATCCAGAGCATTTTTGCAGTGGAATATATCGAACACGTAATGGAAAGTGCAGGACGCGCCGGTTGAGTTATCGGGCCGCGGATGTGAAGGTCTCGCTGCCTAATGGGCCGTTGGTGTGAATTACGACGTGGCCTGTACATGTTGATTGGAACATCTGGACGAAGCCAGAAACAGACAAAGGACGAATCCGTCTGTCTTCCGCCGTGATAACGGACGCGTGTCCACCTCTGATAAAAAACGGAGAGCGGCGTTTGTCCAGTGTGTGTGATACACGCCTGTTAAACACATTCAGTTTATTCAGCGCTTTACGAGGGTCATCAGGTTTTCCAAAACAGAAGTTCCTTCTTGAAGCAGATTCATCAGTGTTGGAAAGCTGCTTTGAAATGGTCAAACTACTAGAACAGGAAATGTTCTGTTACAAATTAACATTCTTCCAGTAATGTTTATTCAAATGTGTCTGATATTTAATAACACTCTTAAAATGTCATTTATTCATCAGTCACGGAATGTTCGTGTAACGTTTTTCAAATGTTACTCTTTGTTTCAGAATGTTCAGAGAACATTTAAAAGTAACATTCTCATAATCTTTCAAATGATACAAATGAAATAACATTCCATAACGTTCCCAAAATGTTATTTATACGTCATTCATGGAATGTTTTTTGTGGAACTTTTTTAGTTGGATGTAGGTTCACTTATAAAGTTATTTATTTATTTATTAAAAAACAAAAATTATTTACCGATAATACTGAGTGAATACTGATTAAAAAAACTTTCCTTTACTTCATTTCTGATATTTTTTAAACTCAAAAACAAGACAAAACATATTTATTAATTATATAATATTTATTTATGCCGATATTAAAACCATGATGAAATAATACTGATTAAATACTGATAATTAACTGATGATATTAGGTAAATAAATTTCTTTTAAAATTATTTATTTATTTGAAAACAAGACAATATTGATTAAATGTTGATTTTAAAACCATGATGAAATAATACTGATTATTTACGGATAATACTGAGTGAATACAGATTTAAAAAAAATCATTCCTTTATTTCATTTCTGATATTTTTTTAACTCAAAAACAAGACAAAAATACTGATTAAATGCTTTTTTAAAACCATAATGAAATAATACTGACTAAATGCTTATAATTAACGGATAATATTGAGTAAATACTGATAATTTCTTATAAATTAATTAATTAATTATTATTATTTTTTATTTTTTTTGGAAACCAAGACAAAAATATTGATGAAATGTTGATTTTAAAACAAAGACGAACAAAACTGATTAAATACTGATAATACTGAGCGAATACAGATAAAAAAAAATCATTCCTTTACTTCATTTCTGATATTTTTTAAACTCAAAAACAAGACAAAAATATTATTATTTTAAAACCATGATGAAATACTGATTAAATACTGATAATTAACCAATAATATTGAGTAAATACTGATAAAGCCCCTCAAATATATTCCATAATTTTATAAAATTATTATTATTTTTTTTATTGGAAAATAAGACAAAAATATTGATTAAATGTTGATTTTAAAACCATCATGAAATAATACTGATTATACCGATTAACGTTTCCAAAATGTTATTTATACGTCATTCATGGAATGTTTTTTTCTAAAACATATTAGTTGGATGTAGGTTATAATTTTTATTTATGTTTTTAAGAACATTTTTAAACATTACTACTTTAAAAGTAACATTCCCTTTATGTTTTCAAAACATACTGAAGAAATTAGACAAATGCTGATGTTTAAGGAAGATCTGTGCAGGGAATCTAAAGTATTGATTCATTTCTGAAACTAGATCAACTATATGAATCATTTGAACAAACTGAATCGTTCTAAAATGAATCAAATTTCCCAATGCTTATTATGAAAGAAACATCTGTAAAACTGGATGAACAAAAATGTAAAAATCCAAAAACAACTGAGCTACTGTTACTTCACATCAGAGCTATTATAGAAACTAAAACTTAAAAAAAATAAATAAATAAAGACAAAAGAAAAACAATTTAAAATGAAAAAAACCTTAATGAGAGTAAAATAAAACCTGCTTCACCTGCAAGTGTTGTTATATAATATGTAATAGAGGTTATAAATACAAAACTAATGTAAGTGTTATATAATGTGCTGTGCAGTGGGCTAATGGAGGTATATAAATATTTTTTGAGAGCGCATAAACAAGCAATCACTGACCTTCATCTACGGTGGCCGCTCGCGCCGGTTGAGGCGCGGGTTTCATCACTTGCTGATTTTCTTGGACCCCCAAACATCTCGATTAAAACGCCGTCTCATGTGTCGTCGTAATTACAGGGTGTTAGAAGACATTCGTTCAAACAAGAGTCTATTAATAAACTGCGATTAGCTTGTATTTTGACCTTAATGGTCCTGACTGAGAGGTCACTCACATGAAACGAAAGGTTCACTCAGAATAGCTCAGTAATATGCAACCAAATCTGGCTTCAGACTAACAGCTTAATAGTTTTTTTTAATGGACAGATTTGTTAGTCGTCAAAAAAGTTAATGTGCAACATCATCAGGACCCAATTGTTACATTATTTAATTAACTTAATTGCTTAATCAATTTTACTTAATTTATTCCCTTACTGAAAATAAGACACAAAAAAACTGAATAAATGCTGAGGTTATGTTGATGAAGTAATGCTGATTAAATACTGCTAACTGACCGATAATACTGAGTAAAAACCGATAAAAAAAAGTGATATAAATTATATATGATTAAAAATATTGATTAAATACTGATAAATCCCCCCAGAATTATTCCTTAATTTCTGAAAAAGGTATTTATTTATTTATTTGTTGGAAAACAAGATAAAAAATTGATTAAATGTTGATTTTAAAACCATGGTGAAATAATACTGATTACTAACTGTAAGTAAACACCAATTAAAAATCATTCCTTTACTTCATTTCTGATATTTGTTTAAACTTAAAAACAAGACAAAATAAAATAAAATACTTATTAAATACTGATAATTAACCAATAATATAGACTAAATACAGATAAAAAGTCCCCCAAATGTATTCCTTCATTTCTTATTTATGTATTTATTTATTGGTTGGAAAACAAAACAAAAAATATTGATTAAATGTTGATTTTAAAACCTTGATGAAATTATACTGATTAAATACTGATAATTAACCAATAATATTGAGTAAATACTGATAAAGCCTCTAAATATATTCCTTAATTTCTGATAGTTATTTATTTATTGTAAAACAAAACAAAAAATATTGATTAAATGTTGATTTTAAAAACATAATGAAATAATACTGTTTAAATAATGATAATTAACCGATAATATTGAGTAAATACTGATAAAGCCGCCAAATATATTTCTTTCTTTCTTTCTTTATTTATTGGAAAACAAGACAGAAATATTGATTAAATGTTGATTTTAAAACTATGATCAGATACAGATTAAATACTGATAATTAACCGATAATATTGAGTAAATACCGATAAAGCCCCCCAGATTTATAGTTATTTATTTATTAATTGGAAAACAAGACAAAAATATTAAGTAAATGTTAATATTAAAACCTTGATGAAATAATACTGATAAAATAATTATAATTAACCGATAATATTGAGTAAATACTGATAAAGCCTCCAAATATATTTCTTCATTTCTTATTTATTTATTTATTTATTTATTTATTGGAAGACAACACAGAAATATTTATTAAATGTTGATTTTAAAATCATGATGAAATAATACTGATTAAACACTGATAATTAACAAATAATATTGTTATTTATTTAAAGGTATTTATTAAATAATTTATTTATTGGAAAACAAGACAAAAATATTGAGTAAATGTTAATATTAAAACCATGATGAAATTATACTGATTAAATGCTAATTGTTAACCGATAATATTGAGTAAATACTGATAAAGCCTCCAAATATATTCCTTCATTTCTTATAAAGTTATTTATTGATTTATTTATTGTAAAACAAACAGAAAAGATTGATTAAATGTTGATTTTAAAAGCATAATGAAATAATACTGATTAAATAATGATAATTAACCGATAATATTGAGTAAATACTGATAAAGTCCCCAAATACATTTCTTAATTTCTTATTTATTTATTGGAAAACAACACAGAAATATTTATTAAATGTTGATTTTAAAATCATGATGAAATAATACTGATTAAATACTGATAATTAACCGATAATATTGAGTAAAAACCAGTAAATCCCACCAAATATATTTCTCTGTTTCTTATAAAGTTATTAATTAATGTATTTATTTATTGGAAAACAAGACAAAAATACTGAGTAAATGTTAATATTAAAACCATGATAAAATAATACTGACTAAATGCTAATAATTAACCGATAATATAGAGAAAATACAGATAAATCCGCTCAAATTTATTTCTTCATTTCTTATAAAGTTATTTATTAATTAATTTATTTATTGGAAAACAAGACAAAAATATCACTTGAAGTAATATAATGTTAATGCCTCAAGCTAAAAAGCCTAAATAAAAGCAAGAAAAACAAGGCCTATGTACTGTAATCTTCAAGAGAAGCATGTGTGTTTTTGCCCTGATCGAAGTAATGTATTTTTATTATTATCAACATGATTAATATATCCATATGTAGGTCGTGTATGTATGTATGTGAAGCCGCTGTTGTTCACGTCAGTGCGTTTGTTTCCTTTGTTAGTTTGTTTCCCTCGGGGATCAATTAAGTGAATTAATCCAGTGGTCTTATTTTAGCCATTGTTAGCGTGCAGCGCTCTGGTCACCTTGTGAACCTGGATGGAAACCTGAGTTGAAGGCTGACGGCGTTTCAAACAGAAGCGCTCGCCTCGTTTCACCTCCTCTTCTGTTGTCTGAGGGCTGAGCTCAGTCTCTCTCGTTAAAAAATAACAGATCTAACTATGTGAAGAGGACCGGACCTCCTATACGCTCGGGATCGTTTGTCTAAGAAAACGATTTACAAAAAGTTTACAAAAATAGTGATTTTGCTCAGTCGTTCCTGGCGTCTGGTAGGATTGGACGATATTGCAAAAAACCTAATAATTACTTATGATGATATTCAATATACTGTATTTCTTAATAATGCCTTAAAATGCATAATATACCAGTTTAATTAATATTTAATTTTAAATGTATTTATTCATTAATTTGTGTTTAGAAAGAATAATAGGTTAAAAAAATAAGACATTTATTCATGCACATCATTATAAGATTCATAATCCATAAAAAATATATATATATATATATATATATATTAGTATCATTAATTATTGTAATTAAGTATTGTAATTTTGTAATTAATATAATAACCATGAATATAGGTTAAATATTGATACATTTGTATTTATTTATTTATTTATTTTATTTTATCACATATATTATTATATATTCTTTATTTACTGTCAATAAAAACGAAATAATCTAAATAATAATACTTTTTTTTTTTCACTGGAAAACAACAAACATACTGATAAAATGTTGGTTTTAAAACCATGAATACTGGTTAAATATTGATGATTATTTATTTATTTATTTACTTAGTATAAATTATATTTTATTATATATTATTTATTTATTTACTTATTTACTGTCAATAAAAAACTAAATCTAAATCATCAATAACAAAGCTTTTTAACTGAAAAACGTGTTGAAAAATTCTGATTAAATGCTAATTTTAAACCATGAATACTGGTTAAGTATTGATACATTTTTATTTATTTATTTATTTATTTAATATCATATTTATTTACGGTCAATAAAAGTATATAATCTAAATAATCAATAAATAATAAATGGAAAATGTACACTTTCTGGTAAAAAATAAATTAATATTTATTTACGCAAAAATAAAAGAAACAGTAAATAAATAAATACATAAATAAATAACATAATATATATATATATATATATAATATAAATATTAATACAATTTAATATAAATATTAAGATACATTAAATATATTTAATATATAGTGTCATGAATTAGCTGTAATTAATATAATATATGCATATTTATTTACATTAATATATGCAATAAAAATATAAATAAAATGAATTAAATGTTAATTAAATTAATTAAATTAAATATATAATATATTAATATAATATATGTATTTGTTATTATCATCATCAGTCTAGTATTTGGTCAAATTCACAACATTACATCTATATCTGAAAGGCAAAGAACTCAAAAGTATATTTATTGTATTATATTATATTATAATTTTAATCCTAAAATCAGCATAGAAAGTGCAAAAAACAAAAAAAGGTTTCTAGATACTGTCCAGACTCGATATTTTTAATCTGCCCAATCTGCATCTACATCCAAATAATTTAAATCATAAAACAGCGATGACCGTCATGTCAGATCGAATCCAAAACTCCAGCAGTGTCCTTGTTCTCCTGCCATCAGGTTCGTGCCAAGCAAAGTCTCTCGCTGCTCGTCCATATTACTTTTCCTAAATATATCAGCATCATCTTTATACAATAAAGCACGGATGTCTCGTCATCCGAGCTCTCTTTGTGTCTTTGTACTTAGTTACTGTATTGCGTTATAGTGAGACGTTTAATCTTGCGCGTGTCAATCCGGCTGATCGGAGCGCCATCCGATCCCGCCGCAGCGTTCGGAGATCAGGCTCCCAAAGGAAGTAACCTTGAGTCCATCTTGGCTCATAACAGCATAACAGTTATTCAAACGGGGCAGAAGCGACACACGGGCCCGCAGATTGGTTTACACGCACGGCACCGGACAGAGATTCCCAGAGTCCGTCCATCGGGCCCGGCCCCGGCGCTCCTATTCTCGGGACCCTGACGGGGCAGAGGGACTCTCTGGCGCTCAAAATAGAGCATGTCGAAATGCTTTGTGTCCCGGCAATGCGGGCCCAGCTGCCAGTGTGCTGAGAGGGGCTTCTTTGACAAATTCTCCAAGTGACTCTGAGCTGGAACTCAATGACAACAGCAGATCACTGATGGAGAACATCACAAGATCCACAGCAGATCCAACGTTACCTGTTAACAACCAGAAACTTCCTCAAAACATGGTGCATCTTAATGCAGGATTGCACAAGATTTCTTGTCTGTTCAGTTCTCTCAAAACAAACAGTTTTGAATATAATTGAATATAAAAATAACTTGTACTGTCAACCAAAATTGAGACACAAAAGTAATAACAACATTTTTTTGTTGTTGATAAAAAATTCTAAATATATATTTAAAAAAAAAAAAAAAAAGAACTTCAACAATTGAATTATCATTTATTCCTTTACTTCTTTTTAAAATATTTTTAAACTGGATTAAATGTTGATTTTTTTAAAGCCATGATGAAATAATATTTAATAAATATTGATTAAAAAACAATAAATATATATATATATATATATATATATAAATTGTTGATCAAAATAATTCATAAAAATAATTCATTGCTTTTAGATTTCCAGCAATATCCATAGAATTATATTAGTTTTAACACTACTTTCTGGTCAAAAAAATTAATATATTTATTTATACAAAAAAAAAAAAAAAAGAAAAAATATAAAAATAAAACACTTATGGGAAATATATATTTATATATATATTATATATACATATAACAAATATTATGCCCAAGTCCAAAAAAGCAAATAAATACATATATAAATTATATAATGAATTATATATAATATCATTAATTAGTTATAATTACTGTAATATATTAGTTTTTTTTAAAAAAACACATAAAAATACGATACAAATAATTATTTAGATAAATAATTATAGATTTATATAATATATAATATTCACAATATTACATCCATATCCAAAAAGGCAAAGAACAAAAAAGTATATTATATTATATTATATACACTGATTAAATGTTAATTTTAAAACCATGCTAAAATAATATAGCTTACATATATTATTAAATCATTAAATATTTGTTTTTACTGTCATAAGAAACAATAAATAAATAATTAATAACAAAATATTTAATACTGGGAAACAAGAATAAAATACAGATTAAATGTTGCTTTTAAAACCATGATGAAATAATACGGGTTAAGTATTTATTTATTTATTTATTTACAATAAAAACTAAGTAATAATCAATAACATCGCTTTTTTAACTGAAAAAAAAAAAATACTGATTAAATGTTGATTTTTAAACCATGATGATATTTTATTTATGTTGACCAGAAATAATACTGATTAATCAGCTATTTAATTGTGTTATTTATTATTTTATTTTATTTTTTTACTGTATAAAAAAAATACAAATTATTAATTTAACACATTTTTTTCTGAGAAAGCCATAAACTGTAAAGCCGCTCCACTGTAAACAGTCTCAGTCTGGAGCACATTCTGGCACGTTCTGGCACACGAGAAAGGAAGCGGCGGTCGGTATCAGTGCGTCTGGGGTCCGAGGCCCCCGTCCAAACCCGACTGAAGTGGGGCCCGTCCATTAGCACGTCCTTCAGGGACACGGCGAGGTGTGTGAGCGCGATAGCGGCCGTCACCCGCACCCTCACGCTTTCAACATGCCAGCCTGCTGAGAGCCAGCTGCCGCCTGCCGGAGACGGGCCCGGAAACGGAGCGAACCGCTGGCGCCACCGGCCTCTCAGAGACGCTGTTAGTCGGAGAGCGAGCGTTCAGAGAGCGCTCACCTTTGGTGCACGTGTTACTCAGGACGTCCCATAATAAACAACAAACTCCCGTACACAATAACAGACCGACCCGTTTGCAATGATGCCGCTAATAACTGCTTGTTCCTGTTTCTGCAGCAAATGTCCAGATGGTTTTGAATGTATGAAGACCGGACGAAACCCAAACTACGGCTACACCAGCTTCGACACCTTCGGATGGGCTTTTCTCTCGCTTTTCAGACTCATGACGCAAGATTACTGGGAAAACCTCTATCATCACGTCAGTACACTGTCTGTTCACTTCTATTATGCGACATTCAAGCATTAAAATCCTCACTGGTAGCTGAATGACATACATTTCTTATGAGATGCATTATTTTTTAAAAATATGCATATTTTTAACTGATATTAAAAATAGCAGGGCTTATTGTGTTTATTTAATAAAATTCAAAACATAATATTTATTATTTTGTGTATATATATATATATATATATAATTATATTTAAATAATAAAATATTAAACTTTTGATTATAAAAAGTGATTATAAAATGTATAAATATATAATTAATATGTATACATTACCATTTGGGGTTCAGTAATTGTATATTTTTAAATAATTTAAAAAATATATTTTTTAAATAATATTCCTGTTCATCAAGGCTGCATTAAATTGATCAAATGTGACAATAAAGACATTTATAAGGTTACTAAAGATTTTTGTTTCAAATACATGCTGTTCTTTTAAACTTTTTTATTCATCAAATGATCCTGAAAAATAAAATCATGATTTCCGCAAAAAGATGAACTGTTTTCAACACTGATAATAATCAGAAATTATTCAATTTATTTACAAACATTTTAATTTAATTTTCTTTAATTTAATTTAATTTTCACCAATATTGTAGCAAAATAAAAGCTTGAATTTGAAACGTTAAAGTTTGCAGGTTTAATTATTATGATTATTATTAATAAATATTATCATTATAACTTGTGGTGTAAAATAAAATGTTAAAATAATTTTATTTCATATTGATTTTATTTTATTTGTAATTTACAAACAATGTATTTCTGTCTTAATTTTTGTAATTAAAGTTATAAGTAATAATAATAATAATAATTTATTTATTTCAATAAATATTAGCATTATAACTTGTGTACAATTAAATTTCAAAATAAATTTCAAAATAATATCATATTTCATATTGAATTTATTTTATTTGTAATTTACAAACAGCAAGTATTTCTGTCTTCATTTTTGTAATTAAAGTTATAAGTAATAATAATAATAATAATA
This sequence comes from Labeo rohita, assembly GCF_022985175.1. Lineage (NCBI taxonomy): Eukaryota > Metazoa > Chordata > Actinopteri > Cypriniformes > Cyprinidae > Labeo > Labeo rohita. Next base: position 1,325,053 of record NC_066892.1, on the reverse strand, counting down.
ATAGTTGTCATTATTATTATTAGTAGTAGTAGTGAATATGTAAATACAGAATTCAGTGTAATTTATTTTTATGTTTTTGGATAAAGACATCAAAAATAATGGTAACCTTTTGGATGGTAGTGTATGTAGAAATGAAACTTTTCATCCATTGACACGGCTGTTTTTGAGAGCTGACTGTAGATGATCTCAGAATAGCGTTTGATTGATCAGTCTGACCAATAATGCGTCTGTCTGGCACTAATTACAAGCTCGTGAACAGATATTGCACATGAGTTTTTTCCAATAACAGTTGAAGTAATCTGCGATCTGATGGTGTTCGTGTGCTGACAGACGCTGCGCTCGGCGGGTAAAGCGTACATGGTGTTTTTCGTGGTGGTGATCTTCCTGGGCTCCTTTTACCTGGTGAACCTGATCCTGGCTGTGGTGGCAATGGCGTACGAGGAGCAGAACCAGGCCACCATCGCCGAAGCGCTGCAGAAAGAACAGGAGTTTCAGCTCGCCATGGAACAGCTCAAGAAGGAACAGCAGGTACAAACACTCGAATCAGCTCTTCATCTCTTCATTTAAACCAGGGTTTGGCTAACGGGGGAAACTGTAGGGGGGTTGGGAGTTGACTGAAAACTTTTTTTTTTTTTATTACTAAGTCAAATGCAACATTAAAATAATTAAATAAGGCTGCATAAAAATAATACAGCTTTTCACAGTCAGTTTTGAAGTGAAGCGCAGCACTGTGTTCATTTACACACATGAATTTTAGAATACAGTATTTTTACCATCTCTCAGTGCTTCACAGTAAATGCATAAAACTATTAATAATAATAATAATAATAATAATAATAAAAATAGTAATAAATCTTAGCATTATAACTTGTGGTGTCAAATAAAATTTCAAAAGAAATGTCAAAATAGTGTTATTTCATACTGATTTTATTTTATTTGTTTAAAAAAAGAGTTAAAATTAGTAGTAGTAATAATAATAATAAATAATAATAATAATAATTATTATTATTATTTATTTATTTAATAAATATTAGCATTATAACTTGTGGTGTAAAATAAAATTTCTAAATAAATGTCAAAATAATGTCACATTTAATATTAATTTTATTTTACTTTACCGCAATGTATTTCTGTTTTCATTTTTTAGAACAACAGTAACAACAACAACAACAACAACAACAACAACAATAATAATAATAATAATAATAATTATTATTATTATTACTAATATTTTAATTATTATTATTATTATTATTTAATTATTATTTTATTTATATAGGTATTTAATAAATATGAGCATTATAACTTGTGGTAAAATAAAATGTAGAAATAATTTCAAAATAACATCACATTTCACATTGATTTTATTTCATTTGTAATTTACAAACAGCAATAATATAATAATAATAATAAATATTAGCATTATAACTTAAAAATAAAAATAAATAAAATAAAATAAAATGTCAAAATGAAATCACATTTCATATTGATTTTATTTTATTCGTAATTTACAAACAGCAATGTTAATTGCTTACAATGTTAATTGCAAACAGCAATCTTAATATTTTGTAATTGAGCTAAAATTAATAATAATAATAATAATAATAATAATAATTATTATTATTATTATTATTATTATTTATAATTATTATTTATTCATATATATATATATATATATATATATATTAGCGTTATGACTTGTGGTGTAAAATAATTTAAAATAAATAATACCACATACCGTCTTATTTTATTGCAATTAGAGTTAATAATAGTATTTTTTTTTCTATATTAAAATATTAAATCATAAAAACAATCTGAACAAAGATGTACTACAAAATTTAGATCTATTTACTGACTATTTACCAACGGAGAACTGTGAACATGCAAATATGTTAAATTATTAAAACACTAACCTAAAATCTTACTTAAAATAAAGGTATTAGGGATTCGACATGCTATATTGCGACTATAATTATGACTTTGTGTCTCTCAGGCGGCTCAGAAAGCACAAGAAACCGAGTCCATCTTGACGGCCGACGTGTCGCCGTTCTCCTCACAAGACAAAGGCAATCTGGACCGGAGGAAAAGCTCGAGGCCGCTGTCAGAAGGAACGGAGGACGGCAGCAACGACAAATCAGCCAAGATAGACACTATAGAGGGGATGAAGGTACAATCATGACCCAAAACCACCCATCACTCCTCATTTACTCACCCTCAAGTTGTTTCACTCTGTAAAAATGTCTCCAGTTAAGTCATTTCACCCTTTTTCTTCTAGCAAACGCACTCTTTGCTGGTCCGCACTCTCTCCTTACGGGCCAGACGGGAGAGTCAGGTCAGCATCTTCAACTTCCGGCCACCGAACAAAGACTCGGAGGTGGATTTCGCCGACGACGAGTTTAGCAATCACGGCGATTCGGACAGTCGCGGCGGCTCGCTGGCTCTGCCCTGGAGCAGGAGACGCACCAGCGCTCAAAGCACCTGCAGTCACAGCTCGCAGTTCTTCTTCCCGAGTCTCAACATCAACGGGAAACTCTTCGTGGCCATTGACCAGAACGGCATCTCGGGCCAGGGGCCGCTGTCTCCTCTGCCGCTGCCCACCTGCACCATGGAGAAGGTCAAAGAGGAAAGCGTAAGTGACCTGGTGCTTCTCGAGTCCTGTAAATTGGAAACGGCGTGATTGATTTGTAATAAAGCCACTGTGCGTCATATACGAGTCATTCTGGATCTACAGATGAAGAGCCGCGGCTGGAATCGGCTCCTGTGGAGAAATGAGTCAGGATCAGTCAAGAAATGTCTAGACTCTTCTGACAAGTCTGACTGATACTTTTTTGCTTAATTTGTCAATCATGCCATTAATTGGTTCATTGGTATGACACAATAATAATAATAATAATAATAATAAAACAAAATTAATTAATTATAATAAGTATTATGAATAACTGTTAATTAATAATTAACCTTAACAACAGCAATAATAATTACAATAATAATAACAGCAATGTTAATAATTATTGATTAATAATAATAAAAACTTTAACAATAATAATCATAATAATAATTATTATAAAAATAATAAAATCACCTGAACAACAATAAGAATTAATAATAATTATTATATTAAAAAATAATGTATTATTATTATTATTATTATTATTACATTCTTATCATGTTTTTATTGCTGTGGTCTAGTGATTATGTGCCAAAATGTAGAAATAAATTATGATTTCTATATTTAAATATTCACTAGCGTTCAAAAGTTTGAAGGTTATTAATAATAATAATAATAATAATAATAATAATAATAATAAAAAAAACACCCAAACAGCAATAAGAATGAATCATAATTTTTATAATAAAAAATATATTATTATTATTATTAATAATAATAATAATAATAATAATAAAACACCCAAACAACAAGAATAAAAATGAATAATAATTGGTTATAATAAAAAATAAATAATAATGTATTATTATTATTATTATTATTAAATTCTTATCATGTTTTTATTGCCACGGTCTAGTGATTATGTGTCAAAATCTAGAAATAAATTATGAATTCAGTATTTAAATATTCACTAGCATTCAAAAGTTTGGAGTTTATGCGTTATTATTATTATTAATTAAACACCAAAACAACAAAATAATTATTCATTATTCATTATTGATTGATTAATAATAAAAAAAAAATAATTTATTATTATTATTACTAAATTTGTATAATGTTTTTATTGCTATGGTCTAGAGATATTTCTTTATTTCTATTATTCTATATTTACATATTCACTAGTGTTCAAAATTTGGGGTTTAGTGTTTTTTTTTTTCTTTAAAAAAAATTTCTTCTGCCCACCAAGGCTGCATATATTTGATTTTGATTCTGATTACTATCGATGTCACTTTTCATATTTTTGCATATTAATGCATAATTTTTTAGTAAATCTTACGCTTTCAATAATTTTGTACAATATAATAATTTTAAAAATCACATAGTTATCCATCATGGTTATCAGACAGTTAAACATCAAAATCAGGTGACCAAAAAAAAAAGAATAATTGAAAATAATTAGGAAGAAAGAAGCAGTATTGTTCAATTTCAGTATTTTCATTTCACCCCAAAATCTACAAAGAAAATAAAGAAACTGAGGTCTATTGTTAGGAGCATGTCAATTTTGTGATATTTGCAAAAAATAAATTACATTTTTAGTGAGATTCTCCTGTCAGCATCGTCTAACCCAAGGTTAGTTGGTAGTTTAGCACATGCGTTAACTGAGGATTAAGTGTTGTTTGACAAATCAGTAGCTGAACGTCTCCCAGAAACCTCCTCATCTTCTTCAAGGATGAACATAAGAGCTCCTGTCTGTGAACTGAGCGCTGCGCTGTGTGTGTTACTGTATATTCATACAGTCAGTTCTTCTATTGCTGTCAGTCACGCTGATAATATGCATTAAGCTCTTGCCTTCTCTGAGCTGATTTGGACGAGTTCTTTTCTTTTATTAGTCGACTGCAAACATGCTGTGTAATGATTAGTGTTACATAAGAGCCTCCAGCTCTCTCCTCTGTCCTGCATTTAATGTTCATTTGTCTGTGCGTCAAATGGAATAACTCTGATAGACAAAGACTCAGGTTATTTTAATGCAATAAGTCTCGGGACCTACAGATATTATGGATTTTTGTTGTCTAGACATTTTGCATTATTAGATATTAAGCTGAAAGCAGCAATAATGGTATGTTTTTACAGTACAGACATCATTGCAAGGATATTGCATGGATTGCATCTGTCAAAAACCTGTAAGAACATGACCAGGTCATATTTGACCACAGAATCAAAAGGTGAAAATTAGAAATCATATTTTGCATTAAGAGAGATTATTTTTAAGATGCATAATTTAATGGTAAAAAAAAAAAAGCCTTTTCTGAATAAAAAAAAAGTATATTTATTTTATTATTTATTTATTTTATTTTTATTTTATTAATTAAACTAAAATAAAATAAATATTTAATAAATTTTATTTAATTTTATTTAATTTTTTAAATTATTTAATTTTTTATATTTTTGTTAAATATATATAAACATCTTTACTGTCACTTTTGATCATTTTAATGCATTATTTTTGAGTAAATCGTATCTTAAGTTTTCAATAGTTTTGTATGACATAATAATTTTAATATCATGTAGTTATCTATCATGGTTATCAGACAGTTAAGCATCAAATTAATCATTTAAATGTATAATGTTTATAATTTATAATATCATTTAAAAATAAAATAAAATAAAAAGAAAGAAGCAGTATTGTTCAATTTTATTTTATTTGTAAAAATAAAAAAAAATAATTTTTGTATTTTATTTTAGGATATTTCACCCTAAAATCTACAAAGAAATAAAGAAACTGTGGTCTGTTGTTAGGAGCATGCTTTTTTTTTTGTGATATTGTGATATTTGCAAAAAATAAAATAGAAAATTAAATTAAATAAATAAATAAATAATACAGTTTTTTTTTACAAAGATTTGTAGAAAAAAAGAAGAGATTATTATTATTAATAATAAAAATAACACTTGTATAACTTTTAAAATAATTATATTAATAATTAAAAATATAATTTATTTTATTAAAATATAGAAAAATATAGACAATTGTAAAAGTTAAATAAAAAATAAATTAATGTTCACATAATAAATATAATTCATTTTCAATTTTGATTTGGGGTGAAATGCATCCCCGACATGTTGTGAACAGGTATGCACAGTTTATTGCTCTATATCTGTATTTTATCTGTACACACACAGCACAGCCATAACATGTGACATATAATCAAAACATGACTCAGAGTGTGCACTGAGAGGTCTGTGATTGGAGTAAGACGCCACTGTTGCTTTTCCCTGAAAACACAAGTACACTTCCCAGAATGCCGTGTTATCAGTGTTCTCAACGGCACTGATCGCCATATGAACCTCTTTAGATGCCATATACTGCCACGCATAAAGACAAATGCACTGCATGCTTAATTAGCAATTAGTGCACGCATCTGTTACACAGGTGACTTCCATAGATGCATACTGTACGGTGCATGTAAAGTGACTGGTGAAGTCTAGAGTTTTATATATATTCCTTTTATATATATAAAGTGTTTTTTTCTTTCATGTGGGCTTTTGAAATGGGAAGTAAGACATCCTGCCAGAAATATCTGAATTACTCAGAAAGGAAAGGAGTCTGAAAACTGTCTGGACTGTGTGATGGAGGCACGGATACCCTGTTGTCTTGGCGATGTAGTCATGGTAACATAGCAACAGATGTTGAATAAGAGTCACAGCGGCGGCGTCTCACACACACACACACACATACACGGCGGTGTTTCCCGCTCGTCTGAACAGCGGGAGTGGGCGTTCTGGTGGGCCGCGACGAAGTGCTCCTGCGTCATTCCTTTGATTACCTGCGATCAAAAACACATTATATAATCAGAGGGTCATTGTTACAGACAGACATCATATCATTGACTCGAAGACCTCCGATTAAACACAATAAAACGACTAACGTTTAGACAACAAACGGGTAAAAGCTTTTGACAAAAATTAACGCTTTTCCCAAAACACCCATTATCACTGAAGACATCTGCTGCTGAGGGTTAATCGCTGCTTTTATTAGGCTTTTGTTGTGCACTAAACAGAATTGATTTTTAAATGCCATTATGATGGTTGTAGATTAATGTGTGTGTTTTTGCACAGTCAATAATATCATATAAACTATTGTGTTTGCTGAGCCTTATCTAGAGACAAAAACATTAGAGAGAATTGAGGGTGAAGATATCCAGAACTCCTCATAGAAACGCCTTGGCAACCACCTAGCAACCACATAGCAATGTGTCCAATGTCGTTCAGAACTCTCAACAACTGTACAGTAACATGTGGAATGACCTTGCGAACGTCCACTACACTGTACCTGCTGCATAGCAACACCCTAGCAACATCCCAGTATATAAGAATACATAAAAATGTATGTAACATTGTTCAGAACACTTAACAACTGCACAGTAACACTTGAAATGCTCTTGCAAATGTCCACTGCACTGTAACTGCTGCATAGCAACACCCTAGCAACCATCCAGTCACTGTAGCAATCACATAGTAATGCTCTAGCAACCACCCAGTCACCCTAGCAACCAAATAGCAATGTGTTCAACATCGTTCAGAACACTTAAATACTGCACAGTAATTTGAAATGCTCTTGCAAATGCCCACTACAGTGCAACTGCTGCATAGCAACACCCTAGCAACCACCCAGTCACTCTAGCAATCACATAGTAAAGCTCTAGCAACAACCCAGTCACCCTAGCAACCAAATAGCAATGTGTTCAACATTGTTCAGAACACTTAACAACTGCACAGTAGCACTTGCAATGCTCTCGCAAATGTCCTCTACACTGTAACTGCTGCATAGCAACACCCTAGCAACCATCCAGTCACTCTAGGAATCACATAGTAACGCCCTAGCAACCACCCAGTCACCCTAGCAACCAAATAGCAATGTGTTCATCACCATTCAGAACACTTAACAACCACACAACAACACTTGCAATGCTCTTGCAAATGTCCACTACACTGTACATTTGCAACACCCTAGCAACCACCCAGAGACTCTAGCAACCACATAGTAACATCCTGGCAACAACCTAGCAGCCACATAAATGCGTTTGAAGTCATTTAGACCAGTTATGAACTGCAAAGCAATGTTTTTAATATCAGACAGAACACTGTGGCAATCACATAGCAATGCCCTAGAAACTACCCAAATACCCTAGCGACCACGTAGCTACACCCTAGCAACCACCCAAATGCCTATACACATTGCAGTGTGCTTAAAATTATTCAGAACAGTTAGCAACTGCACAGAAGCTCTGCAGATGCCCTTGCAATCACTCACACAACCTGTAGAAACCACAAAGCAGCACCCTAGTACTTACACAAGCACCTTATCAGCCACATAGCAACACCCTAACAACCATCCAAACACCCTAACAGATAGTAGTGTGCCTAAAAAATAATTCAGAACAGGTAGCAACCGCGTAGTAATCCCAGCAGCCACATAAATGTTTTTAAAGTCATTAAGAACACTTAGAAACACTGTGGCAAGCGAATAGCAACACCATAACAACCACCCAAATACTCTAGCAACCACATAGCAACACCCTAGCAACCATCCAAACACCCTAATGAATAGTAGTGTGCTTATAAATCATTCAGAACAGGTAGCAACCGCACAATGACACTAGAAATGCCCCTGTGATCACCAACAACGCTGTAGCAGCCACATAGCAACACCTTAGAAACCTTCTTAACAGCCTAGCAACTGCATAACAATGTGCTTAAATCATTCAGAATATTTAAGAACTGCACAGCAATGCCCTTGCAATCACCCACAACATTGTAGCAACCACATAGCAATTCCCTAGCAACCATCCAAAGACCCCAGCAACCACATGGCAATGTGCCACTCAAACAACCCCACGGAAACCACATAGCAACACCCAAGCAACCATCAAAACACCCTAGTGTACAGCAGTGTGCTTAAAAATCATTCAGAACTGGTCGCAACTCCACAGCAACACTAGAAATGTCCCTGCAATTACCAGCAATGCTGTAGCAATCACAGTGTGCTTAAAATAACACTTAGCAACTACATAGCAACACCCTAGCAACCACACAAACACCCTATGTGCTTAAAAATCATTCAGAACAGGTAGCAACTGTACAGTAACACTAGAAATCCCACTGCAATCACCAGCAATTTTGTAGCAACCATAATGTGCTTAAAATGATACTTAGCACCTGTGTAGCAACACCGTAGCAACCGCCTGGTCACCGTAGCAACCATAAACCAATCTTGGTATTTTTTATTTTTTGCATTCTAAAGCTTTGTTATGATGGATGGCATTGTATTGTATGAAAAACACCACACAGTGAGTTGAAGTAAAAGGGAGAACAGTTAGTGCAATAAATCTGCTCTTGTTTATTTCCTTATGAAGCCATTTAAGTGATTGCTGTTGTTGGTTTTTCAGGGACACAACTCCACCAATGAGCTGAGCAGTATGCTGCTGCCCCAGCTGCCCCAGGAGGGCCGAGACCGGGCCCTGAGCGCCACCAGCTACATCACTGACGCCATGGAAGGTAAGACACAGCACCTGGCAGAAACAGAACACAACACAACAGAAACAAACCAAGCACAATCACACACGGACAAACGACGAGATATTAACCCTGAAACAACTCCATATGCACATAAAATCCACATGAAATCTTTTCCTGCAAGGTGCGTGCGAGGACAGGAGAAGTGTCTCCATCTGCTCGCGGTTAATATTGTCCCCCGAGACGCCGCTCGCTGTTGTTATTCAGAGAAAAGGTGTAACCCTCCCCACTGCTGCTTCATCATGACACAGCCAGACTGTGACATCACCTGGGCAGCACAAGAACCAGACTCTTCCCTGAGCGTTTTAGCGAATAAATAATAGCGTAACAGAATGTCCTCGCAGTTTCAAATCTGCTATGCCCATCGGGACAAAGTGTTTTAGGAAACGAATAAGTAGACCGCCTGTAGAAGTTTGTGTATAAATAAGTCAAGTGATGAATTCATTTTCATCGCTTGCGATGTTCCAGCCGGGAAATGATCATGGACGATAACTATAGGTAACTGTACTTTTAAAAATCACTCAACAATAGAAAAATCCACACAATTACTGTAATAACAACGCGGAGGTACAATATCATTCCAATCAGAGTCAGAAATTGAGTATTTAAAGTGGCAGATGACACACTTATAATATACAGAATGCTATTGTATGCCAAAGGGTATAACAAAAACATTGACAGCCAATCAGAAATTACCCAAAAGAACGTGAGCATTTAAAGCAGTAAATGACAAAACAACAGAATGTCCTTATAATAAACAAAATGTTATTACCCACTGGCATGGATGCTAATGTAATTTTATTTCGTTAATATAATCATCATTATTGTACTTATAGTGAAGTAACATGGAGGAAACATGAACTGTTTAAGTACAAGCATCAGAATTCTTCATCAAAATCAAATCGAAGACTGTTTTCTGTCATATGGTTGGTGTGCTTTTCTCATTGGAGGACATAAAATGTCACCTGTGAACAAAAATGGCCCATATTCTTGAGTCTTTTCTGGACTCTTGATTGGTCAGCACAAAAGTTGCTAACAGAAGACGGCCTGAGCTCACAGGGTCTGAGTTTAGATCTGCTAGCATAAGAAAATGCCAATCCTCATTATCACGCATGTGAAAGCTGACACGGCAGGACAGCAGCAGGCCAAATTTACTGTAATGAGCACGTTATGTCAGATGATGCTTACATACGTGTATGATAGATTGCCAGCTACCGCTTACTGATTTATTTGTATATAAATATGCTGACGCTGGAACAGCCGTATTGCAAAAATACTCAGACGTACCTTTTACAGAAATTTACCATGGTACTCACAGTTTCCATCATGGTTTTACTTCAGGGCCTGAATTTTGCACTGTGCACAGTTTGAATCATTCCCACAGGGAAATTCCCATGTGCTATGACAGAAGTACACTATTTTATTACATTAATAAATTAATGATTTTGTAAAACATGCCAAATCGGCTGTGAGGATCACTCCGCTGTGGCAACCCCTGATAAAGGGAGCAAGCTGAAGGAGAAAGAGAGTGCATTAATGATTTTATAGATGAATAAAGATTAAATAACAGTACTACAGTTTTAACCTAAGATGGGTAATAATGAGCAGCTAAAGATAAAACACAAACGGCATCCACAGTACAAGTGAACAGTGTGATGAAGTCTCTGTAAGCCTGTTACTTAGTAACAACCACCTAGCAACTGCCCAGATACCTATGCAACCCCCTAGAAACAATCCTGACACTTAGAAACAACACATGCCCCCTAGAAACAATTCAGACACAAGCAACCTAGGCACAAGGCAACTCTTTAGAAAACAGCCAGAAAGCTTTAGCAACTGCAAATCAACACTACTCAGACAACCCAGACATCCTAGCAACCTTCTAGAACCAATGCGGATACCCTATCAACCCCCTAGAAACAATTATGATGCCCAAGCAACCTAGAAACCACACAGCAACTCTTGAGAACACCCAGAAAGTCTAAGCGACTGCAAATCAACACTAGCAGTGTCCTCACAACTACTCAGACATCCTATCAACCCTCTACAACCAATGCAGATACCCCAGCAACCCCCTTGAAACAACCCAGACACCTTAGCAACCCCCTAGAAACAATGCAGACATCCCAGCAACCCTTTAGAACCAATGCAGATACCCTATCAACCCCCTAGAAACAATCATGACACCCAAGCAATCGCCTAGACACAGCAAAGGTCCCCTAGAAACAACCCTGACATCCTAGCAACCCCCTAGAAACAATGCAGATACCCAAGCAACATAGAAACCACACAGCAACTCTTGAGAACACCCAGAAAGCCTTAGCAACTGTAAGTCAACACTAGCAGTGTCCTCACAACTATTTTGACACCCTAGCAACCCTCTAGAACCAACGCAGATACCCTAGCAACACCCTTGAAACAGCCCAGACACCTAAGCAACCCCCTAGAAATAATCCAGATACCCAGGCAACCTAGAAACCACATGGCAACACTTGAGAACACCCAGAAAGCCTTAGCAGCTGCAAATCAACATTAGCAGTGTCCTCACAACTACTCAGACACCCTAGCAACCCTCTAGAACCAACACAGATACCCTAGCAACCCCCTAGAAACAATCTTGACATCCAAGTAATCCCCTAGAAACAACACTTGCCCCCTTGATACAACCCAGACACCTTTGCAACTCCCTAGAAACAATCCAAACACCTAAACAATCTAACAACCACAAGGCAAGTCTTGAGAACACCTAGAAAGCCTTAGCAACTGCAGTGACAGTGGCTTCAAAACTATTCAGATACCCTAGCAGCCCTCTAGAACCAATGCAGATACCCTAGCAACACCCTAAAAAATTCAGACACCCTAGCAACCCCTTAAAAATAATCCTTACACCTGAGCAATCCCCTAAAAACAACACTGGCCCTCTGGAAACCCCCTAGCACCCTAGCAACCCCCAAGAAACAACGCAAGAAACAACGCAACCACCCTAGCAACCCCATAGAAACAATGCAGACAGTTAAAAAAAAAAAAAAACACATTGTAGTAAAACACAATTCAGTGTACTATCTAGACTATAAGCGTGCAACATTATAGTGACTGAAGTAACATAATGCATGCACAAATAAATAAATAGAAATAATCCAAACACGCAAGCAATCGCAAGGCAACTCTTAAGAACACCCAGAAAGCCTTAGCAACTGCAAATCAACACTAGCAGTGTCCTCAAAGCTACTCAGACCCCCTCTAGAACCAACACAGATACTCTAGCAACATCCTAGAAACAACCCAGCCACCCTAGCAACCCCCTAGTAACAATCCTGACATCTGAGCAATCCCCTAAAAACAACACTGCCCCCTAGAAACCCCCTAGATACAATCCAGACTCCCTAGAAACTATGCATACACCTTAAACCCCCTTAATAATAACACAGACACCCTAGCAACCCCCAGGAAACAGCACAAACAGCCTAGCAACCCCATAGAAACAATTCAGACACCCAAACAACCCATCAGAAACAATACATCCCCCCCCCTAGAAACCCCCAGAAACAACTCAGACACCCTAGCAACCCTCTAGATACAATGTAAATACCTTAGCAACCCCATAGAAACAACCCAGACATCCTAGCAACAATCCAAAAACAAGTGCAACCCCCTAGAAACAATGCACAAGTAAAAAGAAAAAAGACTATAAGCATGCAACATTATAGTGACTGAAGTAACATAATGCATGCATGCATAAATAAATAAATATATAAATGAATATATTTTTAACAGTAATTAAATTTATTGACTTTTTATTTTATAATGTAATAACTAAAAAAAGCATATAAACAAGCAACGTCGCACGTCATATGTAGTTCAGTTCCTGCTGTGTTAAGGTGAACGCGGTGTTAAGTGAAGCTCTGTTTGTTGGTCAGTTTCTCTTGTGGAGGATGAAATAAAGGCTGACAGGTCGACTGCACCCGCTGTGGTCCATCACACCACCGCAGCGGCTCATCGCAGGAGTTAGTAGCACATTACTGCCGCAGAGCCAAATCTAGAGCCACAAGATGTCCGTCTCTGTCTCATTTCTCATTAGAACGCTTACAGGTTCCTCCTAAACACGCATCCTCGCTTGTCAAGTGTGATTCAACCTCGGTTGGGTAGAAAAACAACATGCTAACCTTTCATCGTGACCTATTCATGTGGTGTTCGCAACAAGCCAAGAATTTCAATGCTGAGCTGTAAATTACGCTTTTGTCTAAATCCGGTAGTCATTGAATGCAAATGCATGGAAACATTTGTATAGCTTTGGCAAAAACACATTTTATGTATAACTAAACAGACTGTTAAATCACTGAATCATGAGGCCTCTAATGGTTTATGTAAATGTTTTGACTGAATGTATTCATCCAGACAGGTAAACACTCCATCCCTACATTACAGTAAATTAACACTTCGGCTTCAATATTATGAATAAAATTCCTCCTACCTGACAGACATCAATGAAATGAGTCCTAAGAAATAAACCTGTGTGTTTGGCTACATTACAGTCTTCAAACAGAACTACACAGACAACCAATCAGAAACACTAGATGCCTGTCAGTCATTGTGTACTTTCAGGCTTGCTGGCATCGGATTGGCTGCCATAGTTCTTGAGGGCGGGGTTTACAGACTGTGTACAAAATGGTTGTTGTTAGTCAAATGGCTGAATCTTTAACTAGTCTGATGTTTGCATTTGTGGTGTTTTAAAGAACCAATAAACACCAATAGAACTCAACAGGGTGGTCTGAAGGGTTTATAATGAAACATCATGAACTTAAAGAAACATTTACGGTCAGTTCAAGAACCCTACGCAACCAGATGTGGTTCTTGTGACGAAAAGGAACCCAACAAAGCTTTGTTTTTAAGAATGCATGGGTGATTTTTTTTCACCGCTGGTTGTTTTTATGCTGACAGAGCTGGAGGAGGCGCAGCAGAAGTGTCACCCGTGCTGGTACGCATTTGCACACAAGTACCTGGTGTGGATGTGTTGCCCCGGCTGGCTGAAGTTGAAGGAATGGGTGAAGTTCATGGTGAATGATCCGTTCCTGGATCTGGCCATCACTATCTGCATCGTTCTCAACACGCTCTTCATGGCTCTGGAGCACTATCCCATGACAGACGAGTTCAACCGTATGCTGTCTGTGGGAAACCTGGTGAGCATGACTTTTCACTTTTTTCTGTCACTAAAGATGCTTCAATATAAGTATGTTGGCATATACTGACTTTAATGCATTTTGTTGTATCTATTGATACTGATATATTGAAATATATGTATTTTAGGGTTTAAAAATATTTATATTATATTATATTATATTTAAAAAAAATCATGCTTTGATACCTCAGTTAAAATGTTCACTTCCAGTTTAGAAGTTTAAGGTCAGTAAGATTTTTAAAAAATGTTTTAAGTGTTTGAAAAGTCTTTTTTGCTCACCAAAGCTGCATTTATTTGATTAAAAATTCAGTAAAAATAGTCAAATATTTTTCTGATTACAAATAACTGTCTTCTATGTGAATATTTGTTAAAACATAATTAATTTCTGTGATCAAAGCTGAATTTTCAGCATCATTTCTCCAGTCTTCAGTGTCACACGATCCGTCAGAAATCATTCTAATATGCTGATTTACTGCTGAAGAAACATTTCTGATTATTAGCAATGTGCCAGAAATATAGGTATTTTAAAAATACCAAAAAGTAATAAAAATTAAAAATTGACTAAATATTTAACTAAAATGAAAACGAAAATAGGAAATATTAAATGTGAAACAGGCGTAATGCACTTAAATAACATGGCTGTAAATGTGCCAGAAATATAGGTATTTAAAAAAACACCAAAAACTAATAAAAATGAAAAAAAAATTAAATGTAAAATAAAATATTAAAAGAAAACTATAATAGTATCTCAGTGATACTAAAATAGCATTTTAATAGGCATAAACCTTTTTGAAATAAGTCTTTTTTTGCTCACCAAAACTGCATTTATTTGATTTAAAATGCAGTAAAAATGGTCGAATATTTTTATGATTTCAAATAACTGTCTTCTATGTGAATATTTGTTAAAATGTAATTAATTTCTCTGATCAAATCTGAATTTTCAGCATCATTACTCATCTTCAGTGTCACATAATCCTTCAGAAATCATTCTAATGTGCTGATTTCTGCTGAAGAAACATTTCTGATTATTATCAATGTGCAAAAAACAAAAAAATAATAATAAAAAAAAAATTAACTAAAATTAAAATGAAAATAGGAAATATTAAATGCAAAACAGGGGCAGTTCACTTTAATAATCATCGCTGTAAATGTGCCAGATATATAGGTATTTAAAAAACACCAAAAAAGTAATATAAAAAAAAAATATTTAACTAAAATGAAAATGAAAATAGGAAATTATTTCAAAATATAAAAAAAAAAACTATAATAGTATCTCAGTGATACTAGCACTTAAACAGGCATCAACTTTTCTGAAAGAAGTCTTTTTTGCTCACCAAAGCTGCATTTATTTAATCAAAAATACTGTAAAAAAAGGAAATATATTTATGATTTCAAATAACTGTGTTCTATATGAATATCTGCTAAAATGTAATTGTAAATGTAAAATGTAAATGTAATTTCTATGATCAAAGCTGAATTTTCAGCATCATTACTCCAGTCTTCAGTGCCAAACGATCCATCAGAAATCATTCTAACATGCTAATTTACTGCTCAAGAAACATTTATGATTATTATCAGTGTTAAAAACAGTTGTGCTGCAAAATATTTTAGTGGAAACTGTGATATATTTTATTTTTTTAGGATTCACAGATGAATAGAAATTTGAAAAAATCAGCATTTATTTAAAATAAAAACATTTTGTGACATTATAAATGTCTCTGCTGTTACTTTTGATCAATTTAATGCATACTTTCTGAACTTTAATTTAATGAAATAAATAAATAAATAAAATGACTGACCCCAAATGCTAATGTATGCATAGTTATATATTTGTACATTTTATGATTCATTTATCAATTATTGAATTTTTATATTAAATACAGAACTGTATACACAATATTCCTGACAGACCTGATCAGTGAAATGATTCCTGAGAAATAAATCTGTGTCTCTGACTACATGGCAGGCTTTAAACAGAGAACCAATCAGAAACACTAGATGCCTGTCAATCATTGTACACGTTCAGGCTTGCTGGCGTCGGATTGGCTGACGTATCATTGGAGGGCGGGGTTTACTGACTGTGTACACTCTCTGTATAATTATATGAAATAAATAATATCAATCTCCACAGTTACTGTAAACAAAAGCACGCAAATATTGGCCAAAACTGTTCTTGTATAAAAATGTCGGCTTGAATAAGAAGTCAAGAAGCTGATGCTTATATTACCTTTATTTGTTATACCGGTTATGGAAGGTCAGAGTTTGCACATTGCATTGTGGAAAACAGCAGCCAGCGCAGTGTAATCTGGTTGCATTCGGCTGTGAATCAAACCTGTGTGCTGCTGAAAGAGTGATAGCAGCATGGTTTTGAATGTTGAGGATGTAGATACAGTAGACGGGAGTCATATGAGGACGCTCGGATCAATACGGGTCTCTTCACATGACTGACGCCGTGCGAACAGGTGAAGCGCTGAGCTGGACGAGTGTCGAGATCTCGGCGGCAGCTCACAGGAACAGGTTGGGTGACGGAGACGGTCACGTCGGTTAGTTTGTGCATGACTGACGGCATTATCGACTCTGTCATCTGTAGATTAAAGTGAGGAGCGGAGCAGCTCGGTGTGTGTTCGTTACAGACAACAACACCTCTGACAGACGCCTCACAGCGCTGCTCCTGTGTTAGATGATGTTTGTCCAGCCACGCTGAAGGGTCAATCTCACTAAGAATTATGTTGGGCTCATATTTTGAGCAGCATATTTTGGTATATAATACACAGTATATATCACACTATATATTATAGTTTTCAACCTATTATGAAAAGATTTTCTTATTGCAACTATTTTGAAAATGTTTGCCCAGCCTTGCTAAAGTGTGAATCTCTTTAAAGCTGTCAAGAACATGTCCAGCTCATATTTTTCTCATATTAAATAAAATAAAAAATAGATTAAATATTTTACAAGGATTTTTATTATCAATTAATTTATTATTTATTTTATTTATATTTTCTGTCAATTTCTTTATTCTAATTATTAATGTTATTTAATTTAATTTAGCTTTTTATTTTATTTTAATAAAATTAGGACAAAAATGAAAATTTATTTTATTTTTATTTAATTGTTTGGCTCACAATCTGTCCTAAAAGTTTAAAGAATAGCATATTTTGGTATTTAATACACAGTATATATTATAGTTTGCAGTCTTATATAAAAAGATTTTCTTATTGCAACTGTTTTGGAAATGTTTGTCCAGCCTTGCTAAAGTGTAAATCTCTTTAACATTTTAAAATTCTTTTATATTATCAATTAATTTATTATTAATTTTTAATATATTTTATGTAATTTTATTTATTTTATTTTATCTAATTATTGATATTATCAATTATTAATTATTATTTAATTTATCTTTTTATTTTATTTGAATAAAATTAGGTAGAACAATTATAAAATATTTTGAAATGAATTAAATTTTAAATTGTTTTTTTTTTTTTTTTTTTTTTTTTTGGAAATGTTTGTCCAGCCTTGCTTAAGTGTGAATCTCTGTACAGCTGTGTCAAAAACATGTCTGGCTCATATTTTATCCTAAGTCTAATGATAAAATAAAATAAAATAAAATAAATATTTTTAAAAGATTTATATTATCAATTAAAAATAAATAAATAAATAAATATTTTAAAATGATTTTATATTATCAATTAATTTATTATATTAATTGTATTTTATTTTTAACTAATTTTACTTTTTTTTTTAAAGCATTTATCTATTTGTTTTATTTATTTGTTTATTTATTTATTTTTGATTATCTATCTAAATATTTCAATTGATTTTTATTTTACTTACATTTTTTTGTCATGTGAAATGTGACCTGGATATGTTTTTGTTAAACATGTTTTAGTCACCTTCAAAGAGGATTATGTTTTTCTAGAAAACCTGAAAAATGTTTTTTAAAAAATCTGAAGAAAAATAATATTTTGACATACATTTACATCATGCAAAAAAAAAAAAAAAAAAAAATTATATATATATATATATATATATATATATATATAATAAAAAAAATTATATATATATATTTTTTTTTAAAGCTTTCCTTTAGGTTGCAGAGACGTGAGATGTGAATTATCATGCTTCATGTCCTGTAGTGCTGTTGCTGTGAATTGTTGCACGTTTGAAAGGGAGACGTGCAGACAGACAGACCCGTGAGTCACGCGTGTGTGTGTTAGCGTGTGTTAGCGTGTGTTAGCGTGTCTCGGGCCTGCGGTCACAGCGGCTCAGAGTCAGAGGTCACATGTTGTTTGTAATCTGTGTTAGATGGAAAAACTCACACTGACGGGTGGAGAGACATTCGAGACCTGGGGGAAACGCGGTTGCTCAGAGGTTTCTCACTCAGAGCTCAGCAGTATTTATGGAGAGATTTTCATTCAAACGTCTCATAAATGTCTTGAAATTCCTTTGGAGGAATAAAAATGGTTGTTTGATTTCATGCAGTAAGATCAGCCGGAGGCGTTTGGTTTCAAAAGTGATGATGTCATTTGAAAGCGTCTCGCCGTCGATGTGTCCGTCACTCTGTCCTCTGGTGTTTCTCGTGTCACATTCGGCTCCTTTGCCCACAGGCTTCAGAAATGCCCTCTTACGCAATCCCAGCAGGCCGTTCTCCAGCACCTCCGCGCTTCACGCCGATCAGTGGGCGACTCTCAGGGATAACGAGCTGTGTGCAGAGTTAATTGCTTGATGGAAATGTAAATGTGCGAACGGCTCATGTGTGTTTGAGAGGTGAGGCGCGGGCTGCTTTACTGAAGCATCGGTGAGAGATTTGAGCGCAGCCGCTAATGTTTGCGCGGGGCGACGCGGCACTCGTGTCTGATGAATCTGTTATGATCACCAACATCTCATCACAAATCACATTTCAAGGGTTGAATTTCATGAAAGAACATGTCTAGCTCATATTTTGACCCAAAATCAGATGAAAGAAGTGGGAAATTATATTTTGCATAAAGAAAATGAAGTCTGCATGATTATATATCAGTAGATTTTTGTTTTATATTATTTAAATTAAATATAAGTATTTATTGTACTACATCATAGTAGTATTTTTGTGGTGTTTAATATAAATACAATTTTTAAATTTTAAATTAAATATTTTAATATATAATATTTTATTTTAAATATATTAAATATTTAAATTTAAATATAAAAAAAACATTACAAATTTAATTTATAGCACCTAATTCTGTTAAATTCCGTATTAAGTAATTTAAATATTATAATAAAGAGTCTAATTGGAATCACAATTCAGAAATAATAATTACAAAATAATTAATTTGTTAAAACATTTCTTGTAATTTAAATTTAATTTAAATAATGTAAAAAATTAAATGTAAAAAATTTGAATTTAATGAATTTAATATTTAATAAATTTTTGTAATTGTAAATATATATATATATATATACACAGACACACATAAAAATTAGATACATGTCACGAGGCAAATTTATTAGCCCTAAAAAATATATTTTCTTTATTATTTTTTCAAATTTATTTACATATTTATTTTAATGCATAACCTTATCTCATTTTAACTAATTTATTATTTTCTTCAGTTTCTACTTCTTACTTGTATTGTTTTTGTTTTTTTTAATTTCTTAGTAAACATTTTATGATTGCTATTTTTAAATTATTTTTTAAAACTTTTTATGGTTTATTTTTTATTTATTTTTAAATTGTATTGCATTAAGTCATTTAATTATTATAATAAAGAGTCAATTTGGAATCACAATTCAGAAATAAGAAATTACAAAATAAATAATAATAATAAATTCTTGTTATTGAAATTTAATTTAAATAAAATGTAAACGTAAATGTGAAAAATGACTAATTTAAATTGTAATATTTATTTTTGAATTCTCATTTATATTACAGTAAGGAGAATCAAATGAGAATCGCCATTGACAACAATGAGAATTAATTATATTAATTTAATTTAATTAATAAAAAAGCTTAATTTTCTTTATTATTTTTTCAAATTAATTTACATGGTTATTTTAATGCATAACCTTATCTCATCTTATAACTTGATTATTTTCTTCAGTTTCTATTTCTTACTTTTTTATGTCTTAGTAAACATTTTATGATTGCTATTTTTTTTTTTTTTTTTGCTTTTTATGGTTTATTTTTTATTTCTTTTTAAACTTTTAGAATATTATTATTATTATTATTATTATTATTATTATCTTTTAATTTTCTATGAAGTGCTATCTATCTATCTATCTATCTATCTATCTATCTATTTTTTAATTTTGGTGAGCTGAAATGTGACCTGAGCATGTTTTCTTGAGCTTCACCCTCAAAGAGGCCGTAGATGTTCGTCCAGATCTCGGTTTATTGGTTAGATTAAAGAGGTAATTAGGGGATGTGAGGCAGAAGCAGAGCTGATCTTCTGCTCTGCTCATCTTCACAGGACGTGTTTCCCTCAGATGTTTGAGTGACTCCTCCTGCGCGTTTCCTGCTGCCGTGTCACGTATCGCAGTCACATCCAAACGCTCGGCTCACAGATACAAGAAACAGAGCAAACAGCTGTCGTACATTCACGCACCTCATATCCATGGCAACAAAGAGCAAACCGCCTGTCATTCATAAAGTTCTACGCATGCCCCGCCCCTTTTTAAATATTTTGCTTAATTTAATGATGCTTTCAGCTGCCAGTAATTGTATAGTACTCTGCAGTACGTACAAATTAAGTAGAGAATTCAATTTAAAGACATTCACGTGCATATATTACATTTATATGTGCATGTTTATTTGCATAGTGTTTATAAATAGCAGCTCCGTAGGATGATTTCCAGAGATTGCATTAAAATTAAGTGCGAGTGGCTTTGAATAAATGTGTCTGTCAGATGTATAAATGTAATTTTAGTTTTTGAAGATGTTGACTAATCTCCTGCTGTTGTTCTCAGGTGTTCACAGGCATCTTCACAGCTGAGATGGTTCTGAAGATCATCGCTCTGGATCCGTATTATTACTTTCAGCAGGGCTGGAACATCTTTGACAGTCTGATCGTCAGTCTGAGTCTCATGGAGCTGGGTTTGTCCAACGTGGAGGGTCTGTCCGTCCTGCGCTCCTTCAGACTGGTAAAACACGCTCCGGACACACTCAGAAGTTATTCCAGTTATTTTCTTTTTTGTTAGTGCATTTGTAACAAGCCCCTTCATGATATTTGCTGAGTGAAATCCAACAGATGCTTTCTGAATATTCAAAACATCCAGTATTTATTTTAAGTATTATAAGAACATTCCATCGCATCATTTTGCTGACGTGATGGGAACGTTACTTTTGAATTTTCTGTGAACATTCTAAAACAAGTTGTTACATTTAAAAAATGTTACATGAACATCCAACTGAAATAACTTAAAATAAAAGTGACATTTTTGTTGTAACGGTTTGAGAACATTTATAACTCTGAATGATTGTTACATGAAGAATGTTTGTTTATAACTTTGAGACAACATTTCCCGTTTTTAAGTTCTTTCAGTTTTAACATGCATGAATGATATTGAAGACATTGTTTCATGATTTTACAATAATGGCCAGTTGCAGAAGAAAATGCAGACATGACCCAGATGTTTTCTGCTACATCTGAGGGTGTTTTACCTATTTAAAGGCTTTTATTTATTTATTTATTTGTTTGTTTATTTATTTAGAATACTTCTTTAAAAAGCTTGTCTGTTTATTTATTTACATTTTCACTACCTTTATTTATTTATTTATTTATTTATTTACATTCCCAGTACTTAAATACTAAGTGCATTATCTGATACATACGGATATTAATTATTTATTTAATTAGAATTTTCTTTAAAAGCTTTTCTGTTTATTTATTTATTTGCATTTTCACTACCTTTATTTATTTATTTGTTTGTTTGATTATTTTAATCTCAGCATTACCAAATTAGTTTTTTTTTTTTGCTATTTATTTATTTGTTTGTTTGTTTCTTTATTTATTTTCAATACTTCAATACTATGTACATTATCTGATACATACATATATTGTTTATTTATTTATTTATTTATTTATTTTATTTCATTTTATTTATTTATTTTTTAAGTCAGCATTACCAAATTAAGTCTGTTGCAATTTATATATTTATTTATTTACATTGTGAATACTTATTTAAAAGCTTATTTATTTATTTATTTTAAAAACTATTTTAAAAGCTTGTTTGTTTGTTTATTTACATTTTCATTACTGTTATTTATAATGTACATTCTTTAGTTCTTTAATACTAAGTGCATTATCTTTTTTTATTTATTTATTTTAAACTCTGCATTACCATTTTTTTGGCTATTTATTTATTTATTTATTTGCCAATTTATTTATTTACATTTCCAATAGTTCAATACTAAGTGCATTATCTGATACATACATATTTATTTATTTATTTATTTATTTTAACTCAGCATGCCAAATTAGGTCTTTGTTGCAATTTATATATTTATTTATTTACATTGTGAATACTTTAAAGTTTCTTTTAAAAGCTTGTTTGTTTATTTATTTACATTTTCATTACTTTTATTTATTTATTATTTACATCTTCAGTGCTTCAATACTAAGTGCATTATCTGATATATACGTATATTACTGATTTTATTTATTTATACATATTTTTATTTATATACTCTGCAGAATTTTTTTATCATGCATTGCTTCGTTATCAGTGTTCTATATTGAATTTTATTCAAATAAACTCTTCTCTTCTCCTTCAGCTGAGAGTCTTCAAGCTGGCAAAGTCGTGGCCGACTCTGAACACGCTCATAAAGATCATCGGGAACTCTGTGGGCGCTCTGGGGAACCTGACGCTGGTTCTGGCCATCATCGTCTTCATCTTCGCCGTGGTCGGCATGCAGCTGTTCGGGAAGAACTACGAGTCCTGCGTCTGCAAGATCTCCAAGGACTGCACGCTGCCCCGCTGGCACATGAAGGACTTCTTCCACTCGTTCCTCATCGTTTTCCGGGTCTTGTGCGGAGAGTGGATCGAGACCATGTGGGACTGTATGGAAGTGGCCGGACAGCCGCTCTGCATCCTGGTCTTCATGCTGGTCATGGTCATCGGGAACCTCGTGGTGAGTGCTGGAGGCTTTTTTAATGCCATTGGCTTCATGCTGCGGCCTTGAAATTTCACAGAAAGTGAGCTGAACCTTTTCTGTTAGTCTGAAACAAGCAGATCATGAGCGTTAGGAAACGTTAGGCGGGTTTGTAATTGCGTGTTTATATTGGCTGTTGTTTTGAAATGTCTCTCAACGCTCATGTCAGATATGTTTCATAAAGCACCGCTGCTAAAACCTGCGTTATTATTGCTGAGGGTCATATTTACACCGTCTCTGATTAACTCATTACATCATGAACTCTGTTTGAAGCTCGTCCGCTCTGATTAAAATAATGCGAAAAACCCATATTGATAAGTAATTAAAATCATTTCTTTTGATTTGGATGCATTCCACCATAATTAATGGGTCATTGCACCATGCAGGCTTTTATTTGAAAGACCTGTGATACATTTGTTATTTAGTGGACGGTTTTTAATCAAAGTCTTGATGTGCACTAATTGCCCATGGAGCGTCTGGGGTGAATCGTTTGGCTCAGTGGCTCGTGGGTAATTGATCTCAATAACTTGTGAGGTCCTGTGAAGCCCCAAATGTGAGATTGAACCTGTAGTGTTTGTGTTTCCATCACGGATGCGTTTTAAAGCTAAACTGTGTGATTTTAGCGCCACTAGTGGCAGTGAATGGAATTGCATAAATAATGACTGTCTCCGAACAGGTTTCCTGCATTCAGTAGTTTAGGGTTGGTCATTTTAGGCTGCATTTATTTGATTAAAAATATTGTAAAAATGTGATATATTTTTAGAATTTTAAATAGATGTTTTCTGTGTGAATATATTGTAAAATGTAATTTATTCTTGTGCTCAAAGCTGAATTTTCAGCATCATTACTCCCGTCTTCAGTGTCACATGATCCTTCAGAAATCATTCTAATATGCTGATTTGCTGCTCACTCTATCAGTGTGAAAACAGTTCATATTTTTGTGTAAACCGGGTTACATTTTACATTTTAGGATTCATGTATGAATACGTTAAAAAAGAACAGCATTTATTTAAAATAGAATTTTTTTTGTAACAGTATAAATGTCATTTTTGATCAGTTTAATGTATCCTTGATGAATAACAGTATTAAAACCCCCAAACTTTTGATTTTTCCAGATTTTCCCACAGAAAATGTGAGTATCAACATGAGCTGCAAGTGCAAAAACTGTGAAATTTCTAGAAAATTTCTCCATCATATTTGCTTTACTTCCCTCATTTGGTTTAGCATTTTATGACAACTTATTTCCTAATTTTTATTTTTTTTTATTTGATTTATCTTCTTTTGTTTATTTAGTTTTATATTTTATTATTTATTATTTTTAATTTAATTAAATTTTTTACTGGTGCACTGAAAATAAATCTGGCTTAGATTTTATTTATTTATTTATTTATTTACATTATAAATGTCTTTACTCTCGTTTTTGATCAGTTTAATGCATCCTTGATGAATAACAGTATTAGAACCCCAAAACTTTTGATTTTTTTGTTTAAATCCAGGTTTTCCCACAGAAAATCAACCATGAGTTCAGTTGTAAGTGCAAATCCTGTAAGACTGAAATTGAAATTCCTTGAAAATTTCTCCATCTGCAATTTGCCTCAGCATCTTATAACAAATTCCCTTATTATTTTATTTAAATTTTTTTTGTTTATAAATGTTTTTTATTTTTATTAATTTTAATTTTTTTACTAGTGCACTGAAAAATAAATCTGGTGTGTGTATGTATATATATATATATATTTTTTTTTTTTTGTTTGTTTTTTTTCAAAAATTGCAAGTAAATTTCATGGTTAATTATAAAGAAGCAGCTTTATGTAACTTTTTTATTTTATTTTATTTTGTTTATTTATTTTTTTTTAAATTTGGTGCGTGTTTGTTTGTATGTATGTATGTGTATATATATATATATATATATATATATATATATATATAAAATATTTTTTTTTTTTTTTTTTTTTTTTTTTTTTAATTGCAAGTGAATTTCATGGTAAATTACAAAGAAACAGCTTTACTTTATTTATTTTATTTTATTTTGTTTTTATTTTTTTATTATTTTTTTAATTTTTATTTTATTTTATTTTACTGGTGCACTGAAAATACATCTGGTGTAGAATTATTATTTGTTGTTAACGTTATAAATGTCTTTACTGTCATTTTTGATCAATTTAGTGCAACCTTGAGAAAAATCAGTATTAAAACCCCCCAAACTTTAAATTTTTCTGTCTAAATCCAGACTTTCCCACAGGAAATGCAGGTATCAACTCAGTTGCAAGTGCAATCCCTGTGAGATTTCTCCACCTAGACGGTGTGCACTACTGTAAAATAAGTGTACAGATTGCATCTGGGCCTGTTTATAAGATATTGATATTACATAAGCGAGAGTTTGGTGCAGATGGAAGTGCAGATCGAATGCACACAGTTTCACCAGAGCGATTAACACATGCAAATGTGAGGCCGGGGGAATGGAGATGCCGCGCGTCTGTTGTTACGAGGGCTTTTCCATCCTCGCTGATGATTGTGCCGCCGCCGATCGGAAAGAATCATCTCTGCTGCGCTGACGAGCATTTCAGAAAGGCTGCGGATGCGTGGCGTCGCTCGAATATTGCGACCCGATCTTTCCTGCATGATTTCATTTGCATACGGCAGTTAAAGGTCAAATAGTTGTACCTTTGTTACACCATTGATATTTTTAGACCATTCTGACTAGTCACTTAGAGACTGTGGAAGAATTTACAAGGGCCAGAGGGCGTGACGACGCATAGTATGTTGGGTAATATGTTTTAAATGTGCACACAATGCGTTTGAATTGCAAACTCTCCGGTGGATGATTTGATTACGTCGAGCTCTGCTTTCAGTGCTCGACTCAGGATGCATATGGAGTTTTGAATCTGAGATCCAAATATAGTGAGATACCTACCTAGGTGGTATTTTAAAGCATCAAACGTCAATATTTTAAGGTGTTCTGTCTTTTTTGCAGCTGGGACAACAATCCCAGAATGCATTTGTGCAAGCTTAGTATAAAATAGTCCACACAAGTCGGTGGACGACAGAAATGCAGATTATATCCTTACAATTAATTTAATTCTAAAAAGTATTGTTAAAAAAATAGAAGTGGACTGTTCATTATGTTTATTATTTTTTATTAATTTTATTTTAAGTTTATTAATTTTTTCCAGAAATTGTAATTGAATTTTATGGTTAATTACAAAGAAACTGTTTTTTATTTTATTTTATTTTATTTTATTTTACTGGTGCACTAAAAAAATCTGGTGTAGATTTTATTTATTTATTTATTTTTTCAGAAATTGCAAGTGAATTTTATAGTTAATTACAAAGAAACTGCTTTATTTTATTTATTTATTTATTTATTTATTTACTGGTGCATTGAAAAATAAATATTAATTATTAAATTAATTATAAAATAAATTAAATGAATTATATAAATTATATATATAATTTTTTTCCAGAAATTGCAATTGCAAGTGAGTTTCATGGTTTATTACAAAGAACCTACTATTTATTTTATTTTATTTTATTTTATTTTATTTTATTTTACTGGTGCACTAAAAAAAATCTGGTGTAGTTTTTACATGTTTTTTTTTTTTTTTTTTTTTTGCAAGAAATTGCAAGTTAATTGCATGGTTAACTACAAAGAAACAGCAAGTAATGCATTGAATTAAAATTGAGATTTTAAAGAAGAAAGACTGAAATAGTACTTTTTGGTAAAATGTACTCCAATAATATTTATGTGCAACTTTAGAAAAATCATTGTTTTACAGTGTACAGTTTTATTGTAATAAATTTAAATTTAATAATAATCTAATAATAATAATATATAAACAATTATAAGTAGTATTATATTTTGGCAGTGCTTTTGATGATTTTTTTCAATAATTAAAAAAAAATGAGAATGATTTTTTTTTTTTTTTTTTATAATGGGAAATTTGGGTGAAATATTCATATATAATAGAATTTATTTTTTAAAAAAGCTTATTTTTCTTTATGCAAAACATCAGTTCTTACTTTATAATAATTTAATTCCAAATGAGAAATGTTTGTTTATGCAACAAATGTGTATTTTACGCTTATTAAATTATCACATAGTTATCTTACCTTGTAAAATGTTATAATCAAACTGTTTATTTTATTTTTATTTTATTTTATAATGCATGTTAGTGTTTATAGAATTGAAATAAAGTATAATTTAATAAGAACTCATTATTACAGTTTGCAGTGGTTTGATTTGATACATGCAGATTTTCAATGCTGCATTAATGAGAATAAGATTTTTGAGAATTTGAATGCAAATAATGCCATAATACTAACACTAATACTAATAATGTGTTTACTTTTTATGCAAAACATAATTTCTTCCTTTTGTTTTGGCCTGAAATGTGACCTGGACATTTATTTACGATGTTTGAAAAGCTCTTAAAACACGCTGGTTTTATGGTGTGCCGGTTGCGCGTGTTTGTTCAGGGTTTTAAAATGCCACCATACCTTCTGTCTTAGCTGCTGTAATGTGAGCGAGCCACTAAAACCCTCATAAATCTTCATTTGTAAGTCAATAAACAGCCAAAAGATCAAACACGACCGAGCTGCACCTGTAGTGCGTTAAATGTTTATTCACGCAGAACTATTCGAGCATTTATGTGGTTAAACGTGGCCTGAAGTGCGTTTGATGTGAATAACAGGTGTCGTGAGACGTCGCGTTCGTCGGATTCCTGCGGGAATTAAAGCCGGACGAAGTGAGCGAGCTGCTGTTTGTGTTTGTAGGTCATTGGGTTGAGGTGTGCAGGTGAGATGCAGGCCATCTCTAGCTGAGGAAGCCGCCGATGTTGGGTTGGTTTGTAAAAGCTCAGGTGAACAGATCGGGGCGACCTATTCTTAGCGCGAGTGTGTGTGTGTGTGTGTGTTTGTGTTTGGAGTCCGTCATCACTCCAGATGGATATGGACACGCTGGGATCGATGCACCTGTGTGGATAATCAGAATTATTCAAAGCGCGGCCGGGTAACTGGAGAGCTGAAATTGATGTTATCAGATCTGGAGCTGCTCAGACGAGCGCTGAAGCGCTCAGGGCTGCGATGACAAATCCATAACTCTGATCCAAAACCCGCCGAGCTCCTGCGCTGTCCCGGAGCCTCATGAGTGACTGATGGAGAGCACAACAATGGTGCATACAATTAATGCTTTTGAATAAAATGAATGCTTTTATTCATTAGGGATGCATTACGTTGATCAAAAGTGATAGTAGGGGCATTTGCAATGTTACAGGAGGTTTCTACTTTAAATAAATGCTGTTCTGTTGAACTTTCTGTTCGTCTGTGAATCCTGAAAAATAAAATGTATGATGGTTTTCACAAAAATGTTAGGCAACACAACTGTTTTCAATATTGATAGCAAGCAAATCGGCATATTAGAATGATTTCTGATCCTGAAGACTGGAGTAATGATGCTGAAAATTCAGCTTTGATCACAGAAATAAATTACATTTTAACATGCATTCACATAGAAAACAGCTGTTTCAAAAATGAATAGTATTTCAGAATTTCTACTGTGTTTTTGATCAAATGAATGCAGTCTAGGTATGCAAAAGAGATGTTTTTTCAATAAAGTTTTTTATTTTATTTTATTTTACTGGTCCAATATAGTGCACAAAATTCTGGTGCGTTTTTTTTTTTTTTTTTTTTTTTTTTTTTTCAGAAATTGCAAGTAAATTTCATGATTAATTACAAAGAAACAGCAAGTAATGCATTGAATTAAAATTGATAAATGATATTTTTATCATGCATTCACATAGTAAACAGCTATTTTAAAAAAACTAATAGTATTTCAGAACTTGTACTGTATTTTTGATCAAATGAATGCAGCCTAGATGAGCAAAAGAGACTTTTTAAGAAAAAAAGTTGATGCCTATTTTATTTTATTTTATTTTACTTGTGCACTATGGTGCACAAAAATATTTTGGTGTACAAAAATCTTTAAAAAAGTTTTTTTTTTTTTTAGATTTTCAGAAATTACAAGTAAATTTCATGATTAATTACAAAGAAACGGCAAGTAATGCATTGAATTAAAATTAATAAAATAAATTACATTTTAACATACATTCACATAGAAAACAGCTATTTTAAAAATTAATAATATTTCAGAATTTCTACTGTGTTTTTGATCAAATGAATGCAGCCTAGATGAGCAGAAGAGACATTTTGAGAAAAAAGTTGATCCCTATTTTATTTTAATTTTTTGTTTTGTTTTGTTTTATTTGTTTTTTTTTACTGGTGCACTATGGTGCACAAAAAACTGCTATTTTAAAAATGAATAATATTGCAGAATGAATAATAATTAAAAATTTCTACTGTATTTTTGATCGAATTAATGCAGCCTAGATGAGGAGAAGAGACATTTTGAGAAAAAAAGTTGATGCCTATTTATTTTATTTTATTTTATATTTTACTGGTGCAATATGGTGCACAAAACTTTGGTGTAGATTTTTTTTTTTTTTTTCAGAAATTGCAAGTAAATTTTACGATTAATTACAAAGAAACGGCAAGTAATGCATTGAATTAAAATTAATAAAATAAATGACATTCTAACATACATTCACATAGAAAACAGCTATTTTAAAATGAATAATATTTCAGAATTTCTACTGTTTTAGTATTTAGTTAACTATACTAACGCTTGACTTGCATTTTTGTTCTGTTACTACTTTTTAATAATTCTTTTAAAGAATTGCTAAATATATATATTTTTTTAATGCATTCAAACTGATTCTTTTTTGGACTTCCCAGCCTGAGATGCAAAAAAAAAAAAAAAAAAAAAAACAACAACTTCCAATTGATCCATGTCAGTTTCTTTAAGATTCTGCCTGACTTTAACGGCCCCTGCATGTCCTTTTATTCTTATATGTCATTCTTTAGGCTGAAGTTCAATGAGTGTTTGAGAAACATTATATCTGAGAGTTTACTTTCCATCTGTCTCAGTGTCCGGCGTTTGCTGTGAGCGTCTGTCAGCATCATCCTGCCCTTTTAGGGAGAAAACGCTTGTTCGCCGGCTGATCGCATGAGCCGCCTGTGATTGTCACCTTCAGATAGTGTGTGTAACAGGATCTTGGGTTTCATCTCTCTTCAGCTGTGTGTGTGGTGTGTGTGTGTGGATTCTCCTGAATGCTTCTGGTTAATTCCATAGTTTGGCTGCCGGCAGTTAAACATCTCACGGGTGTAAAGTAGGATTCTGGGTCTGTGTTTTTGCTATTTTGTTTGGAAATGTTACATTATTACAGATGGAAGAGTGACATTATGATTGCATGTACATTTATTAATTTGAAATGTAAATAGACAACATTTTTATTCAGAGATTTTAGTGCAGGGCTTTATGACCAAAAATCTTCATCACAGTATTTTTTTTCTTTGCATGACTGCACCTTTATATGTGATTACGGTGTTATTTTACTTTGAGGTACACAGAATATAAAACCATTGTGATTTACAGTCAAAAACAGTGGTAATCAAACCAGTTTATAAAACTAACAATTTAGTTTATCTTAAAATGTAATCAAATTCAAATGTAACAATTAATTGACAAGTTTTGTAAATTAAGGCATGGATGAAAAATAGTTTGATAGTGCTTAAAAATTACTTTTTAATAATAATAATAAATTAAATAATAATAATAATAATAATAATAATATTAATTACAATATTATTTTTATGAATTAATAATAGTTTAATCATTGCTGTTATTATTATGTAATTATTATGTAATTTATTATTATTATTAATAATAATAATAATAATAATAATAATAATAATAATATATAGTATAGTATATATTGGTAATTGGTAATGTATATCTGTCATAATTTCTTCAAGTTAGACTGAACTTTTATTTTGACGGATGGTAGCAAAGACCTTGGAGTTTTTGTTTACATGAAATGAGGATAGTTTTTATCAAATGAAATAGTAAAATGTTAGTTAAGTGACTCTTTTATGTAGTTTATTGTTAATTGTATGACTTTTGCTAATGAATCATGAATGAATGAAGACTTGCTGCTGACATGGTACTAATAGAAATGTATTTAGCATTTATTCTTTTAGCAGATGCATTTGTCCAAACTGACTTAAAAATAAAAAATATCACAATCAGTTTATCATAACATTGCAGAAAAATGCACAACAGTAGAGAAAGAGAGAATTATTATAGTACAGTGCTGTTTATGGTTAATAAAGAGTCAAAGTGTCTTAAATGTTGTTTTGCATTCACAAACAAATGACAGAAACCTAAGATAGAAAGAACTTGGATAAAAGGAATTTTTGCCTTGCTTTGATTTTTATGGCTGCCGTTACATCTGCCGAAAGCACAGCTGATCACTTAGACAAACAGCAAGTGTCTGCGGGGTCAAAGGTCATAGGGGATCACTGTGACCCCTGCTGAACATCTGTTACTGTAGACTGGGGTTAATCAACTCCAACAACGAGACGGACAACTGTGAGGAAATCTTTAGGGAATGTGATTCGAGACAAAATATTTTGTGTACTTTGATTTTGTCTTCTTTCAGCCTACTTGTTTGTGTAGGTAGACATTTAGATTGAAAAATAGGTTAAATTTCCAGATTTAAATGTAAAAATGTGATATATTATTACAATTTCAAATAACTGTTTTCTATTTGAATAGACTATAAAATGTATTTTATTCTTGTCAGTCAAAGCTGAATTTTCAGCATCATTACTCCAGTCTTCAGTCACATGATCCTTCAGAAATCATTCTAATATGCTGATTTGATGCTCAAGAAACATTTCTGATTATTATCCTTGTTGAAAACAGTTTTGCTGTCCAATATTGTGTGTATTTTTCAGGATTCTTTGATGAATAGGAAGTTCAAAAGTTTATTTGAAATTATAAATGATACTTTTGATCAATTTAATGCATCCCTGCTGAATTCAAGAATGAACACATGCTAAGCATGTGCTATAATTCGGGTTTGTCTATTGTGTGTAGTATGTTTACTGCTCTTTCTGCTTGCCAGCCTTTGATTGATGGACACATTTGCCACCTGTTGTTTCGTCAAAGGTAGCGTATGATAATGCTGCTCAGCTGTCTGAGGTAATGCTGTATTTTTAGCCTGTGGTCGGTGCGTCGGGTCAGCGTGGGAGCGCTTTTGTGTCTCTCGTCGAGGCATGCGAGACACGCAGCACCTCAGATACCTGCAGAACTAGCTCACGGATCGCCTGCGTTACGTGGAAACGCGTACATGACGAGTGCCTCGCTCTGTGTGTATTTTAAGTGAGTGTAAGTGGGCAGGTGTAGCGGTGAGAAAAACCC
Source organism: Labeo rohita (assembly GCF_022985175.1). Lineage (NCBI taxonomy): Eukaryota > Metazoa > Chordata > Actinopteri > Cypriniformes > Cyprinidae > Labeo > Labeo rohita. The sequence goes on along the minus strand of NC_066892.1, from coordinate 1,292,247 downwards.
AGCTAATAATCCTCACTTAGACGCCGTCACCTTCCCAGCTAATGAAGCGTAACGTGGAAACGCTGTCCTGAGGGAATGAGGACATTCAGCTTAGATTTCATCTAAAACACACACGGGATCTGCCTTGTGACCACAATCATATATCATGGCGACGTTATGTAGCATCATAAAAATATTTCTGCTGACTGTCTGTGATTATCCAGTGAATTCAGTTTATTCAATACAGTTGATCTCGACTGATTCACTTCACCCCAATTGTTTGTTTGCGTTGTTTAAGTTTAGTTTTTTTAAGCATTGCTGAGGTGCTCTGAGTGGTTGCTAAGATGTTGCTAGGATGTTCTGAGTGGTTGATGTGGGGTTTCTAGGGTATTGTGAGTGGTTTCTAGGATGTTCCTAAGGTGTTCTGGGAGTTTTCTACAGTAGGTGTTTGATTGGGTGTTCTAGGAGGTTGCTAGGATGTTTTGAGTGGTTGATAAGGGGTTGCTAAGGTGTACTGAATGGTTGCTAGGAGGTTTCTAAGTTGTTGTGAGTGGTTTCTATTACATTCCTAAGGTATTCTGGGAGGTTTATACACAGGTGGTTGATTGGGTGTTCTAGGTGGTGGCTAAGAGGTTGCTAGGATGCTCTGAGTGGTTGAAAGGGGGTTGCTAAGGTGTTCTGTGAGGTTTCTACAGTAGGTGTTTGACATGTTGTTCTAGGTTTCTAGGTAAGATGTTGCTAGGATGTTTTGAGTAGTTGATAAGGGGTTTCTAAGGTATTGTGAGTGGTTTCTAGGATGTTCCTAGGTTGTTCTGGGAGGTTTCTACAGTAGGTGGTTGATTGGGTGTGCTAGGTCGTTGCTAGGATGTTTTGAGTGGTTGATGTGGGGTTTCTAGGGTATTGTGAGTGGTTTCTAGGATGTTCCTAAGGTGTTCTGGGAGTTTTCTACAGTAGGTGTTTGATTGGGTGTTCTAGGAGGTTGCTAGGATGTTTTGAGTGGTTGATAAGGGGTTGCTAAGGTGTGCTGAGTGGTTGCTAGGAGGTTTCTAAGGTGTTGTGAGTGGTTTCTAGGTGATTCCTAAAGTATTCTGGGAGGTTTATGCAGTGGGTGGTTGATTGGGTGTTCTAGGTGGTTGCTACGATGTTTTGAGTGGTTGATAAGGGGTTGCTATAGTGTAATGAGTGGTTGCTAGGAGGTTTTTAAGGTATTGTGAGTGGTTTCTAGGATGTTCCTAGGTTGTTCTGGGAGGTTTCTACAGTAGGTGGTTGTTATGGTGTTCTAGGTGGTTGCTAAGAGGTTGCTGGATGTTCTGAGTGGTTGCTAAGAGGTTGCTAGTCTATTCTGAGTGGTTGATAGGGGTTTTCTAAGGTGAACAGATTGGTTGGTAGGAGGCTCATAAGGTGTTCTGGGAGGTTTCTACAGTAGGTGGTTAATAGGGTGTTCTATGTGGTTGCTAAGAGGTTGCTGGATGTTCTGAGTGGTTGACAGGGGGTTTCTAAGTTGTACTGAGTGGGTGCTAGGAGGCTCATAAGGTGTTCTGGGAGGTTTCTACAGTAGGTGGTTGATAGCGTGTTCTAGGTGGTTGCTAAGAGGTTGCTAGAGATTTTTACATGGTTGATATGGGGTTTCTAAGGTATTGTGAGTGGTTTCTAGGAGGTTCCTAATGTGTTTTTGGAGGTTTCTACAGTAGGTGGTTGCTGAGAGGTTGCTAGGATGTTTTGAGTGGTTGATAGGGGATTGCTAAGGTGTACTGAGTCATTTCCATGAGGTTACTAAGGTGTTGTGGGTAGTTTCTAGAAGGTTCCTAAGGTGTTCTGGGAGATTTCTACAGTAGGTTTTTGATGGAGTGTTCTATGTGGTGGCTAAGAGGTTGCTAGGATGTTCTGAGTGGTTGACAGGGGGTTGCTAAGGTGTGCTGAGTGGTTTCTAGGAGGTTACTAATGTGTTGTAAGTAGTTTCTAGGAGATTCCTAGGTGTTCTAAGAGGTTTTCCACAGTAGGTGGTTGATAGGGTGTTCTGGATATTTGCTAGAAGGTTGCTAAGGTGTTTTTGGATGTTTCTACAGTAGCTGGTTGTTAGGGTGTCATGACTGGCTGCTTGGACATTGCTAAGATGTTCTGGGTGGTTTCTAGGAATTTGCTAAAGTGTTCTTGGAGGTTTCTATAGTAGGTTGTTGCTAGGCAGTTGCTATTGTTTTTGATGGTTCGTTGGTTGTTGGTTGCTACAAGGTTACTACAAGGTTTCTAAGATGTTCTGTGTGGTTTGGCAGGAATTTGCTAAGGTGTTCTTGGAGGTTTCCTAAGTGGTTAAGTGGTTGCTTGGGGGTTGCTAAGGTGTTCTGGGTGGTTGCTAGGAAGTTGCCAAGATTTTCTCAGTGGTTGCTAAAATTTTTTTGGAGGTTTCTACAGTAGGAGGTTAATAAGGTGTTCTGAGTGGTTGCTAATGTGTTCTGGGAGGTTTGTGCAGTAGGTTGTTGCTAAGGTCCTCGTTGTCGCAAAGATGTTGCTAAGTTCTTCTGTATAGTTTCTATGTGGCTTGTCTGGAGCACTAATGCTATAGAATGACGCACACACACAACTTCAGTACTTACAGTAATGCTGGAGGTCATTAACCCTACATTTGAGCAATTGTAGCAGTGATGTTTGCTTAGCAACCCCCAGAAAATGTCATTTATCTGGTGGATTGTGCTGTGCTGGTATTTTATCACAAGCTCCTCCTGTGTTGAAACTCAGTGGCGTCATTAGCTTTCATGGGCTCTTAATGTTTTCTGGAGTGCATTATTTCATTAGCGAGGCCTCGAGTGGCCCTGAAGAGCGTTATTGCTCTGACTGTATGGAGCTCCAGATAAACCGGATGAGCATCAATCATGAGGCTCCGCCCTCGAGTATAATGGGCTCAGATGCAGCAGCTTCATGCGGACGGCTGAGGGGCGAGAGGAACGTGTTCTTAAGGGCCACTTCAGGGTTCCAGAGCTACACCGCTGTGTCTTACTGCTAATGAATGTAAATAATTGGTGCTCCTAATTGAAGGGGAGGTATTCATGAAGACTAAATTAGAAGAGAGAGAAGAAATGATGAAAGGAGAGAGACATATTATCTTACACTGATGACAGAGGAGTCAGTTCTGCAATGCTCATCTGTTTTATTATAGACTGTGCAAGATGAATCTGCTACAGTTCAATCTACTGTATATATCTATCCATTGTTCTGTCCATCCATCTATCAGTCATTCTATTTATTGTTCTATCTTTTAAGTATCATTCTGTCCATCTATTTATCCATCTATCCATCATTCTGTTGTTCTGTCTGTCCATCCATAATTCTATCATTCGGTCCATCCATCCATCCATCGATCCGTCTGTCTATCCATTCATAATTCTATGTATCATTTTGTCTATCTGTCTATCCATCCATCCATTGTTGCCCATCCATCCATCTACAATTCTCTGTATCGTTCTGTCTATCAGTCTATTTGTCCATCCATCCATCCATCCATCATTCTGTCCATCCATCAATCCCATATAATATTATTGTTCTATCATTCTGTCCATCCATGCATCCATCTATTGTTCTGTGCATCCATCCATCCATCTGTCATTCTGTCCATCCATGCATACTTTCGTCCATCCATCCATCCATCCATTCATCCATAATTCTGCTATCATTCTATCCATCCGTCCATCAATCCATCTAAAATTTTATGTACTGTTTGTTCTGTCTGCCATTCCATTCATCCATCATTCTATCATTCTGTCCATCCGTCCATCCGTAATTCTGTCTATCATTCCATCCATCCAATCATCCATCCATCCATCATCCTGTCAATCGTTTTATCCATCCATCCATCCATAATTCTGTCTGTCGTTCTGTCTATCCATCCAGTCTGTTGTTACATCCATCCATCCATCCATAATTCTGTCTATCGTCCTGTCTGTCATTCCATCCATCCATCTGTCCATCCATCCATCCATCCATCATCATCATCATCCTGTCTATCATTCTATCTATGCTTCCATCCATCCATCCATCATCATCCTGTCTATCCTTCCAACCATCCATCCATCCATCATCCATCCATCGTCATCCTGTCCATCCATCCATCCATCCATCCATCCATCCATCCATCCATCCATCCATCATCCATCCATCCATCCATCTATGATCCTGTCCATCATTCCATCCATCCATAATTCTGTCTATTGTTCTGTCTATCATTCTGTCTGTCTGTCCATCCATCCATCGTTCATACATCTATCTCTCTGTCTGTCCGTCACCACTTAACTTCATTTAAAACACATGGAGTCAATCATCTGTATCCTCAGGTTGAATATTTCAAGACATAAAAGCTTTAAAGCCTCTTCAGTCTGAGCTCTAATTGTAGCAGATTCTTCCAGAAGCGCTTGAGTCATAATTCCATGAATTCAAATAACCTGTTTATTTCAGGATAATTGCAGGATGAGTCAGCGCAGGTGATGGGGGGTTTGTGTGTGTGTGTGTGTGTTTGGCTCCGCCCCCTGCTGCTCTCACACACCTCATGTATCCTCCTCATCCTCAGGTGAGCTCCACCTGCCACACCAGAACCACAACAAACTGACACGGCTCCCTCTGCCCTTTAAACCTAACGGCACACGGCACACTTAACTGCATCCAGAGAGCACAACTTATTATTTTCTTGGCCTAAATTCCTCAAAATATAATGTTAGTATGTTTGCAATCACATGTACAGTATGTTTTGAAAACGCAAAATGGAAAAAATGCTTTAAAGTAGCAGATTAGTGTAAAAGTCACATCATATGAGTGCACAAACTGGCCCAATTAGGTAAATGTGCTGGGCTCAGGTGCAATCGACTTATCATTTGCAGCGTGAAAAGGGATCAAATGCATCACGCTTGTTTTTTTAACCCCTCTGAACCGGACGCGAAGCCCCTGGTGTCGGGATGGTGCCGTGGATTCAAGGCCAGCTGATAGAGCATCTCATCTCACATATTGAAATGCCACGCTGGTGGCCGAGCTGTGATTTATTCCTCTGTGGGTCCTTGGCTTTCCTGCAGAGAGGGCAACCCTCATTGTGTTAGGAGAATATGAGCATACAGCAGTTTATTGTGGATCGTGTGGGGTGGGGAGAGATGGGATGGGACTTTAGTGAACGATTATAAAACTGGTGAAAAAATCCAACAGACTTGCAATGAATATCATATAGACTTGAGAGTGCAGGATTATTATTGTTAATGAAAATTAAAATATAAATTTGGAAAAAATTTAAAAGCCTGAAACTAAATTTTTTTTTGTTAAAAATAAATAAAATAAAATAAAATAAACTTAAAATTATAAATTAAAAATTATAAAAATGTAAAAAAAAAAATACTAAAAATTCAACTTAAATATAACTAAAAGTTAAAAATAAAATCTAATTCAAAATAAAATATTTTATAAATAATATTAAAATAACACCGGACTTTATGACCAGCGTCCTCCTCCTGTAACATCACTGAAATGACACACGGTAACCTCCTAAAATCTCTGAATCTCTCTGGATCAGGGTCTCATGCTGTTTCTGTCACAACAGATTCTGTGACCCAAATAGAATTACACAACTCTCTTCAAATGTTGACATTTAACAAATGCTTTTGTTTTATTCTGATATTAAGCTGAGTTTGTGTTCTGACTGCTGCCTGCTTCAATTTATTTCTGTTGTCATGAAACTGGATTTATGTATTTATTATTTATTCCTTTTATTTTTAGTTAATTTTAAACTTTTTTTGATTGTTTTGGTTTTCCTGGAGTTCTCAAATATATTTTATTTCATTTTAAATTTTGTTTAATATCGATATTTAACTGTCCGAGCGTTTGAAGCTCATTTGTCGAGGCCGTGTGAAGCTCTAGTATTGACCAGCGCTGTGTGAGTTCACTGGACTCTGAGCCGGAAGCTTTGATTTTACAGTAGTTAAAATAACACATTGATCTTTGGCCCTGCACTTCCAGTGGGATTCTGGGTCACCTGAATCACGGCGGGTTTATCGCTCGTCACGGTCCACGCCAGGTCTTTGACCGGGAATCGCTAAACGCAAACGTCCTGATCAATGGAACAGCCTGACATCACAACAAAACAGCAGCTACTTTAAAATACAAGTGAAGGACCAAAACATCATGTTTACCTTCAGCTAGTGACCCAATAACAGAGAGTTCTCAAAGGGGTTATAAGTTTCAATTTTGTCTCAAAAATGCATTGTGAAATATTTGAGTTCATACTGAGATCTGATTTGATAACAGGCTTTGGTTTTCATAGAGTTCTCAAATTTGAGAAATATTTGAGTTCATATTGAGATATTTGAACTAATTGCAGGTTTTGGCTTAGAACTCAGTTTTCTCTCAAAAATGTATTGAGAAATATCTGAGTTCATATTGAGATCTGATTTGATTGTAGACTTTGGTTTTCATAAAGTTTTCAACTTTGTTTAAAAAATGTACTGGGAAATATTTGAGTTCATATTGAGATTACAAATCTTTTTATAGGTTTCTCATGTTTGTCTCAAAGTTCTGAGTTCATATTGAGATATTTGACATGATTGCAGAACTTTCAGTTTCATTGAGAAATATTTGAGTTTATACTGAGATCTGATTTGATCACAGGCTTTGGTTTCCACAAAATTCTCAAATTTGTCTCAGAAATTTATTGAGAAATATTTGTTCATATTGAGATTTGACTTGATTGCAAGCTTTAGTTTTCATTGCATTTTGTCTGATTTATTGAGAAATATTTGAGTTCATTTTAAGATCTGACTCAACTGCAGACTTTAGTTTTCATTAAGTTCTCATGTTTGTCTCAAAGTTCTAAGAAATATTTGAGTTCAAATTGAAATACTATCCATGATTGCAGGCTTTGGTTTAGTACTTTCAATTTTGTCTCTCATTTGTCTCATATTGAGATCTGATTTGATAACAGGCTTTCTCAAATTTGAGAAATATTTGAGTTCATATCGAGATATTTGACTTGAGTGCAGGTTTTGGTTTAGAACTCTCAATTTTCTCTTGAAAATGTATTGAAAAATATTTGAGTTCATATTGAGATCTGATTTGATCGCAGGCTTTGGTTTTCATTGTGTTCTCAACTTTGTCTCAAGCATTTTTAAGAAATATTTGAGTTCATAGTGAGATCTGATTTGATTGTGGGCTTTGGTTTTCATAGAGCTCTCAATTTAAAAAAAAATGTAATGGGAAATATTTGAGTTCATATTGAGATTTGACTAAATTTCAAGTTTTTTTATAGAGTTCTCATGATTGTCTCAAAGTTCTGAGAAATATTTGAGTTCATATTGAAATATTTGACACAATTGCAGGCTTTGGTTTCCATAAAATTATCAAACTTGTCTTAGAAATTTGAGAAATATTTGAGTTATAATGAGATCTGACTCGACTGTGGGCTTTGGTTTTCATAGAGTTCTTAATTTTGGGAAATATATGTGTTCATACTGATATTTGTCCTGATTTAAACCCTCTTTATAGAGTTCTTATGTTTGTCTCAAAGTTCTGAGTAGTATTTGAGTTCATATTGAGATATTTGATGTGTTTGTAGGTTTTGGTTTAAAACTTTCATTTTTGTCTCAGATTTACTGAGAACTATTTGAATTTCTATTGAGATGTGATTTGATCACAGGCTTTGGTTTTCAATTTGACCTCTTAAATTTGTCTCAGAAGTTTATTGAGAAATATTTGAGTTCATATTGAAATCTGACTTGATTACAAGCTTTAGTTTTCATTAAGTTCTCAATTTTCTCTCAAAAATGTATTGAGAAGTATTTGAGTTCATACTGAGATCTGATTTGATGGCAGACTTTGTTTTTCAAAAATGCTTTGATTTGTTTAAAGAATGTAACGAGAAATATTTGAGTTCATATTAAGACACTTGACATGATTGCAGGTTTGGTTCATAACTTTTGATTTTGTCTCAATTTATTGAAAAATGTTTGTGTTCATATTATAATGAGATCTGACAGAATTGCAGGCTTTGGTTTCCATAGAGTTCTTAATTTTGTCTCAAAAATGTATTGAGAAATATATGACTTCATACTGAGATGTGCCAGAATTTCAGGCTTTTATTTTCATACAGTTCTCAGTTTTGTCTCAAACCCTTTTCTCTCTAGAAGAAATAAAAGCAGACACATATGAGTAAGTTTGTGACAACATTCAATGAGAAAAATTTGAGTTCATCTTGAGATCTCTGACACAGTTTGAGACATTGTTGAAATCTCTCTCTAAACCCTACAAGAGACACACGTGAGATTGCTGGACTGTCAGGAGAAGCATTTGAGACGCAGTCTCCATCTGCCCTCCATTTAACATAACTGGTGGAGAAACGATGAAGACATCTCAGAGATCTCCTTTAGGGTGTTTCTTGCGTATGTTTTACTCCCGATCTTACGCAAGTAGATGATGCTGGTCGGTGTCCTGAGACATTAAACGCTTGAGCGTCCCTGTGCTGCTGTATCGAACGGCCCGATGGGCCTTTAGCCGCCGCCTGCGGCTCAAAATAGCTGCTACTGTCGGTAACCATCAGTGTTTTTACAGACGGATCTGTGTGTCTTATGCCATCAGTGGACGGTTTTAGTCTTTTAAACACTTTTAACATCTCAGCAATACTAAAATAACACCGGAACAACTGGAATACCTCTTTTATTAGCTAAGATCTAAGATGTTAGTTCATGTTGGCTAATGCATTTAAGCTAAAATTAACATCAGACTTTATTTAAATGCTACTGGTTATTTCTAAGATGTAACTCAGGCAAAACAAAGATCGGCGGAGTCGCTGAGAGGTTTGGCGGTTCTCACCTCTCCCGTGACCTCTGAGCATCAGCGGCAAACGTAATTATTGAAAAGTCAGCAAGAGGCTTACGAATAATTTACCGTTTACAGTGTTATCAAGTGAACTTAACACTGTCTTGGAAACTGTGATCCACAGAGGAAATGTAACCGGAGCAGCGGGTCACCTATTAGCGGGCCAAGTGCGTATTTGTGACGTCTAACCTGAGACAGAACCACGCTGACTTCGGCTGCAAATCAGCCGGACACAAATATTAGCACTATATTTAGTGCGGTTAGTGAGGTTTATGGGTTCATTTTTGTAGCTAATCAATATTGGAACTGTTCTATGTTGTATATTTGTTTGAATGCACTGTAAACACACATTTAAAGACTTTACTGTGTAATTTATTGATTGTTATTAAGCCCAATGCAGCTAAAAATAACAGCACTTGTGCAAATTCATGTAAACAAATGGACACGACTGTTCGGAAGTTTATTTTAGCATCACTGAGATGCTATAATAGACTTGCAACTTAAACTAAAACCATTGAACAATTTTTGTAAATTGAAATAAACTTTAACTGAAAAAAAAAAAAAAAAATTATATATATATATATATATGTTTATGTTTTATGATTTTTTTAGTTTTTTAATAAACTTTGATTTTTTTTTAAAATTATTTTTAATTAACAGCAACAGCAATTTCTACTAGCTGAGACATTTTAAAACTTTAAAAAATGTATAAAATGTATTTATTAATAATATATATATATATATATATATATATATATATATATAATTTTAATATAACCACAATAAAATTATCAAAAATAAGAATACTACAAAATAAAATAAAATAAACAATAAAAATTAAATAACTAAATATATATATATATATTCTAAAAAAATCATTTTATTTTTCATGCGGTTAATCTTATATATAAATTTATTTAATCTTTTATATAAATTTATTTATATTTAAATATATATATATATATATATATATAAATATAAATAAATTAATATAAAAGATTAATCGCATGAAAAATAAAATTATAATTTTTATAGAATTTGTATTATATATTAATAAAAATATTTTATATGTAAATAACATGTTTCTCTTAAATATATACATTAATTTGTGTGTATTTATATATACATAATAATTACACACAGTACACACATATATATTAGGCGAACTCAAACTTTTATTTTGTATGCCAGCTCTAAATATATATATAATTTCAGCTAATATATAAAATTTCAGCTATATTATTATATATTACTTTATTTATATGATTTAAGCTACATTTAATTTCATATAGACTATATGGACATATTTAAAAAAAAAAAACATGAAGAGAAAACAACATTTCTAAAACATTAAAATTTAAATGAAAAAAAAAATCAATACAAATTTAAAATGTTAAGAAAATTACTAAAATAACCATGTTTTGTATACATTTTTTTTCAGTTTTATATTATATTTTCTGTTTTAACTTTAGTGTGTAATTTATTTTTAATATATCAAAGTTTAGATTCATTTTATGTAAATTTTACTTTTAGTCATTTTACTACATTAAGTTAAACTAAATGAAAGTTAGGAATCTGGCGTTGGAAATAAGTTTAAGTTTTTAAGCATTTATTTAGTTTTAAGCAACAAAAATGTTTGTGGATTTTTGTATGATTAATATATGATTTAAGGGTTCAGGTTTTGTAATTATTATTATTATTATTATTTTTTAATTATAATAACACTGGCATTAAATTGATAAAAAGCACTAACGCATAGTAAATGCTGTTTTTATTTTGGCACAACTGTGTTCAACATTGCTAATAATCAGAAATGTTTGTTGAGCAGCAAATCAGCATATTAGAATGATTTCTGAAGAATCATATGACACTCAAGACTGGATTAATGATGCTGAAAATGTAGCTTTAATCACAGGAATAAATTGCATCTTAACATAGATTCACATAGAAAACAGCTGTAATAAATTGTAATAATATATCACATTTTTACAGCATTTTTGAAAAAAAAAAAAAAAAAAAAAAGAAACCTTTTCGATGAGCAGAAAAAACCCAAACTTGTCCATTTTACAGTATTTTAAGGGTCTGGTCACCCAGGTTCAGATGACAGATGTGCGTCTGTAAAAACGGCCGGAGGGAAGGTGATCTGATCTCGCTCTGATTCTCTTGAACTAATTTCCTAATGCAAACATCACTGTCACTGTCGTTCATAAATGCAGTATTTTAATGTGAAGCACAAAGTACAAAATCAGTGCTGGTGAGTTTTGCGCAGTCAAACCCCACGCACTCTTTGCAAGCATCTACAGCAGCAATTTAGGAATATGTCATGTTTACAAGAGCCGATGTTAATTTAGTCTCTAATTAACCTTTGAGCAGTGCGGCGGCGCCGTCGCTCTGATATTTGTGACTCTGAAGTGAGGTTTGCACCAGGGCAACAGCAGCAGCTCTCAGGAAGCCAGTCGAACAATGCCACGCCGTGCGATTGAACATGTGACCCCAGAACTTGCCTTTGTGCAGGTGACCGAAACAATGTGCTGCTATGGCAACAGTTTTGGCCCACAGACAGCCGATAGGGCAGCTGCATGCACTCAATCAGACTCTCTCACTTGTGCATTTGGGTTTTCACATGGGGATGTTGTTAGGTTTTGTTTTGTATGACACTGTGATTTAGTATCATCAGTCGTGGGGTTTGGTTTTGAATTGTGGGTGTTTACTTACAGTAGCTCAACTCTTTGTGTTTTTGCACTTTCAAAAATACTAGACCTTTACATTGCATTGATGGTATACGTTTTTGTTTTGTTTCAAGCATTCAGATACTAGACATTCATATTATGTCTGCAGTGTACAGCTTACATTGCATTAAAAATGTGCTTTTAAATCTTTTTATTAATGCATTTAAATGCTAGACTTTTATAGTATTTCTTACATGGCATTGAGGATATAATTCTTTAATTTTATTTAATGCATTTAAATGCTAGACTTTTATATTATTTATTGCATTGCATAAAAATATTTTTTTGTTTTATTTAACGCATTTATATACTAGACTTTTACATTATTTCTTATATTGCATTGAATATATATATATATATATATATATATATATGCTTTTTAATTTTTTTATTAATGCATTCAAATACTATATTGCTAGATTTTTATAGCATTGCATTGAAGATATTTATTTTTTATTTTATATAATACATTTAAATACTAGACATTTACATTATTTCTTACATTTTATTAAAATTATGCTTTTTTTAAAATTGTTTAATGCATTTAAATATATTATTTCTTACGATGTATTGAAGATTTAATTCTTTAATTTTTTTAATGCATTTAAGATTTAGTTCTTTAATTTTATTTGATGCATTTAAATACTAGACATTTATGTTATTTTTTAAATTGCACTGAATATATACTTTTTAATTTTTTTATGTTGCATTCAAATACTAGATTACTATATTTTATAGCATTGCATTAAAGATATATATTTAAAATTTTATATAATGCATTTAAATACTAGACATTTACATTATTTTTTACATTTTATTGAAAATATGCTTTTTTAAAATTGTTTAATGCATTTAAATATTTTACTTTTATATTATTTCTTTCATTGCACTGAAGATTCTTGAATTGTATTTAATGCATTTAAATACTAGACTTGTATATTGTTTCTTACAATGCATTGAAGATTTAGTTCTTTAATTTTATTTGATGCATTTAAATACTAGACATTTACATTATTTCTTATATTGCATTGAATATATACTTTTTAGTTTTTTTATGAATGCATTCAAATACTAGATGATGTTTATATATATATATATATATATATATATATATATATATAATTTTATTTAAGGCATTTAAATACTAGACATGTACATTATTTCTTACATTGCATTGAAAATATGCTTATAGACTGTTGGACTGTTATATTATTTATTTCATATATTGTTTATTTCATTGCATTAAAGATAAACTTCTTGAATTTATTTAATGCATTTAATACTAGACTTTTATATTATTTCTTACATTGAAAATATGCTTTTTAAAATTGAATTTAATACATTTAAATGCTGGACATTTACATTATTTCTTACATTGCATTGAAAATATGCTTTTTTAAATTGTATTTAATGCATTTGGACTTTTATATTATTGCTTTCATTGCTTTGCAGATACAATTCTTGAATTGTATTTAATGCATTTAAATACTAGACTTTTATATTCTTTTTTTTTTCCATTGCACTGCAGATAAAATTCTTGTATTTTATTTAACGCATTTAATACTGGACTTGTATATCATTTCTTACATTGCATTGAAAATATGCTTTTTTAAATTGTATTTAATGCATTTAAATACTAGACTTTTATATTCTTTTTTACATTTACAATATTATTTAATGCATTTAAATTTACAAACCAACCAGGGTCCTCATGATGTTGCATAACCTGAATATATTGTAAAATGAGCGAGTGTGTTTGTGTGTTCTGCTTCAGAAAAATGGCACGGAGTGTTAATATTATTAGCTTGACATTTGTGTGAAATCTGTGAACGTAAGCGTTGTTTTGCGAGCCGTCTCGCACGTGTAATTGGCCTGTCCTCGGGGAAGGGGATTCCGAGTGTTAGACTTTTAATAATTTTGATTGGCTTCTTTCATTCATGAACTGCAGCCGAACAATTATTGGCAGGAAATTGCAGCTGCTCGCGACGCCGGAGTTGATTATCAGAGTAGCGGCGCTCTGTGCTGGCGTCGCGCGTCTAATCAAACGCACACACGCCCGGTGTCCATCGAACGCGGGCCTGTCGTCCCCCTCGGAGCGAGTAGGTGGTGGATGTGACATTTAAAACCAGTTCCACATCTCACCTGCTGTTTACAGGCCTCACAGTGACAAAACCGCCCCGTGTCACAGTACATGAGACCTTTACACAAGAACTCCAGCCTGACTCAGACGGGTTTGAAATGTGACGCTTATTTTGAGCCGCTATAGAAGTCGACTGCCTACACGCGCTGGAACAGAAGAATAAAGTCATGCCGCGGCGCTTTAAGGACTAGTTAGGTCGCTCTGTCATCGTTTACTCGTTCCGCAGCTGTACCGCGCTCGCTCTCCTGCGCCGCACAAAGGATGCGATGCTGTTCATTTTCATAGCGTGAAGGTGTGCGTGACACGACGCTGTCAGACTCCTGAAAGCTGCATAAAAGCATCACAGATGATCATTTATAGAAGACTAGTGCATGAGTTTTATGGACTATTGTTGGTTTTATGGAGCGTGGCGGCCTCTGCTTACTGTAAACATTCACTGTAACTTTCTTCATAAGCTCTTTTTCACATGATAATGAAAGTGTTTGTGTTTTTTTTTGCGGTGGTTACAAATGATGTAAGCTGAAATTAGCTTTCTTGTTTCGATTTGTTTCTTTGAGAGATGTAATTTTTACTTAAGAACAGTGTTCTCGTATGAGATTTTAAAAGCGTGATTTCTGGACCTGGAAAAGTCATAAAAATTCATAATAATAAAAAATAATAAATAAAATAAAATGAAATCATAATATTTTATTTAATGCGTTTAAATACTGGACTTTCTTGTATTGGACTGAATATATACATTTTTTATTAATGCATTTAAATACTTGATTACTAGATTTTTATATATTTTATGTTTTTTTTATATTGCATTGAAGATACATACTAATTATGAAATTAATGTCATTTTATTGCTATTAAAAGTGTAAATCAAGATGAACTTTAAATTATTTTGGAATTTAATTATTTATAAAATATTTTATGTAATTATTTCAATAAAATGTATTTAATTATTTGAATACATTGCAAACAAACAAATATAACAAATAAATAAATAAAATATCAAGATTTTATTATAATTTGTTTCCTTAACAGCTGTAATTTTTTATTTAGAACGTGTATATATATATATATGTGTGTGTGTGTGTGTGTGTGTGTGTATATATATATAAACTAAATGTTTTACATTTTTATAAAAAAAAATTTAAAGCTCTAACTTTAATTTTTGTCAAATGAAATATTTATTTTAATTATATATAATATATATTTTATATTTTTAAATAATGCCAATTTTTAAATAATAAATAGTTTTTATATTTTTGGTAAATTTATGTTTAATTTATTTATGTTAAATTTAGTAATTTTTTTTAAATAGTTTTAGTAATTTTCACTTTAATTCAAACATTTTTTATATTTTTATTTATATTTTCAGAATTTCATGTTCAAAATGTATTATTGTTATTATTAATTTGATTATTTATTTATTTATTGGTAATTTTAGTACATTTTAAGTTTTTTTTGCTTTTTTATGTTTATATTTTATTTTTTAGTATTCTTATATATATATATATATATATATATATATATATATATATATATATATTAATAAAATATTAAATTTTTGAATAAATAATGCAAAATAAATTTTATACATTTTTTAAAGCTTTAAAATGTTTCAGCTAGTAGAAATTGCTATAGCTCTCAATTAAAAATGTAAAAATAAAAAAAAATTAAATTAAACGAGAAAAATCACAAAAAAATTAATTTATTAAAAAACTATGTAAAAACAGATTTAGTAGGCTAAAATTGTATTTTTATATGAATTTATATGAACAAACTAAAAAAGAAATTAATTAAAAAACTAGAAATAAATAAATAAATTAGTTAAATAAATAAATAAATAAATGTTCACCATGAAGTTACAGTTATTGAAATTATGGAATTAAATTCTTTATAATTATTTTTATTTAATTATTTTATTTTCATTTCTATTTTCTGTATATTAAAAGTTAGAAAATGAGCAGCTTTGTGATTTATTGTAGAATCTTTATGAATCTGAAATATCTTCAAAAGAAAGAAACGCTGGTTTAGAGCTTATATTTGAAGAGCTGCTGGTTTGAGTCAAACTACAAGTAGATTTGGAGAGGTTTTTCTAGGTTTTAGAAAGGGATTGAGCTCTTCTGTGCTTCTTCTTCCGTCCTCAGGTCTTGAACCTGTTCTTGGCGTTGCTCCTCAGCTCCTTCAGCGCCGACAACCTCTCGGCTCCGGACGAGGACGGCGAAATGAACAACCTGCAGATCGCCATCGCTCGCATCCAGCGCGGCATGCTGTGGCTCCGGCAGGCGCTCTGCGACTTCTTCAACGGGAACTTCAAACGGCGCCGGCAGAAGGCCAAGGAGGCCAAAGCCATGCTGAAGCTGAAGAGACTGAGCCAGCAGGCGCACTGGGCCGAGGGAAACGGGACGGCCGGCGTCATCGAGCGCAGCGGGGAGGACGACAGCTACATGACCAACCCCAACCTCACCATCAGCGTCCCCATCGCGCCCGGAGAGTCCGACGTGGAGTTTCCCGAGGAAGAGGAGGAGGACGAGGACGATGCCAGCGAGAGCTCCGAGGAGGAAGAGGAGCAAGAGGAAACCAAACCGGTGAGTCAACCACACTGAATCCTTACCAGGGTTATTAGAGTTAACTAAAACTATGAACTAAAATAAAATACATAAAAACTAAAATTTATTAAGACTATATAGACGTATTTAAAATGGAACAATAGTGCATAATAGTATATTAATAATACTGAAATAACATATGACATACAATTTAAAACATGGCATAATTTATATGCAATTATTTATATTTATTATAGTTTCTGTTAATATTTTGAATTAGATTTTTTTTTTTCTAGTTTTAATTTTTAGTATTTATATTTTTAGTAATTTTATTTTTTTTCACTTTAATTTTGTCAAGCTAAACAGTATTTTTTTTTCTATTTTTAGTTTTCATGATAATTTTATTTTAATTTTTTTGTAACTTTGTCACTTATTTTTGTCAACTATTTTTAAATATTTACAGTTCTAATGATAATTGTAATTTTTAGTATTTTTTATTTTTAATAATTTTATGTTTTTGTCACTTTAATTTTTGTCAAGCTAAACAAATTTGTTCATGTTTATTTTATTTACATTTTTTGTATTTTTATTTTTGGTCGTTTTAATAATTTTTCACTTTAACTTTGTCAAGCTAAGCAGTTTGTATATTTTTAGTTTTCATATTTATTTTAGTTTTTTTTTGGATTTTTATTTTTGGGAATTTAGTAATTTTAGCACATTTTCACTTTAATTTTGTCAAGCAAAACAGTTTTTAAATTTTCATGTTTATTTTATTAAAATTTTTGATTTTCTTATTTTTGGTAATTTTGCTCATTTTAACACGTTTCACTTAAATTTTTGTCAAGCTAAAAAGTTTTTATATTTTCATTAATTTATTTTTTAAGCATTTTTATTT
Source organism: Labeo rohita (assembly GCF_022985175.1). NCBI lineage: Eukaryota > Metazoa > Chordata > Actinopteri > Cypriniformes > Cyprinidae > Labeo > Labeo rohita. Next base: position 1,275,129 of record NC_066892.1, on the reverse strand, counting down.
TTGGTAATTTTAGTAGTTTTAGCACTTTTCACCTGAGTTTTTGTCGAGCTTAAAAGATTTTATATTCTCAGTTTTCATGTTTTTTTTCACTTTAATTTATCAAGCTAGTTTTCATGTTTATTTTATTTTTATTTTTAGTCATTTTTCACTTTAATACTGTCAAGATAAACAGTTTTATATTTTCAGTTTTCATGTTTATTTTAATTTTTAGTATTTTTATTTTTTGTAATGTTAGTAAATTTTAGCACTTTTTACTTAACTATTTATATTTTTATTTTATTTTAATTTTTAGAATTTTTATTTTCAGTAGTTTGACAAATTTTTCACAATGTTTTATAGTTACGGTTTCATTTTAATCTTACTATCTAGTTAATTAATTAATTAATTTATTTTTATTTATTTTTTAGTGATTTTATGTCATGTCCTTTCATAACGTTTTCCCCCCCTCTTAATATTACTATTCATGTTTAATTTATTTTTAGTTTAGTTTTAGTTCAGATTTATTTTTTATTTATTTCCAGCTAATTTTAGTGCTTCCTTTTTATGAAGTTGCTCATCTAATATATATATATATATATATATATATATATTTGATATCGTTTCAGCTAACAAAAATGTTTATAATAGTTTTAGTTATTAATAATAACCCTGTTTTGGTAGACTCAAATCCTAAACCTGCGTACTATTTGATACTTATTTGATCGTGCGGCTTCGAAACGTATTTAATAAAAGACGCTTGTCTTGTGTCTTGTCTCTTGTCTGATGTTGTGGTCTGTCAGATCAAACTGTAAAGTGGATCAGACTTAATGTGGATGTTCATAAGTGTTGTTATGAGACTGGATCTATAATATGCTTTAACACTGATGTTCTCATGAATGTTTGATGTGAGCGATCGTCAGCTTAACGGCACAATAACGCAGCCGCTACCAGTGGTTGACGTTGACTAATCGTATGGGGTTTCTGACAGTCTCGTCACATGTCGAGTCGAGCGGTGAGGTGTTTTTGAGGACAGCTGCGTGCGGATAACGCAATAAACATACAATGGTGTCCAGCTGGCCTCAGATCAGCCGCAGACACGAACGCGGCCTCGTCCGCTCCTGTTAGCGTCTTCCTGTTCGTCTGGCTCTGTTCCTCCAGGCCGTGCGTCTCCGTCTCTTTACCCGGTCAGACGAGGTCGAGCGCAGAGAGACTAATAAGTAGCTCTCAGACCAATGTGAATCGCAGTTATGAACGCCCACTCGCAACTGCTATTTTCTCCTGCGTCTTCATCCAGAGATGTTTTCCCTTCAGCAGACTCAAAAAACACGCATGTCGTGTCTTCGTCGCATGGCACGGACAGATTTATTTGTGCTTCATGTGAACATCAGAACATATTGGCCAAACCGAGTACGAGGCTTGAGGTTAAACACACTGAAACACAGCCTGCGGTCCAGCATATGTGTGTGTGTGAGAAATCAACAGATTGAAGTGCATGAACAGATGAGTTATTATAAACAACTTTTCATGAAATTCATACAACGGTACAGTATATATAGTGGATATATATGTGTGGTGTGTGTGTAGATATATATATGAGATTCTATTATGTTTTTATGTTTATATATGTGTATTTTAAATATTTTTAATTGTAATTTTGTAATTTTTAATATTTTATTTTTAATATTTCTGTTTTTTTAATATTTGTATGTGTATATATATATATATATATATATATATATAATTTCAATTTTCCTTTTAATATTTTATTCATGTTTTATTTTTTAATTAATTTAGAAGTATTTTATTAATACTAAAAATAATTGAGCAATTTTTTATATTGTTTTTAAATTTCTGATTTTAAATATTTTAATGTTTTATTATTTAATGTTGCAATAATTTTTAATAATACAAAATAATTTTCTGTTTTCATTTTAATTGTACTTTTAGCCATTTTGTTGTGTTTTCGTCATTATTATTATTATTATTATTATTTGTATTTTTTTAATGTCTATTTAATTTTTATTATATTTTATTATTTTATTATTATTATATTTTATTTTATTTTATTTCATTTTATCAACTCTATTACTACTATAGCTGAAATAAACAAGTTTTTTTTCATATTTAATTTAATTTCAATTCACATTATTTTATTTTATTTTTTATTAAAAAAAGTTATTTTTTCCTATTTAATTTTATTTCAGTTAACATTATTTTATTTTATTTTATTTTTCCATTTAACTATAATAACTGTGGACCTGCTATAGCTGAAATAAATAATAGTAATAATAATTTTAGTTAAATTTGCGTGTTTAATTTTAGTTCAGCTAACATTTTTTTATTTTATTTTATTATTTTTTATGTTATTTTATTTATTTTTTTTCCATTTAACTATAACTCTAGTCTGAAATAAAACAAAATCATGTTTTATTTTGTTTTGTTTTATTTTATTTTATTATAATTTTTATTATTATTTTATTAAAAAAAAAAAAAGAAAAACTTTTTTCATGTGTAATTTTTTACATTATTTTATTTTATTTCTATTTTTTATTTTATTATTATTTTTTTAATTTTATTTATTTATTTTTATTTTATTTTATTAGTTCCAGTTAACTATAATAACTCCAGTCCAGTTTGTGGTCATTCTCAGACCGCTGAAAGCCTGACAAACTCTTCAACAGCGAGGCATTTATTAATCGCCAGATCAATTAGACTCAAAGGCATTCTGACCGAAAAGTGCGTGTGATTTCCATTACTTGCGGATCTTTATTCTCTAAGTGCTTTTCCCACGTCCTGACAGGCAGCGACCCGTAAGTGACTGAGATCCTGTCTGTGTTCCAGATGAATCTGGGCCGAGACGTTCGGCTCGGGTTGTAGTGGCGCACCTGTGTCGAAGGAGTTAGTTTCGTCTCTTTAATCTTTCACTACACCTGCTCTACCTCATTCTGTCCATCTTTTATCTTTTCGTTTAGCTGTTCTTTTATCTTGCGCCGCACCTGTCCTCTCCCGCTCGATCTTTCGCCGTCCTTTCTCTCGTATCTCGTGTCGTTTTTCTCTCCCGGCACAGATTATGTGGGTTTCCCCAAATCACAAACGCACTGTAAAAGCTTGGTAATAGTCTGTAAGTTTTTCTCTCTGTAATCGTCAGGGATGTGGGAAGCACATGAGGATGTTTGTTCAACGTTTTCCACCTCAGAACAGCTTCTATTTCTGGCGTCATTAATAGGGATCGTTCTGCTTTCTATATAAACACTGTGTCAGAGTGACGCAGACGCCCCGGAGACTTTCATTATTACACTGTACATTTGCATTTCCTCAACATTTGCATTTTCATTTTATAGCTCTGCACTCCTACTGTATGACAACTACTGACTCAATTGTGCCTGGTGTTATTTTTTAGGAAATTAATAAGGCATTTTTATTTGTTACAATACTAATATTAGTTTATCTGTTTTGTTTGTTTATTTATAAATATGTATAGGTATACTAATATTAATATCTTTTTTGTTTGTTTATTTGTAGATAGATAGATAGATATTTTTATTTATGTATTTATTTTGACATACTAACAGTAATATACAATTAATTATTTATAGGTATACTAATATTTATTCATTTATTTATTTAATTAATTATTTATTTATTTATAGGTATAAAATGCTAATATGCATCTGTTTATTTATACATATACTAATATTAATGTCGATTTGTTTATAGACATTCTAATGCAAATATTTATTGCCTGAATGATTAATATAATAATGCTAATATACATTTATTTATAGGTAATATATGTTTATTTATTGGAATACCTTTTTTATTTATTTATTTATTTATTCATGTGGATAAATAATATGGATCTGTTTATTTATTCATATACTAATCTACGTTTGTTCGTGGACATTCTAATACAAATAGTCATTTATTGAATGACTGATATAATAATACTAATATAATATTTTTTAGTTATTTACTGGTGTTCTAATATATGTTTATCTATTGGAATACCTTTTTTATTTATACAAAAAAAATTATTTATAGGTATAAAATGTTAATATGGATTTGTTTATTCATCTATATACTAATATTAATCTACCTTTGTTTGTTTGTTAATAAACACTCTAATATAATAGTTATTTATTGTCTGACTGACTGATTGATTGATTGATTGATATAATACTAATAAACTAGTATTTATTTATTAATTTATTGTCATATAAACAGTAATATACTTGTATTTAATTATTTATAGGTATACTAATATTTATTTATTTATTTACAGTAATACAAATACTAACATATATTAAATATTGATAAGTATACTAATATTTATTTATGCTATTTATTTATTTATTTATAGATAGATAGATTTCTGTATTTATGTATGTATGGTGCCATTATTTAAATTTCATTCCCATTTCATCTCGCTGACTCATTTGTGTTGTTATTTTAAGGGATTTGTTGTAGGAGCGTGTGACGTGTGGTTTTGTGTTCGCGCGGTTGGTTTTCGCAGCGCTGTAATGTCAGAGCATCGCCGCTGGGCTCTGAGTCGACAGGATCACACCTGAATCACTGCACACAGCAGACAGACAAACACAAGCAGACACACACATGACCCAACATCAACATCACACACATCACATCAAACCTGAGCACTGCACGCTCACCTGAAGAAGCCTCACGGCTTCAAGTTAACCACCATACAAAATGCATTGTGACACAAATGCAGCTGTTGGGGTTTGAGTTGAAAACTTTTGAACAGAATAAAGCTGTGTACATTTTTCATATTTTGCCTAAATTTCATATTTTTTTCATTTAGTACTGCCCTTCAGAGGCTACAGAAGATACTGATGTGTTCTTCAGAAGACAAAATAACTTGTGTCTAAGTCTCTGTCTATGAGTGTTTATGAGTGTCTCTGTGTGTCTCTTGTCTGTCTCTGTGTATTAGTGTATGTCTCCGAGTGCCTCTGTGTGTTTGAATTTGTCTCTGTATGTCTCTGAGTGTTTATTGTTGGTCTCTGTATGTTTTTGTGAGTCTCTGAGTGTCTGTTGTTTGTCTCTGTGTATTAGTGTGTGTCTCTGAGTGTCTCTGTGTGTTTGAATTTGTCTCTGTATGTCTCTTGTTGGTCTCTGTATGTTTGTGTGGGTCTGTTGTTTGTCTCGGTGTGTTTGTGTGGGTCTCTGTATGTCTCTGTGAGTGTCTCTGTGTGTCTGTGAGTGTTTCTCCGAGTGTGTTTGAATTTGTCTCTGTATGTTTCTGAGTGTCTCTTGTTGGTCTCTGTACGTTTGTGTGGGTGTCTGTATGTCTCGGTGAGTGTCTCTGTGTGTCTATGAGTGTTTATGAGTGTCTCTGTGTGTCTCTTGTTTGTCTCTGTGTATTAGTATGTGTCTCTGAATGTCTCTGTGTGTTTGAATTTGTCTCTGTATGTCTCTGAGTGTCTCTTGTTGGTCTCTGTATGTTTGTGTGGGTCTCTGAGTGTCTGTTGTTTGTCTCTGTGTATTAGTGTGTGTCTCCGAGTGTCTCTGTGTGTTTGAATTTGTCTCTGTATGTCTCTGAGTGTCTCTTGTTGGTCTCTGTATGTTTGTGTGGGTCTCTGAGTGTCTGTTGTTTGTCTCTGTGTATTAGTGTGTGTCTCCGAGTGTCTCTGTGTGTTTGAATTTGTCTCTGTATGTCTCTTGTTGGTCTCTGTATATTTGTGTGGGTCTGTTGTTTGTCTCTGTGTGTTTGTGTGGATCTCTGTATGTCTCTGTGAGTGTCTCTGTGTGTCTATGAGTGTTTCTCCGAGTGTGTTTGAATTTGTCTCTGTATGTTTCTGAGTGTCTCTTGTTGGTCTCTGTATGTTTGTGTGGGTGTCTGTATGTCTATGAGTGTTTATGAGTGTCTCTGTGTGTCTCTTGTTTGTCTCTGTGTGTTAGTGTGGGTCTCCGAGTGTCTCTGTGTGTTTGAATTTGTCCCTAAATGTCTCTGAGTGTCTCTTGTTGGTCTCTGTATGTTTGTGTGGGTCTCTGTTTGTCTCTGAATGTCTCAGCGCATCTCTGTGTATCTGTTCTAGTGATTCTTCAGAGAAGGCCTGAGCTTGTTCTGAGAAACGGCTTGTAGTTCAAACTCTGATGACCCATAATTTGCCAGAATTAGACGCATTTGTTCTTCTGCCTGCTTGCACATTGCTCTACTTGTGCCAGGTGTGATTCCTACTTTTGGACTTTGTGATGATTTAGACATTTATATGATTACATCATCTGCATATTGCATCAGAGAAAAAAGCACGGCACTGTTCATTTGCAAATAACAAACCTGATTTTTTTTTTTTCAAATTGCATTTTAAATGGCAATTGTTATCAGAAAAAACACAATTAGTTTTTTTTTTCCACAAATTGTGCAGATTATTAGTGGCTAAGCATCATTGTATCCATTGCCATTCTTATTTTTCTTCTTCTTCCTTTTCTGTTTCTTCTTCCGCTCTGGAGTCTATGGCAGCCCATAGAACCGTTTGTGGGAAAGTTGTGTAATTTGGCACACTGATAGAGGACAGTCTCAACATTAAACATAGCAAGTTTCGAGTCTCTAACTCAAACTCACTAGCGCCACCATGTGTCCAAAATTTAACTTGTTTATGCTAATAAATTTTGATTGAACGCCAAAAAATCGTAAGGCTTAGATTTTTCGCTATTTTTAATAGTTAAAAAAACTCCTTTTTTTAACTCGTCCTAGACGGTTTGTCTGATTTTCACCAAAATTGGCTTAGATCATCTTCAGACCTTGCTGGCAAAAAAGTTCAAACCGTTCTCAAATAACGCGAACGAATTTGACAAAAATCACGTGAAAATGGACGTGAGGCTATATCTCTGCAACGGTTTGGCATATTGAGACCAAACTTGGTGTGCGTTATAACAAGCATGACCTATCAGAATCTGATTCTGATTCTGATTACTAAGACTACCTGCAATGCTTTGGCACAGTGCCACGTAGTGGTCAGGAGGTATGAAAAATGGATATTTTTGCTTATATCTTCTCAATGGTTTGGCCAAACATCACAACACTGGTCTCTTTAGATTTGATGGACCATGCTGAGTCAAATCATACCCAACATTTTGGGTGTCGGCCATTTTGAATTTTGTAATAAAATGTTGTATTTTCTGAACGCATTAATGTAGCGCTATGAAACTTGGTATGTAACTTTGGCACCATGCCCTCACAGCACTCAAAAAGTTTAGGAGCAGCGCCACCTTGTGGACAAAAGTTATAAAGAAATTTCAAAAAATGCTAATAACATTTGATTAAATTGGCCTATTGTAATGAAAATCAATATATTCCTTGCGTCATGCCGAGAACTTCGATACCAATTATGCCAAAATTGGCCCAACTTCCTGTCCACCATTTTGATTAATATTGAAAACCTACTTTTTCAAACTCCTCCTAGACTGTAGGCCCGATTTTCACCAAATTTAACTCTGATTATCTTCAGGCCATGCTGGCAACAAGATATGAATTTCGTGTTGATATACAAAATGGTTTTTGTTTAACACATCAATGAATTTGCTGGAAAGATGCCGAACTGCATCTGAGGCTGTATCTCTGCAAAGCACTGACATATTTACACCAAACTTTGTATGTGCCATTGTCACCTCACACTGAACACACCATATCATTTTGGTAACAGCGCAACCTATTGGTCAGAAGTAATACACCATTCATTAAACATTAATAATGAAATTTCCAAAAAAAAAATGCTAATAACTTTTGTTTCCATTAGCCTATTGCAATGAATGGTCTCAAAATATTCCTTGGGCCATACCGACAACATACATACAGATTATACCATAGTTGGCCAAACTTCCTGTCTGCCATTTTGATTTATGTTGATAACCTACTTTTTCAAACTCCTCCTAGGCCGTTCATCCGATTTTCACCAAAATTGAGTCTGACACAAAGTTATGGATTTTGTGCCGATTGACGAAACCGTTTTTGCATAGCAATGCAACAAATTTAAGCCATGATGTCAAAATGACTCTCTGGCTTTATCTCTGCGAAGCTTTGACATATTGACACCAAACTTTGTGTGTGTCATTGTCATATCACACTAAACACACCACATCGATTTGATAACAGCGCCACCTATTGGTCAAAAGTGCTAACCCATTAAATCACATTACTAATGGTTATTTTTATGATTTTTCACCTGTTTTGACTATAGTCATTCTTAAATGGCTTCAATTACTCATTGCTTCAGTTGCTCTGATGCTTGCTTGCCTTGTGCTTGGCCCCGTAATTGCTGCTATATTTATTATTATTATTATTTTCAGTAATAGCAGTATTTCGTAGCCAAATTGTATAGGGAAAACACAAAAATTCCCAAACCATGCAACCCTAGTAGAAAATGCATGACAATGTTTACATCTTGTGTTCATAAGCACGGCTCAGACAGACAGACGACAGTCAGTCAGACAGATCAGATCTCAGGTTTGTCCGGTAAACAAGTAATAACGCGGTATGGATGTGTCCTACATCCTGGCTCTAATGGCATCATGTGATTCGATTGTGTTATTGATGTGTTTGTGTGTGACTGACGGACGTCGGCTCTCGGCAGGTGGAAGCGAAGTTTTGGGATTCGGTTTTTATTGACGCTCATTCGCTTCGGTCTCTGTCGAATCAGCGTGATTAGACGGCCGCTCCGCTGATGGCACTCAACCGGCTCTGATTTCATTAGATTCCAGCGCCGAATGCCACACGGAGGCTCTCATAGGCCTGCGGGAGGTTATTTATAGGGCTTTTGTGACCGGTTTGCAGCGCTGGGATTCCTCGCACGCTGTTGTGGACCACATGCAAACTTGAGTTTGCGTGCAAGACGAACAAAGCTGCATGCTAATGGGCCGTCACACTTTCTGACACTGACAAAACGCAGCGGTATTGATGATGTAATGCTGAGCTCATTACCTGTTTACTGAGTGCTCAGAAAAAACGGATCATATTCCACTTCGGTTTCATCTGATTGTACAATTGCCGTGAAAATCAGCCCTGAAGCATCAGTATGAGTGTCTGTAATTGGAGTATGGTTGCGTTTATTGTCAGTAGACTACTGAATGACAGCTGCGTGATTTAGGAAATGCTGATAGGTCAGTGTGTTTAAGGACTGCTGGATAGATGTTAAAATCTGATGTTAGGAGAGAGTGGAAGGTAAATTAGGTTAGAGTGATATGGGCAAGCTAGTATAACATAACTGCTTTTGTGTTCTTCTTGCTTCACTTTTTTTTTTTTTTGGAAAAAAGCCTGGAAATGCCCAGAGCTGTGATTCCCAAAAGATTGCAACCCTAAATAGATTGTAGAGGAAAAACCAGGTCGCATTTCACCTTTAAATCAAGAAAAAAAAGGTTGCATTAATACTCCATTTGGCACCAAGAATTGTTTTTAAATGACTATGAATTTTTTGTTGCATTGTAACATGACAATTAAGCACAGTTTTCGCTAAAAGAAAAAAAAAACACAATCAACAAATTAATTAAATATTTTAAACATTTTTTTTTAATTTGGCAAAAATTAAAATGTGTAAAATATTTATAAAAACCACAAAATCAAGATAAAATGTTGCGTTTTTCTTTGCACAAAGAAGCTTGTTTTTGTAACAGTTAATTTTTATTTTATTTTATTTTTTTGCATGACAAGGTTGCATTAATATTTAATTTGGCACAATGAATATTAGTTTTGTTTTTTTTTTTTTAAATGACCATGAATTTCTTGATGCATTGTAAAATTATTTTCATGATACAAAAAATGTATTTAAATATGTAAGCAATTTACATTTAATTCAAACTCAAATTAAAATGTGTAAAGTATTTATAAAGACAGCAAAATCAAGAAAAAACATTGCATTTCATTTTGCATATGAAGAATATGAAGCATGTTTTTATGCCAATTACTTTTTGTTTTTTTGCATGACAAGGTTGCATTAATATTTTATTTAGTGCCAAGATTTTTTTTTATGATCTTTAATTATTTGTTTTAAATTGTATAACCAAAAAAAAAAAAAGTTAAAAAATGTAGATTTTTTTGTGTAGTTAAACTTTTGACAGCCCTTTATTAATTTAATTTAGTATAAATTAAAATGTGTGAAGTATTTTTATCATAATGAATATTTATGTATTCTAAGTATCAAAACTAATATTTTGCATTTAAAGTAGTATGAATTTGGAAGAAAAATGTGCTTAATTATCATGAAAATAATTTAAACATGCAATATTTATTTGTTTACTTGCCTAATATTATTTAACTTAATTTTATTCTAAAATTGCGACCTTGGGTATGCTCATTCAATATTTTTGGTTCATTTTCCTTAAAGAGAAAGACATTTTAAATGCGTATTCTGTCTCCATGTTTAGAAGTAACTAGCATATAAACCTCTCAGTCTAATAGACATGAAGTACAAGCCACAAAACACCAGTTTTACTTTCACAGGTCTGTAATGTTTGTTCCTGCGTCTCATATTCTCTCAGTTGTTTCTCTTGTGTGGAACAATAGAGCAGCGGTGAAGCATGCGATCATTGTGTGGTCTTTTTATCGTCCTGTGGAAGCCGTGGGCCGGTCTGGTGTTAAATTTCATTGGACACCCACATGAGCGATCACTCACACACACACACACACACACACACACACACACACACACACACACACCTCAGCGCTCCACTTAGCATGAGCTTCCTCTCATTTGAAGAGACGTGATGATGGACTGAGTGTGTCACAGTTTGACAAGAAAACGAAAGTTGCACCTGGAGACACGCGAACCTCTGAATACCAGAATAAATCACTGCCGCACTGAACCGACTGGAATCACACACACATTCATGATGCTTTCAACACTTGATTGTTCTGACAAATTGTGCATTCAGAATAGTAACCTTTGACCACATTTATAAAACTTGCTTGTTATCAATTCCAAACTATTTTAGACATTACATCAAGCCAGTTTACAAATCAGGCTGATTAATATGTAAATCATAAGTCATTGGTCGGGAGATCTGATTGGTTCTCTTGGTTTTCAGAGAGACGACACCAGCCTATCAGAGGGCAGCACAATTGATCTCAGGAAACCTGGCGAGGAAGAGGACGAATACTCTGAGATGGCCGAAGAGGCCATGGATCCGGAAAACTGCTTTCCTGACGGTGCGTAAAGCAACATATTCAACTTACAGCTGCAGTATTTACTCTGATGATCAATAATATTGATTCATTCCTAAATTGTACAACACTAACCACTCAATAAAACACAAAAAAGTTGAGTTACAGATGTAAAAATCAGAGATTTTTCCTTTCATTTCTATTTTAAAATAGAACTATGATCTATAATTACAAAAAAAAAAAAATATATATATATATATATATATATATTTTTTTTTTTTTTTTTATATATATATATATATATATATATATATATATATATATATATATATATATATATATATATATATATAATTTTTTCTATTAATTTTTGTTTATATATATATATCTTGTATGTTTACATTATTTTTATGATCAGTTAACACATTATCCCCAATTTCATGTGGAGTATTTATTTTTTGCAATACATACATTACTAAATTTAATTTATGTTGATTTTAAATACTTAATTACAAAAAAATCGTAACTTTCTGTTGTAAATTTTGTGAGTGGGTGTATATATATATATATATATTTTTTTTTTTCATGATCAACTAATCCATTGTTCCCCAAATTCACATTACTTTCATGCAAAAAATTATAAATATTTATTCATTTTGATAAATACTTTACAATTTTAAACTTATGCTCAATTTAACTATTTAATTTAAAAAAATCTTAAATTTAAAATCTTAATTTTATATATTTATTAATTTTTTAAACATTTTACACATTTTAATTTATGCTCAATTAAACTAATTTAAAAAAAAAACTTACATTTTTGCTGTTTTTTTTAAAATACAGTAATTTACAGTTTTTTTTGTTTAGCAATTACATTTAATTGCAAAAAAATCTTTAATTTTCTTTTCTTAATTTGTATTTTTATATGTACTTTGCAAATTCAGATTACATGAATGCAAAAATATATATTCATTTTACACATTTATTCATTTTGTAAATACACATTTTCATTTATGCTCAATTAAACTATTTATTTTTTTAAAAATGTATTTTTTTGCTGTCATTTTTTTAGGAAATGCAGTAATTTACAGATTATTTTAACTTAGCAATTATATTTAATTACAAAAAAAATCTTAATTTCCTGTTCTTAATTTGTACGTTTATATGTAATTTTTCAAATTCAAATGACATTAATGCAAAAATATATATTAATTTTATATATTTAATCATTTTATGAATACATCACACATTTTCATTTATGCTAAATTAAATGGTTTAATTGCAGAACATCTTAATTGTCTGGTATTGATGTTTTTATGTTTATATATGTTTATTAAAAACACAAATATGTATTTATTATGATAAATACTTTACAACATGTAATCTGTGATTAATTAAAACATTAAATTACCAAAAAAAAAAAAAAAAAAAAAACATTCTTTGCCGCTGTTAATTTTTTTTTTAGGAAATAAAGCAATATATAGAAATATTTGGCTGAACCTTTCTTGCACCTATGTCTTTTTCCAGACTTTTAAATATGTTTTTCTGCACGAGAAGCTATAATGTCATAATTAATTTCAGATCTGGTAGATTTAATTCATAGATTTGTTTGTGGATTTTTTTTTTTTAATTCTAACGGAAAAAATGCATGGAAAAGTGTGAGACGTTTGCAGGTGTTTTCTGAGGACGGTGGCAGACGTCAGAGTCACGTGTGTCGGTCATGATCCTCCTGTTTACCCTCGTTTTGAAGTGGAGGTGATTTGATATAAAACATTAACCAATGAACTGACATTTAAAAGGGCAATGGGGCATTAAATTGAATGTCCTGTGTCAGCAAAGATTTGAAAAGGCCCGTCAGAGACGAAATGGTCCTGTGTTAATTTGATGATGACTGACTCTCCATATTCAATGCATCGACCCGCCGGTCCAGTCAAATGCATCCCAACATGCAAAAAAACGCTGATCTGAACGCTGGGAGCCCATGAGATGTCAGCTGCGTTTGGACATCGATGGGAAGCACTTTGACTCGTGCCATGATGATACCTGCTGTTAGAGTTTGGTACAATTAAAGAGTGCAGTTATTTATCCCATTTATCAGTCAAGTATGATACTGAAGGGCTGCTTTAGTGTTTATACGTGTTTTGAACACAAACTGATCAGTGTCAGTCAAAAATGACGCTAAACCAGCCTAATTATTGAGAGCTAATTGTTCAGACGGTTGTTTTGCACATGGGTCCAAATTTTACAACTGTGAAAAAGAAGTGTTCTAATTCCAAAGACTGTGTTTTTGTAGTGCATTTCAAATCTAAAAAGAAGTATATTTTTGGAGAAAAAAAAAAACTATACTTGCAGATAATATATTAATAAAATAAGCATGTTTTAGCATGTTTTCTGAATGATTTAACACATTGTTAGCATATTTTGTATGTTTCTAGCGTGATATAACAAGTTGCATATTTTATCATATTGCTAGCATGTTTTAACAAGTTACAAGCATGTTTTAGCATGTTTCTTGAACAATTTAGCACACTGCAAACATATTTTATGTTTCTAGCATGATTTAACAAGTTGTTAGTATGTTGATAGCGTGAATTAGCATGTTTCTAGTGTGTTTTAGCATTTGGCTAGCATGTTTTATCATGTTGTTAGCAAGTTTTAACAAGTTACAAGCAAGTTTTAGCATGTTTCATGCATGATTTAGCACATTGCTAGCTATTTTGTATGTTTCTAGCATAATTTAACAAGTTGATAGCATGAATTAGCATGATTCTAGCATGATTAAGCATATTGCAAGCATATTTTATCATATTGCTAGCATGTTTTAACAAGTTACAAGGATGTTTTAGCATGTTTCTTGAACGATTTAGCACATTGCAAACATATTTTATGTTTCTAGCATGATTTAACAAGTTGTTAGTATGTTGATAGCGTGAATTAGCATGTTTCTAGCATAATTTAGCATATTGCTAGCATGTTTTATCATGTTTTTAGCATGTTTTAACAAGTTACAAGCATGTTTTAACATGTTTCATGCATGATTTAACACATTGCTAGCTATTTTGTATGTTTGTGGCATAATTTAACAAGTTGATAGCATGAATTAGCAGGTTTCTAGCATGGTATAGCATATTGCTAGCATATTTGATCAGCCAGCATGTTTTAACAAGTTACAAGCATGTTTTAGCATGTTTGTAACATGATTTAGCACATTGCTAGCATATTTTGCATATTTATCTAGTTTCTAGCATGTTTTAACATGCTGTTGGAATTAAACATGTTGCTAGCATGATTTAACACACTGCTAGCATCCTTTAGTGCATTGCAAGCATGTTTTAACAAGTTGCTAACATGTTGATAGCATGAATTAGCATGTTTCTAGTATGATTTAGCACATTGCTAGCATATTTTTGCATGTTGCTGCCATGTTTTAACATACTGTTAGAATTTAACATGTTGCTAGCATGATTTAGCACATTGCTAGCATATTTTTGCATGTTTCTAACGTTTTAACAAGTTGCTAACATGTTGATAGCATGAATTAGCATGTTTCTAGTATGATTTAGCACATTGCTAGCATATTTTTGCATGTTGCTGGCATGTTTTAACATGCTATTGGAATTTTTGCTAGTATGATTTAACACACTGCTAGCATACTTTAGTGCATTGTTAGTATGTTTTAACAAGTTGCTAACATGTGTTAACATGCTGTTAGAATTTAGCATGTTGCTAGCATGAACATTTTTAGCCTGTCTATGTTTCATAGACAAAATTATGAATTATGAAAAAAAAAAACATAAAATGTACTTAAATGGGTTAAAAACATTAAGTTGTGTTTAATTTTACATTTAAACTAGACGAGTAAACTGATGACAGTGGTAGCATGTTTCTAGTATGTTTTACCACATTGCTAGGTTATGTTGCTAACATGTTTCTAACATTTATACATTGCTAGCATCCTTTAGCACATTGCTAGCATCCTTTAGCATATTCTTAGCATGACTGATTTAGCATGTTGCTAGCATGTTTTGGCAAGATTTTAGTGTGTTTTATCATATTTTTTAGCATGACTGATTTAGCATGTTCCTAGCATCTTCTAGCATGCTAGTAGAAAGATTTAGCATGTTGCTAACATGATTTATAGCATACTTTAACTAAATTATGTTTTATGAAAATACATATAAAATGTACTTAAGTGGGTAAAAAAAAACCTTTATTATAGTTTTTAATATAAATTTAAACTAATACATTTTTATGGAAATTACAAACATTAAAGTGTCTAAAAAATGAAATTCAGTTTGCATTTAAATATGCTCATATTTCCTTTTAATTCTTTTTAAAAGTATCCTAAAGTGTGCTTCTTTTTCTCAAGGGTGTCTTTATGTTCTGTGTAATTGCTCTGTTAAGTAAGAGTTCATTCTGAGAAACAACCAACATCTGTCATACAGTACGTGTGTGTGTGTGTGTGACAAAAATGTTACACAACCATTTCCGTGTGCCTCCAATCTGCACTTTATAAGCTGTCGACTTCATTGCCGCGCGGCAGCAAACAATCAGATCGCTGCGCAGGGCAGCCCGTGAACGGCCGTCTGTTTGAAGGAGTGAATGATTTATGGCAAATGAGCTGCCATGTATTTCCTCTGATAATTCTCGCTTGCGCATTTCAGCATTTCAGCGTTTCAGCGGCATTTGAGACGAGATCGGGTTTCGCACCTATAAATCGAATAATAGCACACTTTCACATGACTGAATTGAATCAGTCAACAGCTCTCTGCTGGAGAAGCCAAAAGGGCAGATTCACACATTTTGGAGGGAAATACACAGAGGAGAAAGAGGCTTTCGGAGGCTTTTTTGCCTAAAAACTTTGCTTGAACATATGCAATGTGATAATAATCTCAAACGTGCCGCAGCATACATTTCAAAATGATTTATATCATGCAATTAATGTCAAGCACACAAAAAACATTTTGGATTTTCCACATTCCACTTTAAATAAAGTATAATAAATATAATGTTGTTTGTTTTATACTTATATTTTTCATTTCTCTTTTGTTCTGAATACTGATACATTTAAAGGATTTGCTGTAAAGTGAGAGAAAACTAAAATACATGGTTGTAGTGTTTATGTTTTCTAAATGTTTTATTTACTGGTATTTGATACTATTTCTGAACACTGATTATATGTGACACTGATACAATTTATCTGTTTGTTTTTAAATCAACAACAACGCAGTTTTCTCTCAAAACGTATTTTCTGGAAAATGCGATAACTCTTTAAAGATGAATTACTTATGTGAATGTGAAGTGTGTTTGCTATATCATACATTTTCCCTTAATTTACAGAAGACACCCACTAAAATGTCATTCAGTATAACAATCTTGTCAGTCATATTTACAAAAAAAATCAATTAATGACATATTAAAAGATTAAATACTTTTACCCCAAATACTAATTAGTTGTATAGTTGTAACTATCCTAAGTTTTGCCCATTTGTCAGTAAGAATTTTTACTCATTTAAAACACAATAACATTTAATATACTCCCTTGTTCTTTTATTATAAGCATGTTGTTTGAGTTTGTACATACATATTGTGTTACACTGAATGACAATGTAATATTATTTTAACCAAATTTTAACATTTTATTCTCCAAAAACGTATTTGAAACCTTAAGTTTACTTTACTTACATGTAATGGACATAAAATCACTTTTGTTTTTGGTTTCTTTTGATGTGGACATCTTAACATCTTTGACCCATTTACAAATATTTCGAATTTTTTACGCAAAAACAAGAGTTACAGATACTATAAAGAATGCAAAAAATAAAAAATAAAAAATAAAAAAAACAACAACATCCTAAAAAGTCATAGCATCTATAATTAAAATTGGTAAATTAATAAATACAACTTTGGAATGTTAAAAATATATATATATATACAAATATTATAAACTTATAATGATGATGCTAAATGTAAATTTACAAATATTTAAATTAAAAAAAAATTAAATGTTTAAGAATATCTTATACAAAAAGAAAAAGAAACAGGGAAATTCAAAACAATAAAACTACCAACAATACTGCAAACATGGGAGCAGATCTTTTCATATAATGTTCTTAGAGTAACCTAATTCCATAGAGTAATGTAATTCTAAATCAATTCTGTGAGCAGGATTTTAAGTGTGAAGTTTAACAGCCAAATCTCTAACCTTAAGTATGAGCATTAGTAATAGTGACACGCTTAGTAAAAGCGACTATCTGTACTGCTGGAGTGCGTGGAGTCTGTTCGAGGGATGTTCTCTGACAAATCAAATCTCTGAAGAGGCGAATAAAGCAATGAAGTCACCAATAACTCCAGACTCTGAGCCCTTTTGATTTTGCTTTGATGGCTGTTAATTGCTTGATGAATGGTGATGCCCGGGTGCTAAAATGTCTGATGCCGCCAATGGAGAGCAGGAGCATCGGTACAAATTGAGTTGAGAGAACCCTGTTACCATAACCCTGTTATTAAGTTTACAGGCAATAAGTTAATTTAGAAGAGCTCAGATGCCAGTAATGGAGACGCTTTGACGACCATGCGAGGCTCAAATGGGATTTCATGGCAGGGACTCATTGTTACAGACGGCGGGCTTTCAGAGCGCCAGTGATACCAGCCGGGATTATGTCACATAAAAGCCGCGTCTTGAACGCAGAGAGCGATAGATTAGCAAGACGAGGACCTTTTACGGCAGCTCGAGCTGCATTTATGAGCCCAGCGCTGACGACATCATTTATTCCTACTGGTGTATTTGTATTACACGCAGTTGAGCAGTTCAGCTATTGATCTCCACGTTCTCACTGGAACTGTGTTTGTGATCTTTTGAAGTGTTTGGAAGCTCTTTGAAGTCTTTTGAAGTTGCATTTTCAAATGTTGATTCGAACAAAGAGGTTTTGAAAGTGGAAAAGTCAGCAAAATGAGTGTCATCGTCTCACTTACAGTCTGAATTACTTCTGATCAAAACATGAATAATCTATTCGTTGAGGATTTTTGCCTGTTCTTTAATTCAAGACTGTTTCAGTTTTGTTTTAAAATGCTACATTATAAAAAGTGTTATGATCTGTAAGTTATGCCAGTTTATGTTATGTTACTTTAACTCATCAAAATAAGTTGAGCAATTTCATTTTTTTTTAAGTTATATGAAACTGAAAGGTTTTTTAATTTTTTGGAAAAGTATGTGAAAAATTGTGTTTTATGCTTGGTCACAATTGTGACCGGTGGGATAATGTGTGTACTGAATTAACATATTTCTGCAGTCATAAGCTCAGCTGTTTTAAACTGTTTGATCTCATTCTAGGGTTGCTATTATGCATAAAAACCTGTACACCAAAAATACAACCATCAACGTATTTCAAAATTGAAACTTTTTTTTGTAACACATATTATCACATTTTTATATTAGTGCTACCACTATTAAAATATCAATATTGTAACTTTCAATGTTTGTAATGTTTGAACTTTAATTTAGTGCAGTATTTTGTCATTGTAACATTTTAGTACAACAGTTGAAATTACTTGTACAACAAAGTTGATTATACTTCAGATTTAAAGGCAGCAACTGAACATACGTTTTTAATTTGAAATGGGTAGATTTTTTTTTTTTACAGTGTAATATTTCATTTGGCATACTGACAAAAAACACCCAAAAGGAAATTATGTTATGGACCCTTGTAGACACTCACATCACACAAAATTATAAAAAAAAAAAAATCATTTTACTTTATATGACTGGTTTGTAAACTTTAATATTTTTAATTTATGTATTTGTTTGTTTTAGTCAATCAGTCATGATTGTTAAATATGGTGTAAAATTTTTTCAAAACTGCGAGAAACTAAAATAAATATACTGTAAATATTACATTTTTAAATGTTTTGATCCTCTTGGAAGTTTTTTTCCATTGGCCAATTTATTAATCATTAATCTTTGTTTTCCAGTTTGTGTACGTCGCTTTCAGTGCTGTGAAATCAACACGTCCGAGGGTCTGGGTCGAGCTTGGTGGCGTCTGAGGAAGACGTGTTATCAGATAGTGGAGCACAGCTGGTTTGAGACCTTCATCATCTTCATGATCCTCCTCAGCAGTGGAGCGCTGGTGAGCTTTTATCTCTATATCTTTGTTGTTTTTAGTTTACACTGAATGTTCAAAACTTGTTTGCATTGAGGTCAGTCACAGTAGTAGGATTTGTTACATAAGTCAAATGACTAAATGTGAAAATTTAAACTAATAGACATCACATGCTTCCCCAGTTGATGAATAACAGTATATTAAGACAGTTGTTTTGTATTAAAAGGATTCTGAAATGTTAAGTTTAGGCGAATGAAACATTACCTATATAAATATGCACTAATTTGCAAACATTTCCAGAGAATTAATCTGAACATTGGATAAAGCCAGGTTCAGATTTTTTGTTTGGTTTTATTGACATACTAATGTTAAATGTTTTTACTGAAGGGATTTTGGATATTTATCTTTATCACTCCATAAATCACAAAATACTGTCAACAGACAGAAAAAAATAAATTTTTGCCATGTTTTCGGAAACAAATTGTTGTAAAAAATTAGCTGAATGATATATCAACAAATCCTTCAGTAAAAACCATCATAATATAGGGAGGAATAAAACTGTAAGTTTTATTGTATGTAAGTGTTGCTGAAATGGAGGAAAAACCTTTTAAAGATATGTATTGTAATTAAAATGTATGTACGTGAATAGATAAAATAGAATATAATAAAAAGTCTGGACACTTAATAAAGAGGAAAACTCATTGAAATAGATCATTCATCATTTTAAAATTCATCCTAAAGGTGCTCCAAACCTGGGTTATTACCGTTCACTAAAACTAAAACCTTAAAAAAAATAATTTTTGTTATTTGAAATAAAGGAAACATTAACTGATATTAAATATTAAAAAATAATCTTGTTGTGTATTTCTCATTTCATTTTGTTTAACTAGATTTAACTAAAATAAAAATTAATTAAAAACTATGTAGACTTTAAAAAAAATAGTAAAAGTGGCTAAATAGTAAAAATTACTAAAACAGTAAAAGTTACTAAAACGTTAACTAGAATTAAAATAAAAAAAGAAACTTATTCAAAATATTTATAAAAACTATAATATTATCTCAATTATACTGAATTATACAAAATATACACTTAAATGTGTATTTTGGATGTTTTCTTTTCACTACTCTGAAAGAAGACAAAATCTCAATCTGGAGCAGTGCATGACAAAGCAATGTTTTTGCCTGTAGTGTCTCAGTAAAGACGTCTTACTCGTGCCTTAGCTTGCTTCACTAACCTTATGACAGCTTTGACTTCAAACCAAGCACAGAAGCTGTCTCTATCGGTGCGTGTTTGGCAGGAAGTGGCAGCACACTTCCTGCTAGCTGGCCTGTGGTGGCCGACGGCCTGCTGACTGGTCAACTCCTCCGACCGGCATCTCCATGAGAGAGCTGTCAGACGGCAGCAAACGCGCAGATGTCAGATGACACTAATCTACATCAACACGTGCCACGGGCTGTTAGCCGTGTTGTGAAATAATCACAGTCTTACTCATCCTTTCATACAGCCGCTCTTAGTACTAAATTAACACCGTTATTGATTTCTTGCCAGAGATTTTTGCATTTTTTAAGGTTTATTAAGTTAAAAGATGTGTTTTATTGCATTTTAATGCAGGTATTTTACCACAGCCTTCCCCTTTGATTAATCTCAGTATATTAAGACGAACGTTTTGTACTAAAAGAGTTCTGAAATGTTAAGTTTACGCGAATGGAGCATTATCGGTATAAATATGCACTAATTTGCGAACATTTCCAAAGAATTAATCTAAATATTGGATAAAGCCAGGTTCAGATTTTTTGTTTGTTTTTACTGACATACTAATCTTAAATGTTTTTACTGAAGGGATTTTGGATATTTATTTTTATCGCTCCATAAATCACAAAATACTATCAACAGACAGAAAAAAATAAATTTTTGCCATGTTTTTAGGAACAAATTGTTGTGTGAAATGTGCTGAATGATATATCAACAAGCCCCTCAGTAAAAACCTTCAGAATATAGAGAGGAATAAAACTCTAAGTTATTGCTCAAATATTCAACATTCAGTAATACTTTATAAGTAACTTTCATTAATGCATCATTTATTATTGAATTGGATTATAATGTGCATCCAAGACGTTTCTTATTTATTTGTAAATTAGATTGATGTTTGGAGTCATTATTATTTTTTTTAATGAAATTAATACTTTTATGCACCAAGGATGCATTCAAATGATCAAAAGTAACAATTAAGAGATTTAAAATGTTACAAAAGATTTATTTTTCAAATAGATGCTGTTCTTTTGAACTTTCTATTCATCTGTGAATCCGTTTCCATAAAAATATTTGGCAGCACAATTGTTTTTAACATTGATAATAATCATAAATGTTTCTTGAACAGCAAATCAGTATATTAGAATGATTTCTGAAGGATCATGTGACACTGAAGACTGGAGTAATGATGCTGAAAATTTAGCTTTGATCACAGAAATAAATGTAAATTTACAATATATTTACGGCAAAACAGTTATTTTTACTTGTAATAATATTTCACAATTTTTACTGTACTGTGAGACTTTTGAATGTTAGTGTGCACATGTAACTAAATGCATATGAACTACTAATGAAATTGCGAAATCCGCAATCTGACGTAAAAATGTACAGCAGGACCTTTTATATATAAGGAATTGATTAAGTGGTGAAGAGTGTCTCTAGGATAAAATATTACGTGCACTGATGACAAATATTTGTTTTCATTCACAATAACATGCAGCAATAAATCATGCACAATAAGATGAGGAACAATTGTCAAATTGGTTTTGTGTTGACTGTCTTTGTGAGATTATACATGACATAGAAAGCAGTAAATGCCAGAGCGAAAAATATATTCCCACTGCATAATATTATATAAGACTGTGCATTTCCTTAAAGATCAGAGTCCTGCGTGTGTGACTCACAGAGAGGGGCTAATGTCAGAGCTCTGTCTTACAGCCGGGTGCCAGGTGTGCGCCGACCGGCTGGTATTTTAGTGGCATTTACCAGCAGCTTCAGCAGGCAGCTGTTCTTTCAGACGTGCACTTGAATGATTACACATGAAAACAGAAAGTAAGCAGAAAATGAGAAACAGCACAGTCGGCAAAAAGCAGCGGCGAGTTCGGTGGACGCAGATGTTCGGCTGGACATCGGTGCACGTATGTGCAATAGAGTAGAACCGCTCACACAAACAGTCTGGACGCTTAATAAAGAGGAAATAGATCATCCAAGAATGAAAATTCATCATGTACTCATCCTAATGGTGCTCAAAAAAGTGTTGTTATATTTACTAAAACTATAAAAAACATTTTTGATATTTGAAATAAAGGACATTAAATTTTAAAAATTAAGAAATGTAATTATTTTATTTTAGCTAGTTGCCAAAGCAACATTTCTCATTTTCTTTTAGTTTAACCCGATGTAGTAAAATAGCTCAAATTAAAAATAAAATTGATTAAAAACTCCATATAGACATATTAAAAGTGCAAAGAAAAGCAGACAAAAAAACTAAAAATATAGTTAAAATGAAAATGAAAAATATAAAAATAAATTTAATCCAAAATATTAATAAAAACTAGAATAGTATTTCAATTATATTTATATGCTAAAATAACCAGAATTATTGTAGTTAACTGAAACTATGAAACTTTAGATAAATAAATGTTTAAAAAAAATAAACTAACAACTACGTTACTAACACTTTAACTAGAATTAAAATAATCATGGAAAATATGAAAATAAAAAAAAATTAAAATCTGAATAAAAATATAATAGTATCTGTTACTCTAAAATAAAATAATAATGATCCAAACAAAGGCTATTATAGTTAAATGATATAAAACATTTTCATTACTAAATGTTTATTAAAATAAAATAAGACTTAATAAGACTTTTTCATGAAATTTTCTAAAGCAACATTTCTCGTTGTAATTTAGTTTAGCGTAATGTACTAAAATAACTAAACCTAAGAATAAACAAAATAATTATTTATTGAAATAATTAACTAGAATTGAAATTAGTATTTTTCATTTTCATTTTAAATGTACATAAAGTTTTAGTAATTTCGCTGCGTTTTTTGCCTTTATTTTTTAATTTATTATTTTTAAAAAATGTCTAAATATATATCTTTTTTAGTTTTTTAGTTTTATTTATTTTAGTACATCAAGTTAAACTAAACTAAAATTGTTCCTTGACAGTTAGCTGAAATAAAATTATTTTATTTCATTTATTTTATTTGACTTTATTTTATTTTATTATTATTATTTATTTTTTTTTTAATTTAATTTTATTTATTTTGCTTCATTTTATTTTATATTGCAAACAAAGTTAATCCGGATCATAGTATCTCAGTGGTAATAAAACAGCAATGGTCCAAACCCAAATTACTTACTTTCTTTATAATACAATGGCATTAATCTAAACATCACTTTATTGAAACGTTTCTGCAGCTTTTTTTTGTCATTTCTGTAGCTAGTCCCAATCCGTTCTCATTCAGTTCACTGTCAGATGTGTTTGTAGTAATGTAAGTGTGATACAGAAGACCAAATGAAGCAAAGTCTTCCTCAGCCTGTACTGTACATGTGGTTTAACACGCTGCTTCTTTTGCATCTCTCTGTTGAAAGGCATTTGAAGACATTTACATTGAACAAAGGAAAGTGGTCAAAGTGGTGCTTGAATATGCAGACAAGATCTTCACCTACATCTTCATCTTGGAAATGACTCTGAAGTGGATCGCCTACGGTTTCAGGAAATACTTCACCAACTACTGGTGCTGGCTGGACTTTCTCATTGTGGACGTAAGTGCATCAATTTACTTTCCCGGCGTCTGATTGCAAAGTGCAGCGAATGAATAACGGCAGAAGTGCTTTATTATAAAACATTTAAAATCTCAGGAAGATTGAATGAGCTTGAGTTTACAGAGAGCAACTTTTTGGGTGTATAGTAATCAAATCGGCTGTGGTTTAGCTTTCCAGCATATCATCAGTAACATTAAAAGATGATCTTTGATAATTATTATCATGTTGTTTTGCTGTTGTTTGAGCTTTAGATTCAGATTCAGTGATACAGTGCTGTTTGCTTTGGTGCGATATTTCAGTATCTGTAGGTATTTGTACATGAGTGTGTATTTGTGCACTTATTCACATTCTAATTCTGATATAATATTAACCTACGTTGAAAAAAATAGCAGTAAGTGATGTTAAAAAAATTAATTGCTAGTAAATTTCATACTTATTTAAATACATTTTAATTCAAAATAAAAACTTTAGAATCAAAAGAAAGACAACACACACTGAATGAAACATTACATTTTGATGTAGAAAACTAAAATATTTATTTCTTGTAAAAAAATACTCCAGTAAACGTAAAAACGTAAAAAAAAAATGTATATGTATATAATATTGATTTCTTAGGTTGATTTTGATATTTAGAATAAATTATATGTCATTTTTTGTTTATTAAATAGAATTTATTTATCAATATTTATTTAATATTATATATGATTTTTTTTTCTTTGTTTTGTTTTGTTCTGTTTTTTTAGAATTTTTGCTTCACCAAAATGGTTTGAAACTTGGTAAGGGTTTAAAAAACACAAATAAAAATAATAATATATAAAAAAAATAATTATTAAATTGTTAAATAATAAATAAATAAATAAATAAATAATAGAGATATTAACCTCAAATTTGGAACATAACCTGTTTAGATTTATGGCATCAATCTGTCCCCACAGTTTGAGACTAAAACATGGTTTGTAAAAAAATAAAAAATAAAATAATAATAATAATAATATATATATATATATATATATATTTTTTTTTTTTTTTTTTTTTTTTTACAAACTTAAGTCTGTGCTCTAAATTATTAAAAATTTACGACAGTTTAAGGTGAAAATTTAATTTTTAGGTTTTATTTTCTATGTTAACGGGTAATTTAACAGATAATAAATTGACCATAACTTTTCCATTAATATAATTTAGTAGCATAAAATCCCCTAAAAATACAAAATATATATAAAATAAAAAAATTATCAAACTAAAATACAAAACTAAAATACAGTGCATTAATTTATTATTATTATAAAAAATTTTTTTTTTTCATTTTTTTTGTTTTTTTAGAGTTTTTACTTCACCGAAATGATTTGAAACTTGGTAAGGGTTTAAAAAAATAATAATATTACAAAATAAATAAATGATTAAATTGTTAAATTAAATAATAAAATAAAAGTAGTAGTAATAATAATAATAATAATAATAATTGAGACATCAACCTCAAATTTGGAACATGTTTAGATTGATGGCGTCATTTTTTTCCCCCCACAGTATATAGTTTCTATCAAATTATTTAAAAACAAAAACAAAAAAAGTATATATAAAAAAGTATATAGGTATGTGCTCGAAAGTATTCAAAATGTACGCCAGTTTAAGTTGGAAATTTCATTTTAAGGTTTTATTTTCTACGCTAACAGGTAATTTAACAGATAATAAGTGGGCTATAACTGTTCCATTAATATAATTTAGTAGCATAAAATACAGAAAATACAAAATATTAAATAAAAAAAACACTATCAAACACATAAATGCATTTATATTGACAATGATTTGTAAAAAATGATTAACACACCTATCCCATAGTAAAAAAAAGCATAGTTATCCAAACATGAAAAATGTATGTCTGCTATGCATATGTATAACTATGCACAAATATTAATGCAATCTAATAAAAAATAGTTTTTTAAGCTTGTTACTGTGACCAAAGAGCCAAAACAATCACGACTGCATCGCTGTTCAGATTCTACACGTGTACGTAAAACAATCTGTGCTGTTATGAATGCAGATTTGAGTTTTTGTGTGGCTCCATTCAGTGAGGAGAGCTGTGAATTTACAACTACAGTAAATTGTAAAGTTGCGATGTGAAAGGTGAAGTGTGTAATTATTTTAGATGTTGAAATCTGTTTGCTGATGCAAGTGTTGCAGAAATTGCACACTTCACCTCCACCTTCACCGCAGCATGAAGCACTGATCAAATGCAGCACTGTAGTCTGAAACCTCCTCTGACTTTTATATTATGCCGTTTGTTGACACTTGATGTAGAAAATGTGCTTCAAGTTCGTATTTTAAGCACAGAAGTGTGTTCAATTCCTGTAGCTCAAACAACGGCAAGGTCACTGGTTCGATTTCTAGGAAGTGCATCAAAAACTGTGTGCATTTGTCAAATGCATTTATGTAATATTATGCATTTGGTTAGATCTGGGAAGTTCAAGGAGAAATAGCATTTAAACCATGTGATTTAATTTATATGAATTAAATGAAGGTTCATCTGTCATATTTCCGGCACTAAATATTTCTTTTTAAATTAGCAGTGAAATATTTATCATATTGGAACAATATGAAATTTATACAATGTTAATATTTATGATTAATTAGAAGCTTTCAAAGTTGTTAAATGGACATAAAATGCATTGCATTGTTTGTTTTTTGGAACATGGACACAACTAAATCCATTTTGTTTAATATGAATAATACCAATTATAAAGTTGTTTGCTTTGACATTGAAATTATTCTTTGAGGATTGACTGTAGTGTAAACACAACAATTTGCTTAATGTGAATAATATACATTTTTTGTTATTTTAATATGTACTGTATAATAATTTATTTCAAGTACTTTCAAAGCTGTTAAATGCACAAGAAATGGATTTTAAAATTTAATTTGTTGTGAACATCAAATTTTATATTTTATAATAATTATTAGTGAAAGAGCCTCAAAAGAATTTTTCCTATTGAAGTCATATGAAATTTATAAGATTTTTATTCTCAGAAAAGTATTTTTAAAGCTGCTAAACACGAAAAAAAAAAAACAGTCCCATCTGATCATTAGAATTAGAATTATATACTTTTTTGTAATTTTATTATTTAGAATAAGTTCGATAAAGTATTTTTAAAACTGTTAAATGCACATTACATGCATTTTTGCTTCGCATTTTTAAAAAATGTAAACGTTTTTTCAAAATTTCATTATTTTGAATAATATGACTTTGGAGTTTAAATTTTTTTTATTAATGTGATAAATCAGATTAATAAAACTACATATTTTTATTTTTATTTTTATTTTAATTAATAGTGAAAAAATCTCAGAAAGTTTTGTCCTTTTGGAATAGTATGAATTTTTTTATTTCTAAAAATTGACTGGAACATGGACTAAACAGTCCCATTTGATCATATGAATAATATACTTTTTTATTATTTATAATAAATAAGATTAAGTATTTTTAAAGCTGTTAAATGCACATTAAATGCATTTTTTGCTTCATAATTTTTAAATTAATTTTTTTATTTTTATAATACGAATAATATGACATTTGAGATTTCAAGTACTTTTAAAGCTACAAATTATTTATTTATTTATTTTTAATTAATAGTGAAGGATTCTCAGAAGGTTTTGTCTTATTGGAATAATGTGAAATTTATTTGATTTTTAATACATTATTTAATTGTATTTTTTAATATTTTTTTTGTCTTTTTATTATTTATAAAAAGGATTTTTAAAGCTGTTAAATGCACATTAAATGCATTTTTGCTTCACAAATTATTTATTTATTTATTTTTTTTATTTAATTTTTGAATTTTTTCAAAATGTAATTAATATTTGAGGTTTCAATTTTTTAAAGAAATCAGATTAAGTACTTTTAAACCTACATATTCTTTTTTTATTAATAGTGAAGGTTTTGTCCTATTAGAATAATTTGACATTTATTTAATTTTTTAAAATTTTGTATAATTTTAATGTGATTTTATTTTAATTTTATGTTTTGAGATTTTAATATTTCTATTATATTAAATAACATAATATTTATTATAATATAAAAATGCATTTACTTTGGCACTTAAAAAAGGAACATGAACAAAAAATCCAATTTGATTAATGTGAATTTTAATTTTATGAATTTTAATATTTATAATAAAAAAGATCAAGTATTTTTAAAGCTGTTAAATGCACATTAAATGCATTTTTTGCTTCATAATTTTTAAATTAATTTTTTTATTTTTATAATACGAATAATATGACATTTGAGATTTCAAGTACTTTTAAAGCTACAAATTATTTATTTATTTATTTTTAATTAATAGTGAAGGATTCTCAGAAGGTTTTGTCTTATTGGAATAATGTGAAATTTATTTGATTTTTAATACATTATTTAATTGTATTTTTTAATATTTTTTTTGTCTTTTTATTATTTATAAAAAGGATTTTTAAAGCTGTTAAATGCACATTAAATGCATTTTTGCTTCACTTTTTTATTTAATTTTTGAATTTTTTCAAAATGTAATTAATATTTGAGGTTTCAATTTTTTAAAGAAATCAGATTAAGTACTTTTAAACCTACATATTCTTTTTTTATTAATAGTGAAGGTTTTGTCCTATTAGAATAATTTAGAATTTAGAATAATTTATTAAATTTATTATAATTTTATAAATTTAGAATACATTTATTTAATTTTTTTAAATTTTGTATAATTTTAATGTGATTTTATTTTAATTTTATGTTTTGAGATTTCAATATTTCTATTACATTAAATAACATAATATTTATTATAATATAAAAATGCATTTACTTTGGCACTGAAAAAAGGAACATGAACAAAAAATCCAATTTGATTAATGTGAATTTTAATTTTATGAATTTTAATATTTATAATAAAAAAGATCAAGTACTTTCAAAGCTATTAAATGCGCATTAAATGCATTTACTTTTTAAAAATGTCTAAAGACTGATTGGAACATGAACACAATAATCCCATTTGGTTAAAATGGAAAATATGAGCTTCATGGAAACTAAACGAAGTATAATTCGCTTCATGCAGGTTTCAGTGATTGGTCTGGTGGCACGTGTGGTCAATTTTGACCAGATTGGCTCCATGCGGGTCCTGCGGACGCTCCGGGCGCTGCGGCCTCTCCGCGCCGTGTCTCGCTTTGCTGGGATGAGGGTAAGAGCCGCTGTGAGCGGGGCCCGGCACCGATGGCACCGTCCGAGTAGACTCAATAGACAGCTGCCTTCTAAACCACCCTTCAGTCCTTCACAGCTCACAGAGGAGCGACGAAACAACCGCCAACGACATCTAACATCACATTTCTCCTTAACAGATCTCCAGAAAGCGGGTTTCCGTGATGAGTAACCCCCTTGTTTTTCCTCCCAGCGTCTTTTCCTTCGGCAGGACTGCTGTAGCGGGTGTGATGTTATTGCCGTCCTAACGCTGCGTTTCTATCTTCTCTTTCTCCTCGGCTCTCTGTCACTCATAGGTGTCTCTCGTAAGCCTGGTAGCAAACACGCTGGGCTACTCGGACTTTGCTGCCATCAAATCTCTCAGAACGCTCAGAGCCCTCAGACCGCTGAGAGCGCTGTCCCGGTTTGAAGGCATGAGGGTAAGATACACTCGTCTCTCTGTCACATCTGTCAGTGCTACCGCTTCACAGCCGATTATACTTTTTTTTTTTTTTTTTTTTTTTTTTTTGCACAGAAGTTTCAGTATTTATTTTTTTAAGGGAATTGACTGAGGAGAGAAAAATCATCACACATCTTCTCAACTCTCTTCTTAAACCAGTCTGAGGTGGTTTTATGGTTGTATACTCTTAAACATAAAGGTTTTTCAGCAGAAAGAAGAATATTTTAAGCCTTTTTCCACTTTAGTTGAACGGAAAGCTTCCCAAGTGTTTTTGCATTGATGGTATACACTGTAAAAACAATTTGTTGAGTCAACTTAAAATAATTTGTAACCTGGCTGCCTTAAAATTTTAAGTTTAGTCAACTCAAAAAAAGTATTTTCAACTTTAAATGTTAAATTATACTAAGTGACAACTTGGATATTTGAGTTGAATCAACTTAAAATTTTAAGATAGCTGGGTTACTTACCCATCTGTTAAGTTTAGCAAACACAAATATCTAAGTTGTTACTTAGTACAACTTAACATTTCAAGTTGACTAAACTTATTTTAGTTGACTCAACTTAAAATTTTAAGGGTAACAGGGTAACATTATTTTAAGCTGACTCAACAAATTGTGTTTTTTATTTTTTACAGTGTAGAAGAATATTTGGTTCCCCAATGGACCTTTAGTAATCAGTCCTTTTTTTTTTTTTCATTGTAAAGAACCTGGAAAGATTCAACGGATGTTGAAGGTCCTTCATGGTACAAATGAAAGCCAATAGAGAACTTTATTTTGGTTTGTGGTTCTATAAAGATCCTTGAACATCCATGGAAATTTACTTTACTTTTAAAAATTGAAGTTTCAGAAAGGGGCGTTCTGTAGTGATGCCATAGAAAAATCAGTTTTGGTTTGCCAATGAACCTGTGAGTCATCAGTTCGTAAAAGAACCATTGTTTTCTTTGTGTGAAGAGAATTTCAATGGTCTAAAGAAGCTTTTTCCTCTATAAAGAAACTGGAAAGATTCAATGGATGTTAAAGGTTCTTCATGGAACCAATAGAAAACTCACAAAGAACCTTAAACATCCATGGAAACTTTGCAAATGTCAATTTAGATTATCAAAATGTTCTTCACACTAAGAAAAGATGGTTCTTTTAGGAGCTTGCTCTTAAAAATAAAAGTTTCAGAAAGGTAGCAATGCCAAAGAAGAACCATTTTTAATTTGCCAGTAAACCTTTGAGTGATCTGTTTTTAAAGGAACCATTTTTTCCCAATGTGAAAACATTTTAATGATCTACAGAACCATTTTTCACTATAAAGAACATTTTCTGGACTGGAAAGATTAAATGGATGGTAAAGTTTCAATGTTAAACCATCAACGCCAATAAAGAATCTTTATTTTTAGGAGTGTTCTGGCATTGATGGTTCCATGAAGAACCTTTAACGTACAATGAATCTTTTTGTTGCACAAAAGCTTTTTTAGATCATTAAAATTTTCTTCACACCAAGAAAATAATGTTTCTTTGATGAACCAAAAATGGTTCTTCTATGCCATCACTGTCAAAACCTCCTTTATTTAAAAACCTTTATTTTTATATCTAAGAGTAAAGAATAACTTCTGGTTCCTAAAAGAACCGTTAGTTTTTTTTTTTTTGTTTTTTTTTTACATTTTAATCATCTAAAGAAGCTTTTTCCACTATAAAGAACCTGGAAAGATTTAATGGATGTTAAAGGTTCTTCACGGAACCCAAAGAAGCCAGTAGAGAACCTTTATTTTGAAAACTTTCAAATGCACAAAATGTTTCTATAGTGGAAAAACGTTCTTTCGATTATTAAAAGGTTCTTCACGCTAAGACAAAATGGTTCTTTGAAGAACATTTCACTGTTTGGTTCCTCAAAGAACCTTTCAGTGATCAGTTCTTAAAAATATTATTTACTTGGTGTGAAGAACATTTTAATAATTTAGAACCTTTTTTTCACTATGAAGAACTGTTTGCTCCATTGAAAAGGTTCCATGAATGTTAAATGTTCTTCATGGAACCAATAGAAGCCAATGAAAAACCTTTATTTTTAGGAGTGCGATGGCATTGATGGTTCCATGAAGAGCCTTTAACATACAATGAATTTTTTAATTGCACAAAAGCTTCTTTAGATCATCAAAATGTTCTTCACATCAAGAAAATAATTTTCGTTGAAGAACCAGAAATGGTTCTTCTATTGCATCACAGTCAAAACCTTTACTTTTAAGAGTGAATAACCATTTTTGGTTCCTAAAGGAGCCATTAGAACCATTATCTTTTCGTGAACAATGTTTTAATAATCTAAATAAGCTTTTTCTACTATAAAGAACCTGGAAAGATTCAATGGATGTTAAAGGTTCTTCATGGAACCCAAAGAAGCCTTTAAAGAACCTTTGTTTTGGAAAACCTTTATTTCAAATGCACAAAATGTTCTTTATAGTGGAAAAAGGTTCTTTAGATTATTAAAAGGTTTTTTACACTAAGAAAAAAATGGTTCTTTAAAGAACATTTCACTGAATGGTTCTTTGGGGAACCCAAAAGCGTTCTTCAAAAGTTTCCAAAATGTCTTTCTCCCAGTGACGCCGTAGAAGAACCATTTTTGGTTCCTCAAAGAACCTTTCACTGATCAGTTCTTTAAAAAAACATCATTTTCTTGGTGTGAAGAATTTTTAAAAATGTAAAGTACCTTTTTTCACTGTGAAGAACCTTCTGCTCCATTGAAAAGGTTCCATGAATGTTAAAATTTCTTCATGGAACCAACAGAAGCCAATAAAGAACCTGTATTTTTAGGAGCGTGTTGGCAATGATGGTTCCATGAAGAACCTTTAACCTCCACTGAATCTTTTAATTGCACAAAAGCTTCTTTAGATCATTAAAATGTTCTTAACACCAAGAAAATAATGAGATCTGCTCACTGAAAGGTGAGAATCACTGGGGGGGAAAAAGCTCTTTTGGAAACTTTATTTTTAAGAGTTCTTCAAAGAACCATTAGTAGAACCATTATTTTCTTAATGAGAAGAACATTTTAATGATCTAAAAAAGCTTATACACTATAAAGAGCCTGGAAAGATTCAATCGATGTTAAAGGTTCTTCATCAAACCAATAGAAGCCAATGGAGAACCTTTATTTTGGTTTAACATCCATTTTTAAGAGTTTAGCAGGTTTAAGATGGTCTAAACCACCTCAAACTATCTAAAACCAGAGAACCTAACCACCGTAGGCTGGTTTAAATATAGTTACTGTCTTTAACTAGCTGTTAGATTGCTTAAAGAATTGATTAAAATGTCATTAATGGGAAATAAAAAAAATATATGTGGTCTGAAATGATGTTGGGGTCACATTTCAGCCCATCATTTAAATATGAAGCTGTTTTTGAGGACAATTAAGAATTAAGAATAACAATTAATCACATTTTCAATTAAATTCTTATAACGGTAATAGTTAAAAATATTGTTTAAGTGGTTAAATGTTTGTAAATGATGACAGTATTTGTTGTACTGCCCTTAATTTAATGCTGATATTAATGCATTTTTACATTAATGGGAGTTTAATGAAAATTACAAATATGTAAAATGAACAAAAAAAATGTAATTATCATTTAAATAAGACGACAAAAAATCGTAATGGTCCTTTAATCGATCATTTCTGTTTTTTTGGTGTGAAATGTGCCGTGTTTTCATCAGATTCGTCCCATCAGACTGAAATCATGTGTTTGTTTGTGTTGATTTCTTTCTCTCCATCAATCCGGCAGTAATTCCACTAACCCACAGCTAAACAGCGTCCTGATGCGGCGTGTTTTTACAGCATTAGTGCTTGTTTTAATAGCTGCTCTCATCTCTCTGATATTCTCAATGCTCTTCTGTTTAATCAAGTTTGATCCGTTTAATCTTCATGCAGTCTCATTCTGAAAGGTGACGTCTCATTTATCGCTGGAGGCTTTACAGGGGAAACGGGAAAATCTTTGCAGTATTAGCCAATGAAACTGTGGGATTAAACCGTCATATAACCCATAAAATATTATGAAATTAATACAGTGACATTTTGAGTGGATTTCAATCAAATAATGAATAAAACATAAAACTAAATATAAATGTATTATATTGAACTATTACGTAGTGACATTTTCAGTAGATTTTTCATTGTTGGATAATATTAAAATTAAGAATAAAATATATAACTATATATGTAAATTGATTATTGGCATTATGAGTAGATTTTTCACTGATGGATAATATTCCAATTGATAAATATAATAATTAAATTATATAAATAAATATACATTTATTATAATTTATTCAGTGACATGTGATGGACAATATTAAATTTAATAAAATAAATATGATTATATATATCTAAATAGTAATGTATTAAAATATTGCATAATACAGTGGCATTTTGAGTAACGTTCACTAATGAATAATAGTAAAATTAATGAAGTAAATATAAATATATCTAAATATCAATTTATTAAAATTCAAATATTACATAAAACAGGGACATTTTGAGTAGATTTTCACTGATGAATAATATTAAAATTAATAACATTAATATAATAAAATATATATCTAAATGTCAGTTTATTAAAATTAAAATATTACATAATACAGTGACATTTTGAATAGATTTTTATTGATGAATAATATTAAAATTAATAAAATAAATATAATAAAATGTATATAAATACTAATTTACTTAAAATTTAAATATTACATAATACAGTGACATGTTGAATAGATTTTCACTGAATAATAGTAAAATTAATTACATAAATATAATAAAATATATATATATAAATATCAATTTATTAAAATTAAAATATTACATAAAACAGTGACATTTTGAACAGATTTTCACAGATGAATAATATTAAAATTACTAAAATAAATATAATTAAAAAAAAAAAAAAAAAAAATATATATATATATATATATATATATCAATTTATTAAAATTAAAATATTACATAAAACAGTGACATTTTGAATAGATGTTCACTGATAAATAATATTAAAATTAATAAAATAATATAATAAAATATATATCTAAATGCCACTTTATTAAAATAAAAATATTACAAATTGATAAAATAAATATAATATATATCTAAATATCAATTTATTAAAATTAAAATATTACATAATACAGTCACATTTTGAATAGATGTTCACTGATAAATAATATTAAAATTAATAAAATAATATAATAAAATATATATCTAAATGCCACTTTATTAAAATAAAAATATTATGTAATACAGTGACATTTTGAATAGATTTTCACTAATGGATAATGTTAAAATGAATAAAAATAAATATTAGAGTAGAATTGTATAACTAAATAAATTTTTTATTAAAACAGTGACATTTGGAGCTAATGGGTAATATTAAAAAAATAAAGCCTAAAAATAAAATGTATAACTAAATATAAATGTTTTATAATGCAATTATGTGATAGTGTCATTATGAGTAGATTTTTCACTGATGAATTCTATTAAAATTAATAAAATAAATATTAGAGTAAAATAACTAAATGTTCATTTGTTATATTTAAATGATCATTTGAAGCATCTACTGTCTCTTAAAATGACGTTAATGCATTGAAAGCAAAACAAATGTGCAGAAGGAGGATTTGTGATGAGCGTTTGCTTGTTTTCAGTGTTAATTTCCAGTGTTATCTTCCTCTTCCTGCCGTGCATGTACGAATGTGTTTGATTTGCTGTCAGTATTACAGCGTGATGTATGTGTACAGTAGTGTTTGTGCCTGCGGTAGATTATTAAACAGTCTGGATGAGCCGAAAGCGGCGGATGATGAAGCTGCTTTCTGTCCGCTGGGAAACACCATCAGTATTCTGGATAATTGAATGTCACAAACGGCTCTTAGCATGTGGGACGCCAGCGTGTGTTCTTCATCACTCACAAACTCAGTGTTATCTTCATCACATCCTCACACACCACACAACACCACATATTCATATCCATAATGTTATACAGTTGTATTTCAGCCATTTAAGATTTAATGTGCATGTGCATGAAAACAAGTCTTTTTTGCATGTAGTGTCTTGCCTTGAACGTATAAGAGATCAAATTTGAGTTGAAGAAATATGCACTGGTGCTAATGTGCTGTTGGTGTTTCTGTAATGGTTGTGATTTGCCGTGCGTCTGCAGTTCTGTCGGAGTGAAGTGAACGGCGCTGCTTTAGATTTGCACGCTCAGTGAAAGCGAGTGTAGAGGCGAGGAATTCCCCGTCCGCCGGCCGTAAATCTGGCAAATCAGATTAGACGTCACGCCGCTTTAGAGCGACAGCCCAGAAAGTGCTGTCTCACACACACCGCCATCAAAACGCACTCAGAAACAGTCTCAGCACTTTCTCACACACTAAACACCACCACAATCAGATGCATTTAGTAATTAATAGTTTTTTTTCACATGATGAAGAGATGTTCAAGCATCAGCAGCATTTGCTGTATAATGATTTTAATTAATTGTGAATTTCATGAAATGTGTCAAGAATGGCTTATTTCACCTCAAAATATTTTTTTTAAATATTTATAAAATAAATAATATATATATATATATATATATATATAAATAATATTAATAAAATATTATAAGTAATATAAATGTATAAATAAAAAAAATAAAATATATATTTCTTCTAAATTTTAAAATAATTCTATATATATTCGATTACACAGTTTTAACTTAATGTGATTGTTTTTATCCATATTTTAACCAAATATTATAAATAATATACATTTATAATATATATTATTATTAATGTATACAATAATATAAATAAAATCATATAAATAAAATATATAATTTTTTCTAATTTTAAAATTTATATATATATATATATATATATTATTTTTTAACCAAATATTATAAGTGATATAAATGTATAAATAGTATAAATAAAATATATATTTCTTCTAAATTTTAAAATAATTATTTCTATTTATATAAATTTTATATATATATTATGTTTATTATTATATTTATTATATATATTTGTTATATATTTCTTTTTCTTTAATCGGCATAAATATATAATATATAGAAAAATATGAATGGCTAAATTACATTTTTTATTTGATTACACAGTTTTAGCATTAATAAATTATTAAACTTAATATTTTTATCCATATTTTAACCATGTTCATACTTGGAATAAATAAAAATAAATACATAAATAATGAATAAAGTAACTTAATGATTAAATATGTAATACATTAAAAAATGGTTATTTAAATATAACCATGATGTAATAAAAATAGATGTAATTAGATGTAAATAGTTAAGAATTAACTATACATTTTTATTTGTTTTATTAATTAATTTATTTATTTATTTATTTATTTTATTTTTAATTTTTAAATCTGGCCTGTTTATGTATGACTGACAATCACATTAATATTATTAGTTTGTTTATGTTAAAACTGTAATTCAAATAGATGGAAATTAATTTAACCATTAATATTTTTCTATATATATTTGAACAAATGTATATAGATTTAATCTATAACAGTAACATTATTTATTTATTCAAAATTGCATGTGTGTGTATATATTAATGAATATTATTATTATTGTTATTAATTAAAATCGATGTAGTACATATTTATTTAATAGTATATTGAGAAGGATTAATGCATAATTAATATCTAATTTTTTATATCAGTAATTTCAATAATTTTGTTTTCATTAATTCATAATTTAATTTGAATTTTATTTATTTATTTAGCATTACAGGGACTTTGTGGGCATTTTGCCATGAAAATAATGTTTTATTGCTCCTGAAACAGATTTATGCACGTTTTAATGCACATTATTCAGATTTTGTGGTGA
The DNA here is from genome assembly GCF_022985175.1 of Labeo rohita. Taxonomy (NCBI): domain Eukaryota; kingdom Metazoa; phylum Chordata; class Actinopteri; order Cypriniformes; family Cyprinidae; genus Labeo; species Labeo rohita. The sequence continues at coordinate 1,237,647 of NC_066892.1, read as the reverse complement.
AATGTGACCTAGGCATGTTCTTGACAGCTTTTGTGAGGTTTACTGTTAAATGCGCACTTGTCTTATGCATTTGAGTTCAGCTTTTAATAATGTTCCTGCTTTATGAATGGCTGTAAATGGCATTTAAAGCGCTTTGACACTCGGTGTTTGTTATCAAGAGTTTTGGACGGCCGACACGAGCGCGTAAATGCCAGTCGCCAAAGGCCATTCATAAATCACGGCTGCGTTTGGTTTCTGATCCGAAGTCAGAAAGCGTGTGTGACGGATGCTGTGTTTCCACGGTAACCAGGTGGTGGTGAACGCGCTGATCGGCGCCATCCCGTCCATCATGAACGTGCTGCTGGTGTGTCTGATCTTCTGGCTGATCTTCAGCATCATGGGCGTCAACCTGTTCGCCGGCAAGTTCGGCCGCTGCGTCAACCGCACCGGCTTCATCTACAACGCGTCCTACATCAACAACATGACCGAGTGCATGGAGATGAACAGCACGCAGTACTACTGGACCAAAGTCAAGGTCAACTTCGACAACGTGGGCGCCGGGTACCTCGCGCTGCTGCAAGTGGTGAGACTTCACTTTAGTTTTCCTTATGTGCATTGGCATTACACGATTGTTTAAATAAAACCTAGTAGATGCAAATAGTTTAAATCTCACCAGTTTTATTGATGTATGACGTACAAATATGCATCACATTTTTTTTATTTTATTTTATTTTATTTTATTGTCATGAAAATAATATTGTATTGCTCCTAAAAATTGATACTAAAATCTAATAATTTATATGTAATTTACTAATAATTTGTATGTAATTTGTCTGCAGAAATCTTACTGGTTTTATTGATTAATATTAATACTATTAACTAAATAATATTATTAGTTTTTGATGTTAAAAATATGAGTGGAAGCTTTATATGCAGATCAAATGTAATAAATAAATAAATAAATGTAGGCATTAATATTTATTTATTCATGACATTTTGTCAGTAAAGTAATGCTTTTTTTGGTTTGTTTTTTGTTTGTTTTTTTTGCTCCTAAATACTAAAAGTTTTTCATGTTAAAAATATGGGTGGAAACTTTATATGCAGATCAAATAAATAAATAAATAAAAATACATGCATACATACAAACATACGTAAATAAATAAAGAAATGTAGGCATTAATATTTATTTATTCATGACATTTTGTCATTAATATAATTTTGTTGTTGTTGTTGTCTTGTTTTTTTGCTCCTAAAAAATAATTCTAAAAATTACTAATTTATCTTAATTTCAAACATGAATATTTATTTATTTATTTATTTATTATTGTTGTTAACTAAAACAAAACAAAAAAAAAAAAACATTACCATTGAAATACAATTAAAAAAGATATTTTTTCCAATTATATATTGAAAAAATTTTAATCAGCATAAATAAATATATTTTGGTCTAAATTTAAAAAGAAAAAATCTTACTTTTAGGCATTAATATTTTATATAATTTTATAATTAATTTTATTTTTTAATTAACATACTTTATTATATGCTCCTAAAAACAGATTTATGCATATTTATACTGGATTTATTCTGAAAAAATTATCATCGAAATAATATTTAAATATACAAGTAAAAATAAATATACATTTAGCCATTAACATCTTTTTTTATTTTATTATTTATGTGTTATTTATCTATATCATTATTATTATTATTATTTTAAATTTATATATAATATTATTATATTATAAAATGTATTAATGTTATTTTAATTTGTGAGCATTTTGTTGTGCTCATAAAAGCATATTTGTTGAGATGTTATAGTTGTGTTGGAGTGAGCTCTGCTAGCGTGTGCGGCGTTTGTGTGTCGCTGCTTCAGGTGCTGAGCTTTAGCTTTAGTTTGACGCTGCTTTTCCTTCCCGCCGTTGGTTTTCTTCCGCCGCTGCCCACCTCTGTCTGTCCGCGAGAGCGAATCAATCAGCGAGTCGGTGCAGGCGTTATTTTTAGCCGCCGCCGGTGCCATTATACCGAAGTTTGTGCTCAGCAAGAGCGAACGCACTTCATTCTTCGTTTTAACTTAGTTGATGCGGTAACCTAGCAACAAGTCACTTAGCTCCTTTCCATCACCTTCTTGTGACTCGGCCCAATACAAACCTTTCATTTGCATCTCGAAATAGTCCTTCACAAAGGCCTGTAATTACTGGTAACTGGGGCGAAAAGACCAACCGTAGTGATTTATGGCACTCGCTGCTTTGAAAGTGGCCCGCCGTCATTCATTCATCTGTTCATCCATTCATCAGCTCGTCCAGCTTCATTTACAGCAGTACTTCAGTGAGCTTTTCTTTTCTGTTTTTATTTAAATACCTTATTATTAACTAATATTTGTGGCTTTTTTATACAAAGGAAAATTGAAAAATGCAATATTTTTGTTTTAATGTTTATTGTTATTGTTATTGTTGTTATTATTATTATTATTATCATTATCATCATTATTATTGTTATTGTTGCATTATTGTTATTGTTGAAATGCAGAAAAAGACAAAAAAAGAAAAAGTGAGTCTGATTAACAAATAATAAAATGTAATAAAATTAAATAAAGTAATAAAAATGTTTATTTATAAACATTTTATCTGGTAAAAAAAATATTTAAAATATTTAATTTCATGTGTTGAAAAAAAAAAAAAAATATATATATATATATATATATTTTGTTTTTTTTTTGTTTTGTTTATTCTTTAAGTAACGCCATAATAGTTTTTATTTTTTATTTTAATTCTAGTTATTTTATTACTTTTTTTTCAACAAATTTTAATTTTGTCATTTTTTTTATAGCTTAACTTTATTTTTATCAGCTACAGTTTATTTTTTCAAAACGTCTATATAGTTTTCCGGTTCAGTTTTAGTTCTTATAGTAAGTTTTCATTTTTCTACAGACTGACTTATTTTCAGTAGTTACTGTTTTTATTTATTTATTTATTTATTTATAACAGACTAACTTCTGTTTTGTTTTAATATGTCTATATAGCTTTTATTAATTATTTATTAATAATTTTATTTGTATTTTTCATTTGTTTTTTTTTTATTTATTTTAGCAATTTAAATTTTTTCTGCAGGTTGAAATGTCATTTTCAGTATTTAATTTTTTTTTTTTTTAATATCAGTACAGTTCTTTTAATAATTTATTTATAATTTAAGTTTAACATTTTTACAGATTAACTTTTGTCATTTTTTTAGTTAAAAAGTTGTGTTTTTTTGCATTTTTGTAATGTATATTTATTTTATTATTTATTGGTTAAGTTTTATTTTAGTTATATTATTAAGATTTTTTTGGTTTTATTTTATTTTATTTATTTATTTATTTATTTATTTTTTAATAAGTTTTTTACAGGTTGACATTTGTCATTTTCATTAGTTAGTTTTATTTATTTATTTTTTTGCATATAGTTTGTTAATGTTTGATTTATTTCCCCCCAGTTTTTATTTATAGTATTAAGTTTTATTTTTTTAGTTTTATTTTATTTTCAGTTTTTTTTTTTTAGTTTTTTTTGTTTTTACAGACTGATGTTTGTCATTTTTGTTAGTTTTAAGTTGTTTTGTTATGTTTGCATATAGTTTTTCTGAACGTTTGTTTTATTTATTTAGTTTTCTTTTCTTTTCTTTTTTTAAAAAGTTTTTACAGACGGATGTTTGCCATTTTTGTTAGTTTTGAGTTATTTTTTTTGTTCATTTTTGTGCATATAGTTTTTTATAAATGTTTGTTTTATTTATTTTTCCTCCAGTTTTAGTTATATTATTAAGTTTTGTTTTATTTTATTAGATTTTATTTTATTTTCAGTTTTATTTATTTATTTATTAGTTGAGTTTTGTTTTAGGTATATTATTAAGTTTTGTTTTGTTTTGTTTATTTATTTATTAAGTTTTAAGTTTTTACAGGTTGGCATTTGTCATTTTTATCAGTTTTTTGTTTTGTTTTGTTTTGTTTTGTTTTGTTTTTAATTGTCTATATGTTTCTATATATTTCATATTTTATATTATATTTAGTCACTTTAGTAAGTTTTAAGTACAAATTGACTGAACTCATTAAGGAAATATTGAAGAAAACTTAATGAAAGGTCAAACAACAAGCGCTTCAGAAAAGCAAGAAAGAATCCAGAAAAAAATGAGTCTTTTGAATGAGAATTTCGTGTGGTTTCTCAGAATCATCTGAAAGGATCGTTATAGAGTCTGAGTCAGTTGTGACGTCTGAATGTGATTTTACACCTTCAGCAGAACAAACTGGAGCTCATGTTCTCATATAACATTTGGATTTTTCTTCTCAAGGCCACGTTCAAGGGTTGGATGGAGATCATGTACGCCGCGGTCGACTCACGATCCGTAAGTAAAACCGTTCGAGTTCATAAAACCCATATGAACGTATCGTTTGCTCATTTAATCTGTGATCTGCTGAAACAGGTGGAAGAGCAGCCCATTAAAGAGAACAGCCTGTACATGTACCTGTACTTCGTCATCTTCATCATCTTCGGCTCCTTCTTCACGCTCAACCTCTTCATCGGTGTCATCATTGACAATTTCAACCAACAGAAACGAAAGATGAGTATTAAAACCAAAGAAAAAACAAGCATAAAGCATGTCATTAAGTTCACTCGAGAAAGCCAACTTACTGTTTAAACGTACAGTTATTATTATTATTATTATTATTATTATTATTATTATTATTCTGAGACTAACATTTCTGACTGCTGCTCCTCCTGACTCTTTTCTAACTGATTCAACTTACGATTTTCCTAAAACTGGGAAAACTACGATTAACACTGGGAAAAATCCCACAGACTTACACTGACGGAATGTTCAAATGAGCAACACTTTCAAACTCCCAGAATCCCTTGAGGCTCAATCTATCACTAGCCTAGCCTAGCAACTAGAGTCATGTTAGTAGCTTGCTAATCATGTTAGTAACATGCTAACAACATGCTAGTAACTTGTTAATCATGCTAGTAACATGTTAGTAACTGGCTAATCATGCCAATGTCATGCTAACAACATGCTAATTATGGTAAAACATGCTAGCTACTTTGCTAATCATGCTAGAAACATACTAGCAACATGTTAATCATGTTAGAAACATGCTAGCAAAATGCTAACAACTTGCTAATCATGCTAGCAACATGCCAACAACTTGCTAATGATGTTAGAAACATGCTAGCAACTTGCTAATCATGCTAGAAACATGCTAGCAACTTTGCTAATCATAGTAGAAACATGCCAGCAACATGTTAACAATTTGTTAATCATGCTAGAAACATGCTAGCAACATGTTAACAACTTTCTAATCATGCTAGAAACATGCTAGCAACCTGCTAATCATGCTAGAAACATGCTAGCAACTTTGTTAATCATACTAGAAAAATGCTAGCAACATGCTAACAACTTGTTAATCATGCTAGAAACATACTAGCAACCTGCTAATCATGCTAGAAACATGCTAACAACTTTCTAATCATGCTAGAAACATGCTAGCAACCTGCTAATCATGCTAGAAACATGGTATCAACTTTGTTAATCATACTAGAAACATGCTAGCAACATGCTAACAACTTGTTAATCATGCTAGAAACATACTAGCAACCTGCTAATCATGCTAGCAACATGCTAACAACTTTCTAATCATGTTAGAAACATGCTAGCAACATGCTAACAACTTACTAATCATACTAGAATCATGTTAGAAACATACTAGCAACCTGCTAATCATGCTAGAAACATGCTAGTAGCTTGTTAATCGTGCTGGAACCATGCTAGCAACATGCTAGCAACTTACTAATCATGTTAGAAACATGTTAGCAACTTTGGTAATCATACTAGAAACATGCTAGCAACATGCTAACAGCTTGTTAATCATGCTAGAAACATGCTAGCAGCTTGTTAATCGTGCTGGAACCATGCTAGCAACATGCTAGCAACTTGCTAATCATGTTAGAAACATGGTATCAACTTTGCTAATCATACTAGAAACATGCTAGCAACATGCTAACAACTTGTTAATCATGTTAGCAACATGCTGACAACTTGTTAATCATACTAGAATCATGCTAGAAACATACTAGCAACCTGCTAATCATGCTAGAAACATGCTAGCAGCTTGTTAATCGTGCTGGAACCATGCTAGCAACATGCTAGCAACTTACTAATCATGTTAGAAACATGTTAGCAACTTTGCTAATCATACTAGAAACATGCTAGCAACATGCTAACAGCTTGTTAATCATGCTAGAAACATGCTAGCAACTTGCTAATCATGCAAGAAACATGCTAGCAACATGCTAACAACTTGTTAATCATGTTAGAAACATGCTAGCAACATGCTAACAACTTACTAATCATACTAGAATCATGCTAGAAACACACTAGCAACCTGTTAATCATGCTAGAAACATGCTAGCAGCTTGTTAATCGTGCTGGAAACATGCTAGCAACGTGCTAATCATGTTAGAAACAGACTAGTAATGCTAGTAACTTGCTAATAATGTTAGAATCATACTAACAGCTTGTTCATCATCTATCTGACAGACTGCATTCAAACTTTAACCTTTCAAAACTACCTTGAACTTCAAACTATTTCAGACTGAAAACCATCCAAACTTAAAACTTTGTAAACTTTTTAAACTTTTCAAACTTTTTTTAAACTGGTCCGGCTTTCTCAAGCCAGCTTAAAGTTTGTTTTGATGAACGTTTTCATCTAGTTGTGATTGTGACAGTAATAATAACAGCAGAGTTTCTCTATACTTAGGAGGACAGGACATCTTTATGACAGAAGAACAGAAGAAATATTACAACGCCATGAAGAAACTAGGATCCAAAAAACCTCAGAAACCCATTCCAAGACCTCCTGTGAGTCATTCTGTGAATTTTTGATCAAAATGAGACCATAAAACCAATGATTCTGATCGATTTTGACTTTGTGAATCTTCTTCTCAGAACCCGATCCAAGGATTCTTCTTCGATTTGGTGTCTAAACAAGCGTTCGACATCATGATAATGCTGCTGATCATCCTCAACATGGTGACGATGATGGTGGAGACGGACGAACAGTCTCCCAGCATCGAGTACATCCTCTACTACATCAACCTGGCCTTCATCGTCATCTTCACCACCGAGTGCATCATCAAACTCATCGCCCTGCGCTGCTACTTCTTCACCATCAGCTGGAACATCTTTGACTTTGTGGTTGTCATCCTCTCCATTGTGGGTAAGGGGAACAAATACTAAAATTTGTGAAACAATAAATAAATAAAATGTTTCTTTGAGGTTCATCACTTTAGCAGCTTAATAATTGAAATATATATGTTAAATTGTAAATAATAATAATAAAAAAAAAATCAGTGTTTATAACTTTAATTTGACCAAGTATGACTTAAAAAAAAATATATATATATATTTTTTAAATAAAATATTTAAATGTATAATGTATGTATTAAAAATATTTATAGTAAAATACATTTTAATATTATGTAATATTATTTTTGTTATAGTTTAATTATTTTAAAACAATAAATAAATTAATTATTAATTACTTAATTAATTATTAAAAACAAATGTGATATTTCTTTAAGGGTACTTGCATTTGGGTGATCCCTGACGAAGGCAAAATAGTTTTTTTTTTTCCAAGTTACTAAAGTTCTTTACACATTTCAGCTTAATAATAAAATTAAATTTAATTAAATTAAATTTTATTAATAAAACACACTGCATTGTAAATTATTTAAACATTATTTACATGATTATTTTTAATTTTAAGTGGAACAATTATGGATGGCATGAAAAATATAATAAAAAAAAAAAATATATATATATATATATATATATATATATATATTATTCATTGAATTATTTATGAATTATGAATTGAATTATTAATGACCATTAATGTTTTTTTTTCATGGCACTCACACTTTTTCAGGCTAATATATAAAAACGTATATAAAACATGTATAATTATTAATATAATAATATTAATAATATTAATAAAAAATAATATTATTTCATATTAATTATTTAATTATTTAATTTAACTTTTTTAATAAAAAACACTCACTTTTTTAGACTAATAATTAAAATGTATATTAGATTGAAAAAGTATGGGTGACATGAAAATATATAAAATATATATATTATTATTAAATATAAAAAATGTAGTAAAATACTTTTTTTTGTATTATTTATATGTATTCATTTTTTAATTTTATTCTATTGCCACCTTTCCTCTTATTATTTAAAATATACATTAGTCTGAAAAAGTATGGGTGGCATAAAAAATGTACAAAGTAACAGAAAATACATATAAATAATTATATATTAAAATTATAAAAATACATCTTTTTATTATTTTATTATTTCTTTTTTCAAGGTAATAATTAAAATATATATTTGATTGAAAAAGTATGGATGACGAAAATATATAATATTTATATTTATATTTTTGTACGATTTATATATATTCATTTTTAAATTACTTTATTGCCACTTTTCCGCTTAATATTTAAAAATATGTCAGTCTGAAAAAGTATGGGTGGCATAATAAATGTATAAAGTAACAAAAATTGCGTAAATAAATAATTATATATTAAAATATGTAATATATATATATTTTTTAAATGTTATTATTTCTTTTTAAAAACAAAAATGTATACAAATATATATTTTTATATTTTTATATTTTTTTCTAAAAAGAAAAATAACACCCACATTAAAAATAATAATTTAAAATGATACTATAAATAAAACAATAGTTTTATGTTTTTGAACGAGGCAACCAATTCTATTAAATGGTAGAAGAAATTGATGTAATAACTCTCTCTTGTAAGATACAGTAGGTTTACCTTCTGGCCTTGGCATTACGTATCAAGGTCTAAAGACATTCAATGCAATTCTGTAGCACTTCACCTACTAATAAATAGGCAGCAGACGCTTAAGTGACACAACAAGGCGATTTTGAGAATAGACGCCCCGCGTGACCCTGGTGAGAGAGTGAGGAAGGCCAGAAGGGTTAAAAGGCACGGAGAGTGGCTGTCCCGGAGAAGAGGGGAGATCGTTTAAGGTGAAGGTAATTTGGGCAATCAGGGCTGTCAGCTCAGGTGATTGGCCAGTGATTGAGCTTTCAGTCCACCGGCGTCCGAGCTAAAAGCTTGACGTGGTTTCGTGCTGCGACCCCCACCTGTCGTCTGTATCTCAACAGGGTTAAAAGCTTAAAGACGCACCGCTGCAAATGTAAAAACCAGCCATTTAACTCTTAAGTGGTAGCGACTCTTCAATAAATCAGGGGTGGTCATGCTCAGTAATTGGTCTGGTTTGTAATGTGGCGTCTGGATTCTGGTGGTCACGGACAGTATGTTGTTTTAAATCGAGACTCAAATGAGTAGTTCATGGTTTCCGAACATGCTGTTAATTTTTTAATGGAAAATAAAAAGTATATTCTCACAGTTCATTTCAATACAATGACAGCTTTTTGATATTTTTGATGCTGCTCTGTTTATTGTTGGGATGACAAAAATATTAAAATATGCATTTTTAAAATGTTTAATGTCAAAGTGTTAGCCAATTGAATAAAAGAAGGCGGGCTTTATTGTTCACAGAAGGAAAGCACAAATTAGTTTTCAGCATCCATTTTAACAGTGAAAAATAGTTAAACATTTATTATTTTTTGTGTTTTACAATAGAAATGTAAAACAATAACATCCAGCGATGTAAATTATTAAACTTTTTGTCACATTTTGCTAGATTAAATTGAAAATATAGGCTATAATTTATGCGATTCATGTAATTTGTAACTTTTTAGTATTATTGTATCAATATTATTATCAGTTTATATTAATGTTTTGAATTAGTTTTTATTTTCATGTGTTCCGGTTTCATTTTACTTCAGATTTTTTTTTTTTAGTAATTTTGTTGTGTGTGTGTGTGTGTGTGTGTGTGTGTGTGTGTGTGTGTGCGTTTTTAAAAAAATGTCTATACAGTTTTGATTATTTGTTAATTTTTGTTTTATTACATAAAGTTACACTAAATTAAACAAAATGTTGTCTTGGCATTCAGTATTATTATACTAAACTAAAACTAACTAACTAACTAACTAACTAACTAACTAACTAAATAAATAAATAAATAAATGTAAAAATAAACCTTAACTGAAATAAAATCAAATATAAAAAACTTTTTATTTCAGCATTTCAGCATTTCAGCAGTTCATTTTTGTGAAGCGCTCCTGTTGAGAGGCGCATCATGTTTGTTTTCTTTATTTTATAAAAGCACCATTTGCAACATTTTGTTGATATTGTGAGTGCACACAAATAAAAGTAGAGCCTTTACAGTTCCAAATGATATATTTCTTTTACCTTTATGGGCAAAACTGATGGAATATTTTATATTGTTTCTAATGAAATAATGAAAGTGATTGCACTGGCGCCTCCATGTCCTGCAAAGTGGCTTTAACTTCCACTCTCAGCACAAATGATTTGAGATGCGTCTAATAGCGCACATTTATCTAGGTTTAATGTTTAAACTAACATTATTTTAAACCTGAACTGTTCTATATATATTGATTTTATTTTAGGCAAGTCGTGATGATTTGAGAAAGCAAAATTGATCTAACAGATCAATCTTCCGCTGGCCGCTTGGTCGTTGCTTTAAAAAACAAAACCTTATATTTCACGAACAAAAAAATGCTTCAAGGGCTGAGCTAGGGCCTGAGCATCTCGGGCCAGGGCCAGGCTAGGGTCTATATTTAAGGCCCGTGCAGGGCTCTACTCATTATTGCCCACTAAAATGTGATTTTATGCAAAACACCTGTGACACCAGTGATGTTTTGACTTTATGAAACTCTAATGGGTGTCTCTTTCTCATTCCAGGCATCGTTCTTGCCGACATCATTGAGAAGTACTTCGTCTCGCCAACGCTCTTCCGTGTCATCCGGCTGGCTCGAATCGGACGGATCCTCCGGCTCATCCGCGGCGCAAAGGGAATCCGGACGTTGCTGTTCGCGTTAATGATGTCGCTCCCGGCGCTCTTCAACATCGGCCTGCTGCTGTTCCTCGTCATGTTCATCTACGCCATCTTCGGCATGGCCAACTTCGCCTACGTCAAGAAGCAAGGCGGCATCGACGACATGTTCAACTTCGAGACGTTTGGCAACAGCATGATCTGCCTCTTCCAGATCACAACGTCGGCCGGATGGGACAACTTGCTCAGTCCGATCCTCAACAACTCGCCGGAGGAATGCGACCCGGACGTCCCGCACACCGGAACGAACGTTCGAGGAAACTGCGGGAATCCTTCGGTGGGAATCACGTTTTTCGTGACGTACATTATTATATCGTTTCTCATCGTGGTGAACATGTACATCGCGATTATACTGGAAAACTTCAGCGTGGCTACTGAGGAGAGCACGGAGCCGCTCAGCGAGGACGACTTTGAGATGTTTTACGAAGTCTGGGAGAAGTTCGATCCGGAGGCGACGCAGTTTATCGAGTATTCGAAACTCTCGGATTTTGCCGACTCGCTCTCGGAGCCGCTGCGCATCGGAAAGCCCAATAAAATCAAACTGATTTCCATGGACCTGCCAATGGTGAGTGGTGACAAGATCCACTGTTTGGACATCCTCTTCGCGTTCACCAAACGCGTCCTCGGAGAGTCGGACGAAATGGACGCGCTGAAGCAGCAAATGGAGGAGAAGTTCATGATGGCGAACCCGTCCAAGATCTCCTATGAGCCGATCACGACGACGCTACGTCGGAAGCAAGAGGACGTTTCCGCCATTGTGATCCAACGCGCGTATAGGAGGCATCTATTGCGACGGCAGCTGAAACAAGCATCGCTACTTTACCGTCAAATTAACATGCCGGACGCCGCCAAAGAAGGCGACAGCTCGCCGGAGAACGAAGGACTTATCGTTTCAATGATCATGGAGAACTACGGCACCGAAGTTGAGGTTACAGAAACTTTATCGGCTACTTCGTCTCCGCCGTCGTACGACAGCGTCACAAGAGCGACTAGTGAGCTTTTCCACGCTCTAATCCCAGACGCCGCGAACACGGACCTCAGCGAACCTTTCACAGATCGAGATCGCGAGACGTTTCTGTGACGATGATGGACGGACGGACGTCTTTTCCTTTTGTTTACCGAATGTAACATAGACGCAAAATCCTCGGAGGTTTTTGTAGACTGTTTTAATTTCTCTTGTGGTTCACGTTTGTTTGAATATACAAGGGGAAAGTGTCGCAGACATGCTCTTCGAACATGCACACGTCAACCTTCACAGTTTGAATGCATGAACGAGATCCGTAGTCGCAATTATATCGTATATTAGACTGAGCGCAACACATTTTAATCCAAGAGTCTGCCTGACCGTAAGTTCATTAAAGGTCTTACTTCAAACGGCGTGATTCCTTTTAAGATTTGAGACGACGTAGAAGAATCTTAGCGGTGCATCCGTGTTATAAACGTTCATACTTCACGCCATTTTGGAAAGCATGACGATTACCTCTTTCGCTAGCGATGAAAAGGCAGTGAGTATTTGCACTTTCTGTTTGCTCACAATGTTTTGTTTTGCCATTTCGCTCAGTGTCGTTCCAAGGTGCGCATTTCGAGACTAGTAAAAGACAATCAGACATGCACCAGAAATGGTCACATTTGCTTAAAACCTGTCTTTCTAGCGAACTATTGCACATGCTTCCTTTCGACCGCGCGACACACATTTGTTTCTATTGTGGAGTATTTATTTTGCATGTGGAAACTGCATGGTATGGAGGGGTAACGAGAACACTTTCTTTTTAAGGTTTTGCACACTATACGTTCAGCAATAATTTGCTACATTTAGGAATAACACTAATGATATTTATTGGACGTGTCAAAGTTTCTACTGTAACGGCCTCCAGCTGTAACTGTGGCTTATATTACTAGTGACGATGATGATAGCACATGTGTTTTTCTATCTCAAACTGACATTAGGAGCTCAGTCCGCTCGAACGCGCCACCGCCGCCGTTCGGGTCGGGTTGGCAGGATTGGTGAAGGGCTGTTTTATGTAGCAATAGATCCCAAGTGTGCCTGCTAGAACTAAATCCTGTGTTTATAAGTCATCTTCATGCATTTCTTTTGAGTTTCGTAAATCATCCGCAGACCGTAAATAGCATCGAACGCAAACCGTTCCATTGGCATGTTACTGGAAAGGACGTAGTCGCTTGTTGTGGTCTTTTTAAAGAAATCCCAGTAAGATGTACTACTTAGACAAAAGGATGACATCTAAACACAACATTCTGAAATGGCTGTATATTAGTGGTACAAACAACAAGGGAATCGTCTAATGTTGGACTAGTTCATCTGAATCAGTTGTGATGCAAACAAACCTCTTTTCAAAACTCAAAAATTCATTCGCTAATGGCGGTTTCCATGCAGGGATCAAATGCGATGCAAGCAAAGCTTCAAATTAAATATTTCATTTCAAAAGCAAAGTCTGAAGTGATTTCAGGCTGCTTTAATACCACAATCTCATTTTAAAACCCAAAAATTCATTACCTTCTCATGTCCGAAGTGCAGGGTTCGTACAAGGTGCTTAAGGTGCTTGAAGTACTCGACTTTTTAAAATTTAAGGCCTGGAAAACTCTTGAAAATAGCAATATTCCTAAAGAGGTACTTGAATTATTGAAAGACAATGTATCTAAGAAATAAGTGTTTAATTTTGTCAATAAGCACATCTTTTTGCATCATACCTTTTTCCCTTATTTCAGTTAATGTCAGAAAGCAATCAAGATAAGCTAGTAGTCGTACTGACAGTGTCGTGTAAACATGGCTGAAGACGCGAAAAGAAAAACAGACAAATCGAATCAATTGAGTCATTTACGCTGGAACTGCTCAGATTGACTCAAACTCGTGACTCAATCATTAATTTCAATTGATTCACTAACAAATTCATTATTTGACATTGCCTGTAACGATTTTAAAAAGCACATCGTGATTGGTGAAACGGAGCTTTTCGAAACTCTGAATCAGTTAAAGCATTGCGTTGCAAAATGATTCATTTTTTCCAAAGCGCTCCAGTCGAATCGGGTATTGCGAATCGTTTGATTCAGATTGGGACTTCAAATTGCTTATCGCATATCATTTGATTTGGAACGGAACGGGTTTGTGAATCATTTTGCGAATTGGATGATTCAAATCAAATGATTCTCGATTTGCGATTTGAAGTCCCGATCTAAATGAAATGATTCATGATATATGAAGTTCCGATCTAAGTCAAATGATTCACGAGCAGTGCTCCGGGTCTAGATCCAGAGTGTGGATCATTTGATTTAGGTTGGAATTTTGGAGCAAAGCAAATCATTTGTTTCAGAACGGAGTGATTTCGCAAATCTTTTTTCAGATTTTTTTTAAATGGTAGAAAATATCAAACCATTAGGACAGTACATTTATAAAAAAAAAAAAAACAACAAAAAAAAGTATACACACATGCAAATCCCCTGAGAAAATTAACCGTGGTTTTACTATAGTAAAAATGTGCTTCACTTTATTTTTGCCATTTTTTTTTTTTAGTAGTATATTTTTATTATATCTCTTTTTTAATTTGAAATAGAAGACATTGTGAGATCTGATTGAAGTCCTAGAAAATCAAAGTAGTGCTTAAAAGGTCCTTGAAAGTCCTGGAATTTCATTTTACAGTATCTGTACGAACCCTGGAGGTGTGTTTCTGAAACGCTCGTCGTGTCGTGTGACCGAGTGAATTGTAAATAAGCATCAGATGTCGCTGTGTACATTTACACAGATAAAATGGCACGGCTCTGACTCAACGCAGCTTTAATTTACAGGAAATCTGATACGTGACCTGTGCAAACTACATTTACAGGCTTAAAAAAACCACAGAGGCTCAATGGCTAAAATAGACTGGGCTCGGATAATTGTTAATGTGATTATTCTGACATGAGCGTCGGTGAAGGGCCTTTGTAGTCTGAGTGTCTTTGGTTCGAGGTTTGTTTGCATTACATCTGAACACTTGAACTTGTTTTTTACAGACCTTATTTAGGCTGGATGCCATAGTTAATTTGATGGTAATGAGGGTGTGAGGGGAACAGCCCGTGAAAATTGTTTGGAAACTATCTAGAAAGGCTGCTTAATAAACAACACTGAATTTCTGGGTTAATTAGAAATGCATTTTCCAATTTGTTAAGAAATGATTCACTTTACATTGAACAGATAAAACATTCCTTACTTAGATTTAAAAAAATGTCTGGCTCAGAAATTGCTAGTAAATTTCACAATTACAAAAAAGGAAAAATGGAATTAAATGTGGAACTTTGAAGTAGAAAAACAAAAAATGTATTTTTTGCAAAAACAAAAACAAAATAACAATTATATACAGTACCAGTCGAAAGTTTTTGAACAGTAAGATTTTAATGTTTTTTTTTTTTTTTTTAAATAAGTCTTCTCTGCCCACCAAGCCTGCATTTATTTGATCCAAAATACAGCAAAAAACAGTAAAATCTTGAAATATTTGTACTATTTAAAATAACTGCTTTTTATTTGAATATATTTTAAAATGTAATTTATTTCTGCGATTTCAAAGCTGAATTTTCAGCATCATTACTCCAGTCACATGATCCTTCAGAAATCATTCTAATATTCTTATTTGCTGCTCAAATAACTTTTTTCAGGGTACTTTGATAAATGAAGTTCAGAAGAACAGCATTTATCTGAAATAAAAATCGTTTGTAACATTAAAAATGACTTCACATCACTTTTGATCAATTTAAAGCATCCTTTGTAAATAAACGTATTAATTTCTATTTAATAATAATAATAATAATACATAATAAAAATAATAATACAGTGTTTATTGAGCAGCAAATCAGCATATTAGAATGAATATGCTGACAGATCATGTGACTAGAGTAATGATGCTGAAAATACAGCTTTGATCACAGGAATAAATTACATTTTACCATTCATTAAAATAAAAAAAACGTTATTGTAAATAGTAAAAATATTTCAAAATTTTACTGTTTTTGCTGTACTTTGGATCAAATAAATGCAAGCTTAGTGAGCAGGAAAAAAAACATTAAAAATCTTACTGTTCAAAAACTTTTGACTCTTCCATTTTTGGAAGTGTAGATTCTTAATTTCATTTGCATCAAATTAAATATGGCATCCATTGGAAAAGCTCAGATATAATGTGTCCCAGTGGCACCTGATTTGGATTTTAACAGAATTAAACACATTTGACTAGATGTTTAATGCAGTGTTTAAACTAGACATTTCTATTGGTCACATTTGTGAAGTAGAATGTGTTTTTCACTACTAAGTTGAACAAAAACTGTTTCTGGTTTTATTGTGAATGATTCATCTGTGGCGTTATTATAGAGAAAAACATCCGAATACTTTCCTTAAATGCTGATTTGAGCAATTTCCACATCCAGTCAATTGCACGTTGTTTTACTCACATTACAGAAGTAAAATGGGTTGCAAATGCAGCTTCACGTTGACTTCAGATGGAAACACAAATGTAATGCACATAAAAACTAAGAGGAAGGAGTTATTCCTGGACTTAATTAGCAACATCTGGACTGTGTGTGATGAACTGCCTTTGGTCAAACTCTATTTGCACAGGAGCGGAGCCATACATTTGTCTGAAGGGTTTGCGTTGGTGTTTGTGAGATGTGCTCATGCATGCGCGTGCGCCGCCCGTACTTCATGCCATGCAGTGCTGCTTCTCCGTCGCGAGGCTGGCGGCCGGGCCGTTGTTTGGCTTCTTGACGCGATGCTTTCGGACGGCTCCTTTGTCGTGGAAGCGCAGCAGATTTGCTGTGACGTCGGGACGGCGATGCACGGCCTCCTTCTGTTCAGCTTACTTCTCTCTCCTCATCCGACAAAGCCAAAGAGTCTTTCTGATTACCGCAGAACGAGTCGTGACACGCAACAACAATTACGCTCGGAATAAAGCACACGGGCTCGGTTTCAAACCCTAGTGATTTTGAACGCTTTAAAGTAATTTGGGTTTTACAATTTGCTAGGATAAAAACCAAACAAATACACAGCACAATTTTCATCTTGAAATGAATTGAGGGTCAAATCTTAGTTTTTTTCACTGTGCATTTTTGGTTTGTCTTTTTTTTTTTTTAAACAGCCTAAAATTAAGATTTATCTATTTGAATTGCATATAAAATTTCCATGCATTTGGATTATGCATTTTAAACATAAACAAATAAACTAAATGTGATGCATACTAAGAAAAAAATGGCTTTGAAATAAATTTCACTTATAATTTGACAAATAAGTACAGTTTTTTATAACTGAATTTTTTCACAATTAATGGATTTATTTTTAATTCCAATAAATTAATTTTGAATAAATAGATGCAAATAGCTTATAAACTGTCATGATTTTTGTGTGTATTTTTTGTTTCATATGATTATTTAAATACAATCAAGCAGATGTAAATAGTTAATGAAAATATTAATAATAAAATTTTAGAATCTTAGAAAAAAAATTAAATTTTACAATGGATAAATTTATTCAAATACTAAGCAATAGTAATGCATTCCAAAAATATGATTATTTAAATTAAATAGATGCAAATAATCAACTGTGGCATGATTTTTTGTGTGTGTGTTAATTTTCAGTGCTGAAATCTGACCTGTTTTATATTATTCAAATAAAATTAAATCAATAATAAATATATTAAAAAAAAAAAAATGTAACCATGTTTATACTTTTTAACTAATACACAATAACCTAATTTTTCATATTTTAAGCAATTTTAATAAATGCATTTGAACATTTTTAAAATGACAAATGCAAATAGTTCATAAAGTTTTTTTTTTTTTTTTCCAAATATGCATCACATTTATTGATGTTAAATCTGTGTAATGCAAACGCAGAGACATTTAATGTGCAATTCAAATATAAAAATCTTTAATTTAGGGCCATGTAGAAATGCTGTCTATGTAGGCCGCTCATATGCTTTCGCGACAGAGCCGGAGTTCAGATCATTTGATGTTAATAAATAATATCTGCTGCATCCTCAGAAGACAAAAGATGCAAAAAAAAAAATGGCAAATGCACAAACTTTCTAAATCTTTCAAACGTGGGATTTACTTTATCAAGAGGCCCTAAAATAAACGTCCATCTGACAGGATTTCAGGAAAGATGGTTTGCATTAAAACCAGATCTGCTTTGTGCATTTGAGAGATGATTTAAAGCGAAATCCGTGGGACGGAAACACGTTAAATGAAGCTGAGAGTACCAAACTATTATCGCTGGCTGAAAGCATCACATTAATTGAAATATTTAATTAAGAAACACCAAATGCAAGCGAAGGATGAGCGTTTCATTACTGAAATCCTGTCATTAAATCTTGCGATTGGATCCCGTATGTTAACGAATGTACCTCACGTCTCTGTCATCCATCGTCTTTCTTTTCTTTTCATGCATTGATGCTGAAGTTCTGAATATATAATATGATTCATGCAGTATGTATTTTATCACCCACAAATTAAGCACAGGGAAATTTTTCTATCTACTGTTTGTTTCGAAACAATACCAATTTGTGCAATACAAGAGCATATGTCAGATATGGTAATTAAAAGGCATATTTTATCTATGCTTTATATAAAATATATATATATATATATAAATATATATACATGTATGTAATGTAAAAAAAAATATCAGTTATCTTGAAGCAAGTGTATTTTATAATGGTAGACTTTGCTGTATTTACTTGCTGTTTTTTATTTAGATTTTTTTTGTAAGAAAAGAAAACTCAAATGATCAACTCTTGTGAGATTTGCGCCGCCTGCGAGGAGCGCGTTTGACGACCGCTGATCTGGGATCGGGTTTCGAGCCGGATCCGTTAGCCAGTATAGATGACCAAACAGGTCCTGGGTCAGTTTTTGGAGACCTGCTTTATCCTCAGAGTCTGAGGACGAGACGACATCGGAACATTCGCCCCTCCAATCATTTTGTGCCTGTTTATTTATTGACGAGGATTTCTTTTGTACACTATTAGGACTTGCATGCGGCAGTATGAGACTTTCCTCCAAGCGTTTAAATTTGTGGATTCTCCCCTCTTTGTTTGGAAGCGACGTGCGGAGACGACGGGAAACTGCGCTTCTCGTCACGAGGACGTGTCGATGTTGTAAAGACGAGGAAACGGGAACGGTCACTCTTTGAAACAGCGTTGTTGCCAATTAGAACACCATGTATATCAATAGTCAAATAAACAATAGGATTCATTCTCTTTGTCATGTCCGCTCAATCACTGTTTACACACTGTGTTTATCAAATACAAGACACATGGAGAAATGCACTAAAATACAACCTTGATTTCATGGGTTTTTTTAAATGTGTTGGAAAAATAAAATAAAATAAACACACAATGCATAAATGCATTATCTGCTCAAAGGAACCAATTCCCAGTCAGATTTTCTCAGGTTAGTTCACTTAATCTACACATAAAAAATACACAAATATCTGTAAATAAAAATCAGTGATTGATCAATCAATAAAAAGATCGAGAAATAAACACCCAAAAATCTTGATATGAGGCGCAATTTTGAGCTTAACCTTCAAGTCGCATCGCAATTTTTTCAATTACTTGCTAATTTTCCAGATTTACAAATTCATGTTTATCATCTATACAGTCATTCCTTAAATTAAAAAAAAA